>NW_027466857.1:4115000-4715000 GCF_046128005.1 Genypterus blacodes
ACATTGGACACATTGTTATACTATTCCACCCACCTTAATGAGGATCCTTTCGGCGTGGCGATTCCGTAGCCTTTGGAGTCCAGGTTTCCTCCCACCTTCATGGTGTCGCAGGGCTTCCGCTGCTCAATGTACTCATTCATGGTGGATTCCAACAGGTAGGCGTACTTCCCCTTGGACTTGCGGACCCTCAGAACCCCCTCGGCTGTGGTTTTCACAAACACAGAGGGTTCTGCACTACGCATGTAGGTCCACATTTTGTCAAAGAGGGCGATTTTTGAGCGCTGTGATGAAAAACAAGAGTTGCAGAAATAATATTATTGTTATTAATGCAAAATGTAGCATGAAACTGGGATTACATCTAACACTGATTGGAAATTGGAAAAGTCTGTCTAGACTTTGACCTTTGTCAAATATGAAAACATCCTGTTTTTCCAATATTTATTTGAAATGCATTGTGCAAACCATAAAAGGAGACCATCTCGTACCCTGAAAAACTCTTTGGTGGAGCCGGAATCTAGAGTTCCATAGGCTATCTCTGTCTGTTTAGCCAGGTCCTCTGCACTTTCAATAGGGGAAACCATCCTCTCCACAGTTAAGAAAGCAGCCAGGTTAGCCGTGTAGGAGGAGATGATGATTAAAGTGAAGAACCACCAGACACCACCAACAATTCGCCCAGACAGAGACCTGTTGGATAAAGAGATTTTTAGTATTTCTTAGGTTGGACTGTGTCGGTGACTCATTGGTAGAACAAATTGCTCAAATTTGGTAGAACAAATTGTGGTATGAGGTAATTCTTGTACTCCTGTTCTAAATCTTCAAACCTACCTTGGTGAGATGTCACAGCCTTGTCTCATGAAGGCTCCAAGGGAGAACCAGAGGCTGTTGAATATGCCAAATTCATTGGTGGACTCGTTGGTCTGGATCTGCCCATCCTCGTACTCCTCTGTGTGCCACTCATAGGGGCTGAAGCGGCTGACGAGGAAGAGCACCACACTGACGCCGATGTAGGCAAAAACGATACACATCCAGATCTCATAGGCCAGTGGGTCCAGGAAAGAGAAAACTCCGGGTTTGGATTTTTGAGGCTTCTTGATCATGATTGAGATGCCCAGAGACATGAAAGGCTTGGAGAAGTCTATCACCTCCTCTCGCACCAAAGTGATGGTCAGTGGAGCCACAGCGATGTCTGCTTTCTGTTACACCAAAGAATACATAACAAAGAACAAAATTAAGACATGGGGTACATTATTGTATTCCTTCCAAAAGGCTTTAAAAGTCAGTATCCTTTTTTCAGTTTCTTAATCATCAGCATTACTCACCCCATATACTAATTCTCCGACCATGCCATTCCAGATTTTGGTTTCTGCATCTCGGGCTCCATATTTCCCATCACTCACTATCTTCAGCTGGTATTTGAAGCCACAGTGCTTTGCTATCTCTGCAGCCAGATCTACACAGTAACCCTCGTACCGGTCATTGTCCACAAAAAGGTCAGAGTTCTTCTTCAGCATTACATATGGGGCTTCCTGCAGGAGAGAAAAACAAAACAAGAGAACAATGTTTCAAGGCTGGAATTCAAAATTCTTTTCACACAAGGATGAAAATACATTCGAAATACAAGAAGTTCATGTAATATAGCCTTGACCTTCTGACATGGCTTCCTTAAATTTAAGCCTTTTCCCACTTTCATTCTCTGTACATGCCCTCCCCTTTTGACATAACCATCTATTATCTTTATATTTCCATTTATCTATGACTTAAGTCTCTTCTACCTTGGCAGAAAGCCAATGTGTGTATGTCCTTTGAAAATAGATGTATCAGAAGTATCAGGTTCATATTTGTGCTTGTTTGAAAAAGTAATTTTAAAGCCATTTTGTTTGCTAAAATTACACTGATGGCAAACTAAATGCCAGTATTGTTCAAAACGAGACAATTTAAAACATCTGCACAAAAAATGCATTTCGTGAAAGTGTGATCTCTCAAAACTGATTATACTATCATATAAAACCACAAAATGCATAAAAAGGCAATGTGAATGATCAGTATAATGTGTGTACTTTACTAAAAACAGATTCCTACCAAGATGGTGGTGACAATAACAGTTTTGTTTTCCATTCCCGTGGTATCGTTGGCAAAGACATCAGACTTGGTGACAGCCATTTTGTCAACTTCATTCCAGTATCCAATCTGAGGGTAGAGATAAGAATATTAAAGAATGAAATTAAAATGTAGAAAATGTAATCCACGAAGACACCAATTGTTTCTAAAATAGCAAGAGTGCTGTTTGGAACAACATAAACCTTTATATCCAAACTATACAGTCGATAAAATAAAAACATCTCTCAGCAAAGTGCTGCACAATTAGTTTGTTTAGGCAGAATGAAAAACCTTTTTAAATTAACATTGACCAAATGATTTTTACTTTGCTGCAGCTGCTACCCACAAACCTCACAGAGAAATACCACGGTTTGACACTGAGGCCACTATAAATGCATTGAGTCATCGTGCTACACCATGATTTAGAAACTCTATCTATCAGATGTACTGCAAATGTAAAGTTGTATGACATGTAATTAACTCCATCATGATGAGAGGAGGCTTACCTTTACTGGACCGTTGCTCTTTAATTCCATTATGTTCACTGAGTAGTTGACTCTCTTGCCATGTTGATCAAACTGGATGTTTCCTGTAAGACCCTCCACACGTACCTAACAGACAGAGAGTCACACCGTTGGATGGATTCAGAAAATATAAGCATATGGTGGAATGTAATCTCACTTTAAAATGGCTTTGCAGTGCAGCTTTCATAACAAATATTTACATTACATCATCTGCAAATACATATGCTGATTGTTACAGTGGAATCTATCTGCCGGATACTGAGGTCAGCACCTATTGCTTATATTATGTTGACTACTAAACCCACCACTAATCACTGCCAGGGATGTGAAATTTTGCACTGCTGCAATTCTTCAATTTTACGGGGTATATGCTCACACTGGTGATGTAAATGAGCGCAGCTGGAGTTCAGATAATTTGAATGAATCAGGCTGATCAGGCCTAGCCACTGTGCAGTTAGAGAGCAAACGCTGGAGTGCACAAGTGCCTTTTCACAATACTGTCTGTAGCGTTAGACATCTTCGCAGCAGTCTATCGTTATAGCAGTCAACAAAACGGTTAGCTCACACCCCCTTGTGGTTAATATTCACGGGAGAACAAATACAGACCGACACCGTCTGGGAACTTAAGAGCCTTTATTTGCGCATGCACGCAGTATAAATAGTGCACGCAGACACACACGTCACAACAGAAAAATAACGTCATAACATAAAATACAACAACATAACGTCACTGTGTGTGCCACTCAACATGACTTTGCCACCCATAACATCAGATATGTTTAACACTCCCACTCAAAGACATGTTTAAAGCTTTCTATAATGGTAAACAAAAACATAAACCCAAGATAAAACATTTAGCATTGCAGTGTTGTTCAAAACATTTACATCTGCCAGTACACTTTACTTCCCAAATAAGTATTCCTTAAACTTCTCCAACTTAGCCTTTATCACTGGCTTGGTAAGGACATCCGCTACCATGTTTGCAGTAGGGCAGTACTCTATAGATATTTTCCCTTCTGCGTGTGCAGATCGTACAAAGTGGTACTTTATATCTATGTGTTTGCTTCTCTGTCTGCATACAGGGTTCTTAGATAAGGCTATCGCCCCCTGGTTGTCCTCATATATCTTGACAGGTTCCTGCTGGTTACTACTATCTATCCCTTTTAGTAGCTGTACAAGATACATACTTTCTTGAGTAGTGGCTGCTAGTGCCATATACTCAGCTTCGCAGGTGGATAGTGCCACGGTTGGCTGTTTCCTACTTTTCCACGATATAACTGGACCATTCACAGTTAAGCTGAAACAGTAGCCAGTTGTGCTCCTCCTATCATCTGTATCGGCTGCCCAGTCAGCATCGCTATACCCCTCAAGCTGTAGGCGTTCCTCACATTTCTGGTAATGTAGTTCTTGATCTATAGTACCCTTTAAGTACCTCAGTAGGTGTTTTGCTGTAGCCCAATGTTGTTGCTTTGGTTCTGCTAGGTGTTGTGATAGTTTACTTACAACCCAGCTCAGGTCAGGTCTAGTACATGTCATAATGTATATTAAGCTACCAACTACCTCTCTATATCCTGCTGAGTCAATAACTTCACCCTCATTGTCAAAGTTTAACTTTTGTTCACATGGGGTGGATCTCGGTTTGCATTCAGACATTCCAAATTTTGCCAATATCTTCTCTATGTGTCTGTTTTGAGTCATTTTGATCTCTCCCTCACTCTGTGTAAAATCGATACCCAGGAAGCGTTTAAGTGGACCCATATCCTTCATCTTAAACCTTCTCTTCAACATTTCTTTTACATCACTGAGTAAGGCGGTGTTACTCGCTGCAATGATTATGTCATCTACCCATACTAACAGAATCACTTTCTCGTTCTCAGATTCTCTGCTGTAGACACAATGATCAGCACCATTTTGTACAAAACCATTCTCTGTAAAGTGGTCGTGCAGTAATATGTTCCAGTTACGCCCTGACTGTTTCAAACCATACAATGACTTATTGAGTTTACACACCAAGTGTTCTCCTGTTTCTGACTCGGTTTCAAAACCTTCCGGTTGTTCCATATATACCTCACAGTCTATTGGAGCATTGAGGTAAGCAGTCTTCACATCCATTTGGTGTAGGATAAGATCCTCCTGTACTGCCACCTGTATTAATGCTCGAACAGAAGTCATATTGGCTGTTGGTGAAAAAGTCTCTTTATAGTCAATCCCTTCCACTTGACCATACCCCTTTGCAACGTATCTTGCTTTGCAAGTCTCACATCCATCAGGGCTCTCTTTCACTGCATATACCCATCGCCCTCCCACTGCTTGTTTGCCTCTTGGCAGTGGAGCCAGAGTGAAAGTGTCATTCTCTGTCAAAGCGTTCATCTCCTCTTGCATCGCATCAACCCACATTTTTGACTTCTTACAATCCACAGCCTCTCTAAATGTTTTGGGTGCATCATAAGCTACTCTGTAGAAATAATCTATATTTTCACATTGATCATTACTACACTCGGCTTTACACTGGTACGCTAAGTAGTCTGGAGCTTTTCTTTGTCTCATAGGATACTTCCTTTCTCCATGCTCTCTCTGAGTACTATCTGTCTTGGTCGGGCCTGCCTCAGCAATATCCTCAACTTCAACATTTTCCAACTCGAACTTGATCTTTTGCTCAGACTCCTCTGTCATCTCGTTACTGGACTCCTTACTCTTCTTAGGCTGTTCTTGATGATCCTGGTTGACTACCTTCGGTGGTGTAACTACATAACTCTCAATGTCGTCTCCCATGTCCCAACCTGTCTGAGTCTGGCTATCTGCGCTCCCTTTGGTGATAAACTTCACCAAATCTCGCCTATGTTTTAGGACTTTTCCTGTCTCAGGATAATACACATTATATGCTGGACTATATTTATCATAGCCTACAAAGATCCCCTTTTCACACCTAGAATCCAGCTTCTTCTTGTCCTGTTTGTATACGTAGCATTCAGAGCCGAATATGTGCATGTTACACAGGTTAGGTGTTTTTCCTGTGAAGACACAGTAAGGCGTCTGCTCGAGCCGCTTACTGTAGCATCTATTGCGGATTTGAGCTGCTGTCTGTACAGCATAGGTCCATAATCGCTTTGGGAGGTTACTTTCCAATAGCATACATCGCGTCATCTCGAATAAGGTCCTCCACCCTCTTTCTGCAGTTCCATTCTGATGAGGTGAGTATGGTGCACTCGTCTCGTGCCTTATCCCATTACTCCTAAGTAAGGACTGGAACTCTTGTCCGGTAAACTCTGTACCGTTATCAGATCTAATGCACTTTATCTTTCCATATGGAGCTACATCTGCTATGAATTTTTCTGTAGCTTTTGTCGTGTCACTCTTTGCTTTGATAAAGTATGGGAAAATCTTCCCGCTGTAATCATCAGTAAATGCTATCGCATACCTGTATCCATTTTTATCTGGTTCTATAGGACCGCACAAGTCTGTGTGTACTAGCTTTAATACGGTTGTAGCTTTAGCGTCTGCTTGTCTGTTTCTGTTTTGTGTAAATTTTCCTTGTGTGCATATTTCACAGTTTTGGTTTGACTTGTCATTTTTCCCTTTTATCGTCATCCCTTTAACCACCTTTTCTAATTTTGCGACATCATCAAAATTACAATGACCAAGTATCCTATGCCACGTTTGAATGTCATGACAACCATACACTTCATCAACATTTTCATCTTCTATTGTGCTAAGATAATACAGCCTACCACACACATCCATTTTGAACTTGGTACCACTCTTGTTGACCAGCCAGTCATCACCTTCCCTGAAGCGTATCTCGGCTCCGTTGGCTGTCGCTGCTTTGACTGAAAAAATGTTTTGTGGAAACGTTGGGATGTAAAGTGCTCGCCTGAGCCTCGTCCTCACCCGACGTCCCTCGCTGTCCAGCAAGTAGATCTCGGCGTCTCCCCTCATCTTCGCCATCCCGCTCATCTTTGTTCCGTCGGCAAGCTCAATCATGTGATCCTCGGGTCTGAAGCTCTTGTCAACTGTTTTGAACTTTGTGGCGTCATTGATCATGTGCGTTGTGGCGCCGCAGTCGACCATGAGACCTTTCTTGTTTCTTCCTTGTGTAAGACAGTCACTTAACTTGAAGAAACTCTCTGCCTCCGTCTCTACGTCAGCTTTCTTCATCTGGTCACGGCCTCGTCCTCGACCGCGCCCCCTTCCTCGTTGTGGTGTGTCCCATCTCCGTTCCTGTCTTCTCGTCTGGAATTCTTCTGGACATGTTCTGGCCATGTGTCCCTTTTTACCGCATGTGTAACACTCGACATCAGCCAGCGTCATTTTCTTTCCTCTTCCTCTTCCACGGAACCTCGTTGCCCCGCTAGTCTTCATGACGTTATCTTCTCCTATATTCACGTCACTTTTCCCATATTTTTCAGTACTCTCATAACTTCGCAGTTTTGTTTTAAACTCGCTGAACGTTATGGCGTCATCTGTCTGGGTGATGTACACGACGAATGGCTTGTATAACTCAGGTAGCCCCTTTATCACCATGGCTATCTGAAGCCCATTGCCAATATACTCGTCTGCTCTTCTCAATGAAGTGAATATATTCTCTGCTCGAATAACATAGTCAGTGACCGTTTCATTCCCAGCCTTATAGAGTGTGGAAAGTTCATAATACAAACTCACAACGCGAGGTTTGTCCCTTCCCGCATAGTGTTCGCGAAGGATCCCCAATGCTTTTCTTCCATTGCGATACGCGTCCCTCATTACCAATGACAAACTTTTGTTGTCTAGACATTGCACTAGCTCTGCGTATGCCTCGCCGCTCTTCGCCTCAGCTTTCGTTTGAGATTCTTCGTCATCTGGGTCTATCTCGGGGTCTTCCAAGATAGCTTCCCTGAGGCCGCGTATTTCCATGTGCGCGAGGAACCTCGACTCCCAGAGTTCGTAATTTTTCTCATCACCGTCGAATAAAAGTCTAAACCATTTTTGTCCCGTATGACTGGGCCCATAACCTGTAGCGTTAGACATCTTCGCAGCAGTCTATCGTTATAGCAGTCAACAAAACGGTTAGCTCACACCCCCTTGTGGTTAATATTCACGGGAGAACAAATACAGACCGACACCGTCTGGGAACTTAAGAGCCTTTATTTGCGCATGCACGCAGTATAAATAGTGCACGCAGACACACACGTCACAACAGAAAAATAACGTCATAACATAAAATACAACAACATAACGTCACTGTGTGTGCCACTCAACATGACTTTGCCACCCATAACATCAGATATGTTTAACACTGTCCCTTTGACTCAGGAAATATAGGTTAAATACTAAAATAAAAAAAACAGCCGTAGTTTCCTCCCCTGCAGTTCTCAAAAAAGCAGTGATAAATCAGTTTATTAGAAATGTCCAACATATAGTTAATATGTATGAACCTAAACATGCAGTTTTCAGTTGTGCTCTTCTGTAATGTGGCAGGAAAAAAGGGTGACGCACTATTTGACTCATTTGTGCCTGAAAAACTGCGACGAATTCTCAGTGATTCTGTCCCTGAATGTTTCCAACAATGAAATCTACCCTAAAATAAACTTGTATTGACTAGAAAGGCACTTAAAATTCGAGCGGGTTGCAATCTGGAAAACAAAAGCACCCCTTTGGTTTCACTTTACACGTCAGGCATCAGCTCTCAGCAGGACTGAAGCTAACTGCGTGCATCCGAGTGCAGACTGCAGGAAGACCTCCGCTTCCGTTCTTCTGCAACAGATAGCTGTCAAGGCGTGCGTGGGTACATGCAGTGAAAACATCGTTTTTTTGTCTCTCTGCAGTACTTTGTGTCTTTGTGGGTGTTTGAGCATTTGCTGGAGATCTGCTGTTACCAAGGCAACCAGTCTTTGCCGACCAAAGTACGTGTGTGTGTGCGTGCGTGTTACCTGTTTCAGAGCTCGCTCGATCTCAACTCCCTGAGCCCACGGCACAGCGGGGTTGGCCAGACAGTCTCCGTTGTTGGCCCTTCTGGAGATGTCTATTCTCTGCTTGTGCAGGTAGCGGAAGGCCTCCGTCATCACCTGGACAGCGTCATAGGTCAACGCTGATGTGTACTAGGGGGAGACGACAATGACATGGGAAAGAATTTAGAGAGAGAGCTGTCACATAGATGAAGGTTGTACAATGCCCCCTCTGGCTAACCCTTTTAAACCTAAGCCTGATCCCAAATCTGAACTTAATGTCAGCTTCCTGCAAGGATGTGAGGCCAACCACAGAACTGTCAAATATGTCCATCAACTTAAAACAAACCCGGACCTCATGGATAGTCTCTTTTTATGAGGATCAGATTAGTTAATACAAGCATGAAAAGGGCATCCAGTGGTGAAGCTAAGCTGCACTATGTTTCGGTTGATAGAGAGATTCACAGTTGCCCACATATAAGTAGGTCGGTTGCTTGTTTGCAGTAATCCCTCCTCTTCTTCTTTACACCTACGTGTCATTATAGAGTTAGAAAAATAAGACAACCAGTGCCAGACCAATTTACAACATTCGCAAGCCGTTGTTCTTCAGAGAGACACACTCCAATATCAGCTCAACTGAAAATATCAACTTCAAGCAGCTATTCCTCCTTTGCTTTGCTGGGACTGTCTTTATTGCTATGGGATAGTAGCTACTCACTGGTAGTTGTGCCCCTGGGTGGAAATAGCCTACATTCCAAATTGTCTGACTGGGGTCTGAATTGGCTACCGCTGACCGCTGAAGCATCACATTAGACTCAGCAGAACGTCAGAAAACAAAGAAAAGGATTGCTGAATTTTATCCACCACGTCTTGCTTTGGTTTAGTGTTGGGGAGATAAATGAGGACTGATGTTGTGACTAATTTTCAACATAAAGTGCCCCAACTGTGACGGTTTTCGAATACACACAGTTTTCTCTCTTCATGCTGTTTAGGCTCTAAATAGAAAGATATTGTATTGTATTCTGTCTGGACTACATACTGTACGCTCTATGCTTCACTAACCTTTGTTTTGTCGTAAATGTTGCAGGCATCGAAATTAGTGAGTGTATATTTACAGAAAACAACAACGTTTATCAGTTCCAACATTAATTATCTTCTATTTGTACTATTTTCAGTTTCAAGTAAAATATACATTTCAAATCACTGCTTTATGTGTATATTAGCAATTTACTCTCAAAGATTGGGGTTGGGGTTTGCATATTAAATGTTTTATACATGTAATAGCCACAAAGAGTTATTATCTTTATTCTATCTAAGCTACTGATTTCATTGATAGATTGAAAGCATATTATGTAACACTGTATCAGAGGAAGGATTCATCTTCACAGGAGATAAATGTTCTTGATGTGTCAATGCGGGAATACAATTAGGCACTAAAAATGGAAATGTAATTCATTAAGTTTTAAACATATTGGAGCAGGTTAGTTCTTAAACAAATCCCCCACCCCCCCAAACAGACAAACTTAAGTGTGTGTGAAAGCATTTACTTAAACTCACTCTTATTTTACTGTCAGCACCAGGATACTCTTTCTCCTCGAGTGCCTCCCATCTCTGGTCAAACTTGGACACCAAAGGATCTTCAAAGTCGACAATCTGAAATCCTGAAACATTGGCGCCGCCATACTGGATTTTGGACAGGTCCCCATCAATGAAACCCTGAAAACATCAAAATAAGGAATAACTCCTTCTCTCTGGCTTTCTCCGTCTCAAATGTATTCATTTTTCTATTTTGAAGTGGTTTAAACTTACCAGATTGGCAATAATGTAGTGGTAACCTTTAACATGTCTGCCAATTGTAATGACCTGCAGGGGAAAGAGACACAAATACAAAGTATAACAGATATCCCAATGACAATGATTAACCATTCTCTTCTCGCAAGCAAGGTAGTTGAAATAAGAGCCTTGATGAAAATGTATGATTCTTTGCAAACACACCTTTAACAAGAGTCATAACTGATTGGTACTCAGGAATATGCCATTCTCTACCTTTACCCACACATTCAATTCAAACATCTTAATTTGAGACTAGGATTAACATAGACAGTGATGGCTATTATTAAAAAAAAGCCTGTGATGTTCCGAGTCAAATACTGTGAGACAGAGATATCCAATTCCTGAGGCATTTTCCTTATCGGTGGTATGACAGAGAAACGTAACCACAGAAATCTCGCGGCCACGTACCGTTACAGTACCGCACAAAAATGACACACCGGAAACTAATCCCATTGCTTGAATGACACCTCTGTTTTATCAGGGCTACAGATTTGAATAATAATGTCACGTATCTCACATGAAATGGCTTTGACAAAGAAGCGAGAACATCCACCAAAGCAGAATCTGCTTTCCCTCGATAAAGCACGCAGGCTGCCGTCATTGATCTTGTTCAGCGTTTGTTTGAACACACACGGGAATGCCTTAAATGCTAATCGATAAGCCTCTCCCGGGGGTAAAAGGTGCAGAAAAATAACCTGTGAGCCCTTAACCTTTAATTGCGGTTTTGTTTACGGCACAAAGTAACAATTAGTGTCACTGCTATGGAGCCTTGCTACATCTGTGGGACCGCAAGGATCAGTGCATATTTCATCTGAATGTATTGTTTCTATTGTTTCGTCTCTTTCCCACATTAATATAAGATAACAATGTGACAGTTACCACCAAAGATGATAAACGCTATAAGGCTGGGGAGCTTAAACTTCTAAACGAACAGTTTTGACCTCAAATCAGCAGGAATTCCCTCCATGGTTTTAAATAACAGTACTTATGGTCTTTCTCTTCTCTTTCACTCTATACAGTAGCAGTTTACTGTGCCATCTTGCTATCATATCAGCATGTAGTCAGTATCATATGTTGACATTGTTGGCTTTTGGAAGTGGCTGTGTGTTCAGTTTTCCTCTCATTCTTAACAAAACACAGGCACACAGTCGGACCAAATACAACAGAAATTGCACTGATGATTTATATTCATTGGCAACCTTTTGTGTCCAAAAGCAGGAAATAGTTTGACCAATTTATTGCATGGTGAAATGTTATACAGCTGATGGGAGGGAATACAAAACATTTGACCTTCACACAGGAGACCAGGATTCATATTCCACGTCAATCTTAAACAGATGGGGTGCTATAAAATACAAAGAGTAACATGGGCTGTATGCTGTTTGTGACTTGGTGTGACCATCTGTGAGTGTAAAGAACCTCTAATATACAGTGTGTGTGTGAGTTGTTATGAACATGATTTGCGTTTCTTGAATCATTGTGTATGATTTGCCAAACTAAGTGGAAAATGTGGTAAAAGAACACTGAAAATGTCAACACAGAATATTTTCCATACTGTTTATTGTATGTTCACTGAGAATACTTGGTCTGATGTAATCCCGGTTGTATTATTTTTCCTCCAAAAGTAATTTTTCCTAATGCAAGATAGGTGCATATGAATGTAATTAAGGTTAATTAAAGGTTAATTGTGGAGCAAGCCAACAGGAAGCATGTGAAAAATTAATTATTCTAATATTTGATATTTCGTCTCTGTTAGTGGAGAGAGAAAGAGAGAGAGAGAGAGGGAGAGAGATAGAGAGAGAGAGAGAGAGCTTGATGACAAACTATAGGCCTGCCACACATAAAGCCTGTTTCTTGTTTTCCATATGAATGACTTTGCTCTCCAACATGAGAAACAAAGGTGGCAGACTAATATCAAAACCCCTGTGCAGACAATAGCTACAACAAACCTTTGTGTATCAATAGAAACTCATTTGAATGTAAGGAGGCGTACCTGCTCCATGATGTCTTTCACTTTGTCCTGCTCACAGTCTAGGATCACCCTCCTCTCCTTCTTGTTCTCCAGGTCTTGGAACAGTGAGCGGTAAGCCTCGTCTTTCCTCTCATCCTTCAGATTCCCCACGTTGATAGCCGTCACCTGCCACTTCCTCTCTGCCGCGGTGTCCAGGACAACCTGCAGCGTGGTGAGTCCTGTAGCAGAGCATGAAGCATCTGTCACTACAGAATTTCACTGACAACATTTGCGTGTGAATTAAATGACCTGCGATCGAGTCACAGAGAAAAATGAAAACACTTAAACACGGAGCAAATTTGTACTTTTTCATTGCCACTTTAATGCGTTCTCTGCCCTTATTTAAGGTCGTTGGAGGTTTTACAGTGATGGTTAAATCTGCCTCAGCCTCTTACGTAAGAGCTCATCAGGATGAGTCACAGGTGAACTTGAACATGTGGGAGGGGAGAGGATCTAACAATAGCTGCATCTGCTATATTTACATATAATAACTTTTCAATTGGACCATAAAAACATTTTTTGTCACATTTTTAATTCCCAGTTTAGGAGTAGCACAGCCTGTGTGGTTCTCCCCCCGTCGTTGGCGTAGGGAGGGTTCATACTCCCTGCCTAATCTGATTCATATGGAGTCACTAAGTGCTTCCTCTCATCTGACAGTAGTTTTAATAGCAGAGCATAATGCGAACAGAGGTTCTCTGCAACTTTCTTCTAAACTTATCCCCACCCACTAACTCTTCACTGTGTCGTGTCACTCTGCATGAATTCACACTCGCAGCTGTGGAGGGCACTCTACATCAAAGAAGAGGCTCTAATTAAACAGCTTTAACTGTAGGATACGATCACCTCTCTCTATTATAAGCAGCAAACTTCTTTATCACCGTGGATACTGATACCTTAGACAGCTGGTGTGCTGAGCTGCTTCATTGCAAATACAGAATTTCCCAAACCAATATGTATACGCACCAAAAAACGCATGCATGTCTGTGCCAGTGTTGCTGGTAAAGGTGAAATGAATTTAGGTCTTTTCAAATTCCAATCCAACATGTTTTTATCTTTATTAAATGCAGGATGAGTAAAATAAAGACAGAACTTAAGTTGGCATAACCTGTCTGTACTCAAAGACAGAGGAGGAGTGGGTGAGGCGAGGGGCCGGACTGGGATTCAGACAAATATGTTCCCTATAACTCCCCTCCGTCAGTGAAGACAGACAGTCTGTAGACAGTTGCTATTGCTGTGAGCACCTGGGTTCTCACCCGTGAACACAACTAAATGAAGCACTGATCTGGAGGCACCACTGCCGCTGGGAACTGAACTCTGGTCTTCGTGGCAGTGTTGAGTGTTTAAGCTCTATTTCACCTGCACTTACACACACACACACACACACACACACACACACACAGACACACAGACATCCCTGTTTCTTTCAGTATCCACCTATACACTCACTTCTTGAGGCTTTACCCTTTACCCCAAAGTCCGTACAACAAAATGAACAGACACAGCTGCTGCATCGGAGTAATTCAATTATATTTAGCACACGTCCATCAATCTCAAGAGTCGATAGTCAAAGGCAGAGACTACACTCTCCATTTGAACTTCAATTCCTATCATGCTCCCTATCTCGTTTCACAGCTGAATCTCTCCCATATTGATCCCTGGTCTGCAGAGAGCAGTTGGAGAACAGTTTGATAAAAGGGTTGAGTGTTTAATTCCGCCTTGCTACAGAGAAGTGAATTACAGATGGAATCAATTTCATGCAACACGGCAGAGGTTTTATGATGGTAGGGAGGAAAAGGGAGGCTTGCAGTTTTGTCTGAGTGAACTATGCATCATAATTACAGTAAGGTCATTATGGTCTACTTAGGTTGAGTCTTTCATCAATGTTCATTAAATGAGATAAATAGAATTCTGAGTGATTTAAAAGTGAATATAAAACAAATGGTGGAAGTCTTTGATGATTTTCTGTATTAATGCTGGTTAAAGTTCATAATTCAAAGTGATTGTTTTGACACTGTGAGTAAGACCATGCTCAGCTCTTTTTTTGTTACTTCACAGTATTTCTTCAGACCATAAAGCTGTGATCATAGCTTGCAGGGAGTGAGGATTAATGGCCGCTGTATTCGCCCATTAACAGCACTAGGAACAGCGGCTTAAAAACCGTCGCGTCAGTCATTATACACAACCATTCCATGTAGTGGTAAGTGTAATCATGAATGTGATTTGTGAATATTATAGCGTGACTTCTTCTCAGATCTCAGTGAAGAGATGAATTCCTCTGATCCAGTGATTGGACTTGTAGCCTTCACAAGTGCCTCATTTCATGCTCATGATTAAAAAAAAAATACAATGGCAGTGGGTTGCTGTGTATGAATGTATGTGCATAATATGATGCTGGAAGACTCATAATCACAAATAAATAATGCATAGAGGAAAACAATCCACTACCTACAAATACCGTTTTGTATTCTCTTAGATCTAAGATATTGTTTCCTTCAGTCATCCATCAAAAGATCCTGCATGCTTTCCTCAAGTATTTCATGTTTTAGAAAATGACTGTCCACTTTCCGCGTAATACTAAACGTAGCACCGCTGGAGGATATGCGGTTTTAATTGCCTATTGTGCTGCAACTGGACAAATACTGCTGAACTTTGAATGTTCATTTACTTGGGAATGAGAGCAAATGCGCTAATGTGCTCATGGATGGGCACAATTTTCTTTTTATTTGTTAAAAGCTATTTAGGGGCTACAGGGCGTTAGGTTGTGAAAGCTCCCAAAATATTTCAATGCTTATAAACTTTCAATTCAAATACGACATAATGTATAATTTGTCAAATCTGTAAACGTTATACTGATGTAGAAATGATTACCAAGACTTACACCATGTAGCAGGCAACTTAAATAATAATTTAAACTCTATATTGTTCAATGCACCCATAGATATATGGAAATATCGCACATTAAAGCACAAATCAGCACTGATTCATCTTGAAGAGAGGCGTTTTCTCCTACATCTCCATTCTCCTACATAAATTCCAATCCAAAAATTCAAGAAAACGTGGAAAAAAAGAAAATGTCTCTTCCCTTGATTGTCATATAATCCTCACCCTAAATCCTCGACACTGGCTCTGTAAACATCACATGGGGGTTTGACACTGGCACTGCTTCCTTGGGTTTGTTTATTGCTAGGAGACTTGGCAGAAATGTGGAGATTTTGACAGGCCGAGTTCTTTCATCCTGTCTAATAAGGACATTTATAGTTGCCAAATGGAAGCAATATTCCAAATAATGTGAAACTGCAAAATGATTTCACAGTGTGCGGGGTTAACATGGACTCATTGACGACACAGGTGTTTGGTTTATTCATTAGTATGTCGCTCTAATAGAATTCATGATAAGCAGCGGCCACTCTCTCTCGCCTTCTCTCTCTGTCCCTCTTTGACTGTCAAACACCCCCACGCACATCCTTGCATCACTTACCAATCTGCTCAGTCACTCACCATCTCTCTCTCTCTCTCTCTCTCTCTCTCTCTCTCTCTCTCTCTCCGGCACCACACTTCAGTTGCCATGGGAATGAGTTGGAGCTCACTGACCTAATTAAACACCCATGCAATGATGAAATATGCACATCAGGGCCCTTTAGTGCTGTTGAATGCATATAGTAGCGACTTGATGTCTGAGTGTAAGCACTGGCGTTAGCATTGGGCCGTTCTTAAAACAGCTGGCTGGGACACAAGCTCTGATTTAGAGAGGATGAATATTTGATTCTGCTGGCGGTTGGAGTAGGGGCGACCGAGGTGGTTTCCTATTAGCGATGAATGCTGAGAGATGAGAAATGGGCGGGTCGGGCAGAGCCAGCAAGCGAAGAGTGACATGTGGGGGGTTGAGAGAGAGAGAGAAAAGGGTGTTATTGATCTAAGACAGTGTATTATTGAAAGGTCCACCGATGTTGTTGTTGTTGTTGTGGTTTGAACCTTATTCTACCATCAAAGTGTTCCAGGTCTTAAGATTATAAGAAAACTGTAACTCCACTATAAACTGATCTTAATAATTGCTTTAATTGCTCTAACAATATTAGAATAGTGTAGAATTGAAGCAGTTTTGTTGTCAGTGCTGGAATGTGCCGCAGCAGGCTGCATGACAGATGACATCCATTCACAATTAGTGGGTGATGCTACAAAATGAGCAATATGGCACATTGAAATGAGATACATTATTACAAACATACGCAATAATCCTATTCTTTGAGCTTTGTGATTTTAAAGTATGATATGTGAGTTTCCTTTTAAAACCACGGGGCATTGCGACACCCTCATATATATGCCCCATATTCATAAAGCTATAACAACTATAAAATGTCTACGTTTTATTTCATTTTCAGGCTCATATCTGTATCTAATAGAAGTGAATAGAATGAATGTGAGGTAAGTCTGAATAATATTCTGAGAGGTCGGATAATATTTCAACTTTGGCAAGCGTGCATGAAATCTGGGGCTATAATTCTATCCAGTTGCAATTACAGATGCACAAATGCTTCAGAATGACAATTTTCACAGACATCGGTGTCTCCGTGTTATTGAAGTTTTTCATCTCACCGCCACAAAAGCAAAGTGTGTGTGTGTGTGTGTGTGTATCTGAAGGCTGGTGGGGTCTTGTATTCTCTCTGTGAAAAATGTTCGACTCAAGTTGAATTCTGAAAGCCAAACATTTACTTGTATTGTCACACTTTCAAGTTAGATATCGTTATGAGAGTACATCTTCCACCACTGCTCAATAATCAGGAATATCTAGGTATATTTCTGTGTTAGATCTGTGTATTACTTGGTGTACCCATTCCTATAACTCACTATCTTCATATGATAAACACGAGTCCAGAGCTGCAGGGCACATCACCTCTACTGTGCGTCAAACATGGCGATGCCGACCTCCTTCCTCTCAATATTCCATTAAAAAAGGCTCTAAATCACAGATGGCCTTCAGTAAAACTATCTTTTGTGTGAGGCGAGTGTGATATTTTTGAGGAATAAGTTTGAATGTAACCTTTTGGATTGTATTAACACAAACCACTGCCCCTGTTTGAAAGCACAATACTATGATTGCTTTTACAAAAGGCCAAAATCCTTTCTTTTTTTTCTTTTTTAAATGAATGCTTGCTCTGTAAATGCCCTTTAGACCTTAATAAATGTCACTCCCTCCCAGTCCAAATTCTACAAGGAACACACAGTACCATTAAATCTATCAAAAGTCAGGTTCTTTTAATATATCAAGACTGGTAGCTAAGTTCAGAAATATCCTTCGGGATCAATTCTGGAGGCAGGACGCTTTAGAAATGACACAGCAAGACGTAGTGGCGTGACGGCGTCCGTGTCTTACCTCTGTCGCTGTCGTACAGGTAGGCGAACTTGTCCCACTTGTAGTATTCGATAAGGCTGAGGAGGGGCCCTTTGATGTCGGGTCTCATCTGGATGATGAACTGCTGAGTTCCGTCCAGGGGGAAGCTGGGCGTTATGAAGGAGACGTGGAGAGTGCCGCAAAACGACGTGATGGTATTGACGGACTTCTTGTCGTAGAATCCAAAAATGGCGTACACCCCTCTGGAGAACTGTGAACAGACTGAAGCGGAGACAAAAACACATGTTAAAATCATTTATTTAATGTGTATAACTCAACCTACCTGCCTATGTTAAGCTCTAAGTATCTTGGGGATGTAGATTAAGAGGCTTTACAACTGAACTGAAATGGAGGATGTCACCGGGAAGAAGGATGGAACAGCCTCTCCCGTTTTTCATACTACCTCATATCCACTTAATTGAAACACATGCATCCTATTTGTAATTTGCGATGACTATGCAACTCATACCGGGCCCCCATTTTCAAGTGACTACTATGAGTTGGTGGGACAGGCGTAACGGCGCATATATCCAAGAGCTTTATTACAATCCTTTAGTGCACATTAGAGCCGCACGCAACCATTAAGGGACGTCTTTTTCGGTTTCTCTTTCAGTTGATGAATGGATAATAGCTGTCCATAAGCTGTGCCAGGGGAGCGCTTGTATCCAACAGTAAAAAAAAAAAAATACCACTGTAGTCCCATCAGAACTTGAAACTTTCCCGAGTTGCCCTGTGACGTTTTCATAGTGGGATTCCTACTTACTCAGTGGGAATAAGCAGTGTTGGAAGTGTGCATTCATCCTTTATGCAGGAGATCCATTCTCTGAGGCACTATGATATTACTTCCTGTGTTGCATGTTCTACTTTGGGCGTCTTATATGAGAATATGTAGCTGAGTACATATATGCAAGAGTGCACACATACACCACCATCTGCAGTCGTACATCAGGAGTAGATTCTTACGCTGCAGGCTATATCATATTTTTTAGACATCTTTAGGGGAATGCAACCACCGTGTTCTGATGACGACCTTTTCTCATGATTTCTTCAGATGTCAAAGAAAAACTACTTTAACTACATGATCCATGCCCAAGTATTGTACATACAGTTATGCACAAATCAGCAAAGGTACTGTGGATTGACGAAAACGTGAATGCTGAATATCTGAGTAACCTGAGGCTGCAGGCCATTTCTCAAACATTGTATCACGGTCAGCAGATTGGCATGTTGCTTGTAAATGTGTATTGATCAAATGTAAGTTATTCAGGCTTATTGACTTGGACATATATGTCTTCCAGTGTAATTAATCTAATGAGTCACTTCCTTTTCCACAGTGCACCTGGGACGGCTTGCTGACATAAGCAAGCTGGTGTCCATACAGTAGATGTTAGCTGGTTTATTGTGCGCTGCAGGCCTTCTGCCGCTCTTCACTTGGCTGTGGCATTATCTTGTAGACATGCTGGGCCGGCTTGAAGAGCGAGGATATTGTACCTATGTAGCAGCACAGCTACATCACCTCAAACACTAAGCCACCGAACATCTCAGAGCTCAGCTACAGATGAAGGCTATTAGTCTTGATATGCGGTATCCTGGGCTCATTAAGTGGTTGAACGTGCTTCGGGTTAACCAAACGACTGGATAGACGCTGCTCAATCACAACAATCCATTCTGTACGCTATTATGTGTACAAGTGTGTGTGGTGGAAGCTGTAGGGTATCCTGATGACGTCATGTTCTTTTATCCTACTGTTAATGTCCTGCTCCACCAGTTCTTTATGTGGACATAAATCAACCACTACAGTGTGTGTATGCTGCTGATGTGTGTATCGCATCGCTTGTGTCTCAGCATGTGATATCATTAGTCTAATTGAACTTACAGAGCAACCAACCAGCACAAATGGATTATAAGGATTCCAGTTTATAAGGACGCTGAAAACAAGTGAATTCAATTGAAGTGAAAAAGCTCAATATCCATCTGTTGTTGTTTTTTAGTCAATGAAACCTCAGTCTATGGCTATTTTTTAAATTTAAACATGGAAAATCCTGAAACAAATGCTCACTTTTTATCCTCACTAGGTTCAATTCTACTGTATTTAAACTGACGTGTCGATTCTACAATCATACTTACACTCCTGCTTTAAAGTTTCCTGCAAACATACCCAGTGAGTGCTTTGACAAACTGTTATCTTTCACCATAATGAGCTGAGCAGCTTCACAGGGGCAGTTTGGGGCAAAAGTGAGAGAGGGAAACCTGCTAATTAAAACGTCTGGCACTTGTTGAAGACAAAAATGTTGGATGCCTCGGTTATACTGAGTCTTTGATCTGGCTCAGATTGCATCCTTGTGATCACCACAGACTCTTTGTCAATCAGAGTCTTCTAAGGCAATGACTCTGTATCACACAGGCTCCTGACTTGGTGGCTGTTACAATCTAAATTTGTGTGATAGATTCTCTGTAACAAAAAAAAAGCCTTATTATTCATAGCAGTTTTTTTATTACTCTTGGTAATTGGACCAAAACCTCAAGCCAGCCATTATTAAGTGTATTCTTAACCCATCAGCCTTTCACCTTTCAGAATTCCAATAAACTATAACCAGACAATGGAACGCAATTAGCATTTGCAAACCAGGACCTTATCCAATGCCAGCAGTCGTGTGTTTCCAAAATCTTTCCTTATCCCCCAGTTTAGCAATTAAATGTCCATCGCTGTCCACCAATATGCCCTTATCAACACTCTGATCAGGGACATTGGTTTGTGGCACCGATCCTAATCTTTTAAGCATGTGACACGACGGTGCACTCAGGTCATTCTCATCAAATTTCATTTATGCTGAACTGGAAGATAATATAATCCAAAGTGTGACCCCTGTTAACTGCCACTGTAAAATGATTTTGCTAAATTCAATCAAGATGAATGAAACGCCCCTGTATCCATCCATCAATGCTGTTTGCACATTTAACTCTTACTTTATCTCTTTTATCCCTTGATGATGTTCATATTTGTTCTTTGTATCCGAGCATAGGGCATCTTTATCTGATCATGTCCCTGATGGAAGTATGGAACAGCATAGTAAAAGATCTAAATATGCTACAAATTAAATGTGTTGGTCTGTCGTCTGACGCTCCATCTGTGACTATGGAACAGGATCAGGGGCTATGACTTAACAAAATTCTAATACAGAGGGATTAAAGTGTGGTTAAGATGTGAAAGCGAAAGTGTGCGCTGTTATCCCCATTTATTTGATTTTTTGGGGGACTTTCATGCAGGTAAAAAGACATGAAAGATGCAGAATTCTTGTAAACAATCCCTCCCCTCTCCATGGTCTTGTCATCCCTGACCAGGTGCAAACTGCTACTTTCATACATGACCATACTTGCTCTTTTAAAGCATCTTTTCATAGCCAATAGAGCTGTAGAAGCTTCCTTCAGTGACATCTTGAAGAGTCCATTGTCACAATTGCAAAGCTTTGCTAATACTCCCCTGCTGGTGAGCTTGCTGACTGTGCCCGGGATTAAAACTCTCACAGCTCATGCTTAGAGAGTCGACGTCCCCATGACTGTGCTGCAGCTTATGTCGGAACGAATGGTTTAACAAAAAAAAAAAACAAATATGGTAATTCTCATACCAGAAGGAGTGTACTGTCCGTTTCCAATGCGTTGATGTTTAGAGGGATTTGCTGGCACGTGGCAGAAAACCTATGGGGACGCTTTAATATGCAGCACAACACCTGCATGTGTGTCTTCAATCAGGAATTGAGAAAGGTTTAATTAGAAATGAAAAGGTGGCCCCAAATAACAGCTAGGAAGAGAGAGGGAAAAGTGCAAGGTAGAAAAAGCCATTAAACCCTGATCACATCTTGACTGGTTTCCAATAAGACTGGGGACTATTTTCCTTCAGAAGTCACAACCTCAAGTCAGCCTCTGATTTAAAAAGACGGAGCGTATTTTTTCTCCCTTTTAGTCTCGTACGCCCTAATTGGGCAAAATCAGGAAAATGGGAAAAATTGTTTATTTGCTGTGAGCTACTTAGATCCAGAAAACCAGCGTTCTCATTTAATCTGGGGGAATGTTGGAGACAGATAAACAGGCTGTCGATTTGGGGATTTGTAATCCTAATATTGTGTTTACCAGATGAGGGTGTGTAGGGAATATTGTGTGTGCTTGGGCGTGATAGCTCGAGAACATCTTCAATGCGCTATAATAATAATAATAATAATAATAATAAGTGGTAAGTGGTTCCAACGGTGATATTAGTTGGATGATCTGATGATGTGGCAATGACAACAGAATGTAATTGTGACATTGTCGTGTTGGTTAAAGGTTTTCTACTGGAATGGTGCGCATTCAACTCGACCTTCTTTCTCAAAACAAACATTACTTGTATTGCAAACACAAAGCTTAATGTTGTATGACTGGACTCGATCATTTCTCATTTCAGGGTGAAAATTCTCTTTATATTCTTTCTGTCTCTTTAAAGCTATTGGGCACTTTGTGGTCATCAGACGGTTCTAATCAGCTCATTATCGCTGCGATGTTAAATCTGTCGCAGCAGTGACTCTAACACTGTGTATCACCTTCCAAGGTTGCAGGGGGAAGATTCCACCCTGTGAAATATATTTAGCCGTCCCAATTAGCTGACCTCATTTTCACCACCATGGCACTGAAGACTTTTCCACCACTCCATCACTGTTCTGTTGTATCTTCTACTACTTAAATGTCCAACTTTAACAGACATATTAAACCGCATGTACTTTAATTGCATCAGTATATCAGCACTTTATCAGCAACTGATTAAAGGCATTCTTAGATATAGGGAGACATTTTCAGGATGGGATATTTAGAGGATCATTATATAGTTTTTGGTCCTTGTCAGACTGAATTTATTTAAACTTACAAGCTTCATAGGGTCTGTGGATTATATCAGAGGTACCAAACATGTGCCTGCACACAAATCAGCTGTCACAGTTTCCAACATCCACAATTATTACATCAAACTGGGTCAGCATCCACACTATTCACCTTTATGTAGCCCCTCAGACTTCAACCACCATCCAAACAGTCGAGGAGAGGAATTCTGCAATCCTCCAATATAAAGCAAAATGGATGAAGCAGTCTAAAATACACACAGCCACACTCTCTCACAAACACACACACACACACACACACCAACGCCTCCACGTCACTGTCATGCTGATCAACAGTCCGGTCTCGGTGCTGCTACATATTGCACTCACTCCAACGCTGCTGTTCTCACCTCAAGAGAAAGACTTCCGGATCAAGGAGGCTTTATGTAAAACTGATCCGTCACCAGTTGGTAAGACGTCTAAAGCCACTCTGCCCTAACGTCATAGCAACCCGAGCGTCTTTATCACTGATATAGTTGCTTCTTTGGCCCTACAGTCCAGACACTTGCAGGTTAAGGGGAATTGGCAACTGGAAATTGCTTGTAGGTGAACGTGTGAACATGTTTTGTCTGTGTATCTAAGGCGCTGTGATTGACAGGCAACCTGTCTAGGATTGCGCCTTTTCCCCAAGTGCATGCCGGGATATGTTTTGAGAGCTGTAGCTACAATTGAGGTCACTGAGGTCGCGTCCTTTTCTATTTTTAAATGTCCACTTCAATTCTCCACAAACAGACGCAGTCATTTAGGAGGGGAATGAAGCGGCGGCTGTCATCCAGCATTTACAGCCACTGGAAAGACGATACTTAACTCAAGTTCAAAATGTGATGTTGCTCATTGTCATCTTCCATACCGTTCTCCACAATACAGCCATTCCTCCATCTTCTTGCCCCCGGCCTCAATCAGCTCCTCCTGGATGTTTTCCAGCGTTAAATATAGTGTGATTTAGACTTAATATATTGTGTGTCTGTTGTCCACTATTGTGATAAAAGCATTTTGCGTTGCGCTGACCTCATCAACTGAGTCTCTCTCTCTCTTTCTCTCACCCTAAACACCACAATAAAACCTTGCTTCCCAGTCAGCAGACATCTAACAATAAGCATTTAAAAAGATGTCTTGTTCTGACAGTGGCTCTCCTGGGTGATCTGTACACTGTTAGGGCCTGTCAGAGTCCTCCTGTCTATTCTGCACTGCTGCAGATGAAGCAATGACAGCTTAGGGACACTTTAAAGAAAAAAAAAAACAGAATTGCTGCCTTCTTCCAAAGTAGCTCTTGTAATACCACATTCACATCCTCATCATTGCACCTGCGAGGAAAAACTTTCTGCCTGAAAGTTCCGACTTTAGAGCTTTTTTTTTAATACTTTAATCTTTTCTCCCTGACTCAATTAATATAGCGTTAGGCCACAGGCTGAATACATAAGCATGCCTAAAGTTTTCTATGGATTTAAAAATGAAATGGTGAAAGACCTGATATGCTGGGACCTGTAGCACCTCAGAAGAAGAAGAATCACATTTGTGAAGCAGGGGAATTGTTTTACCACTACGAAAAAGCATTGCAAGCAGACCATAAAAGATAAGATATGATGTTTGATCTCGGTAGGCTGTTGCCAGGGTAACATATATCGGCTATGTTTTCTCTACACTGCACAAAATATTGTCATCATTTCATATAGTGTAGAGAGCATTTATATAAATGTCATTTCTCTTAAGTAAACTGGAAAAACGGAAATTTGAATGATCTTATTTTAGTTACTAATATTCACCCTCATTTTTGTCTGTAGTCTATCAACTTCTGAGGTCTTTCTGTCTTGTAGAAAGGGGGGGGGCTCATCCATTTTCCTTCTCACGGAGTACAGGGACAATGCAGAGAGGTCCATTTCACCCGGCTCTGGGTTCTCTTATGGTTCTCTCCTCTCTGCACCATCTCATGGACTCTGCGATTTCATATTGGCTTTGTGGAAATCCTCTTACTGGACCCAAACTCAGTTGCTGTGTTTATGTCATCTCGTATTGTTTCTTCTATCTGCAGCTAGTATTGCACACTCGGGAGGAACATTTCTCTCTGAATGGCCTCTCCAAGGATTTCTTCCATTTTATTCCTTCTATGATAATATATTTTTGTGACTTTTCCCTTGTCTTCTTCAAAGAGAACACTGGCTAGACCCCAGAGCTGTTTTTTCTTTCATGGGGCCTGTAACGCTTTTTGAGACATTTTATGTGATAGCGGGTTAAACTTTAATGTGACTTGATTATACTGGACTAAACTGAAACCTGGGATGAACTGGTGAGCCGTCTCACTATGCTGATCGGTTCAGGCTGGGATGAAGACCAACACATTTCATCCTGAACAAATTCTGCCAATTTTCACAACTTGAATTAATGGAGAGATGAATGCAAGAGTCAGTAAAAGATGAAATGACTTGACTGGGTAGGCATAGGCGGTGCACCGCAAGCAGCAGTTGCCGGGGTGACAGATCCCATGTCCTTAAGTGGCTGATAGGAAGACTTCTGGGAGGTGTCACTATGGCCAAGTGAGGCGCACTGGGAAGTGTTTTTGTCTGGCTTTGAGCAGCTCTTCCGGCAGCTGGTCTCTAGTAGAACAGTACCGCTCAGTTCTTATCATCTTCCACCCTCCCATCTCCCCCTCTTCCCATCGTGCCCTCTCTCTCTCTCTCTCCCCCTCTCCCTTTCTCTTTTGTTCACTGACCTGTTTCCTGGAGGCTTTCTGAGGTTTGTGGATGGAGGATGTAGGTTTCACAAGTGGGAAGTCGCTTGAATGCTGCTCTATTTTAAAGGGGCCAATTTGCTGTCATTGCCCAGCGCCCCCAACGTTATATCAGTTCTCTCATGATGTTTTATGTTATCTAAAGGGGAGGCGGCTTGAGCAGGAGCTGAAGGGAGGGCCCCGAGTGTGTGCGTTAGCAGTAGATTCTGGGAAAATGCCTCAACAGCGCATCAATGCCAGTTACTATTGACTAAGCAGGGCTGCTGACTGCTGTGGTTGTGTCACTGACCATTAACTAACACAGCACTGCACTTACCACCATTATCTCTGAGTTTTAAATTGAAGAGTGCACACTTTATATGATCCACATGTGATTTGAGGTTATAAGTGTAAATACATCATAAAACTAGTAGCCTCATGAGACCTGCACGCAACACGGGCCATGGATTGATTGTAAGCAAATGAAGGATGAAGTATCAAATTTTATTTTCAGTACACAATTCAAACGTAAAATGCTTAATGGATTTGTGTGGCAAATGAATGTGGCAAATTATAAAATATTCAATGTGACGATTAAAAGCAAACAAACTGCATAGAAAAGTAATATGCTGTAAAGGATCATTTGTTGCTGATTTAAGAATACACAGATAATGTGCTTTGATGATAAATTCTTCATTTTCCCTGTAAAATGTGTCCGATTCCCAAGAAACCCTGCATCTTAGAACCAAGCACTAGGTTGTGTTTCTATGCAGCTATCCATCTTGCTAAGCACAATACAGATTTCTTCAGCCATATTGATTGTGTGAGTGCAGCGCCGGGCCATACATCACACACAGCTACTTTGTTCTCATTTCATCTGCCTCCTGTAATAAAACATATTGTATGTCCACTGACCTTTAGTGGAAATACCACACAGGCTTCGGAGCTGTTGCTCTATGTTCTAATGATGTTGGCCTTGCCAGAACAAAATTAGTTAACGTCTATGAAAGCACAGCTTCATCTAGCATTCTGAAACAACAGCTGCCATAGCAACCAGACACTTGCTCTTTGCTGAAGATGAATGGAAACTACCAAAAGAGGCGGTACGCATCATCACAAAGATGCAAACAGAGAGTAAATATCACTATGACCCTTAAGACAAAAGGGGAGTGCATATTGAACGTATACAGTGGCGTTAATTCAAAGATGTGTTGCTTGATACAATACAAAGAAACCACACCAAAGATTCACACACCGGACTGCGAGTGCTTTGTGTCCAGAACTGCCGAATGCAGCGGGAACACACCAGCATCCAATTCTCACATGGTGATTCTGTTGATACTTACTCACTTTGAATGAACATCCGCATTTGTCTGCTTGAAACGGAAGCGCGCAGCTGAACGACTCTCCAGGGGGCTCAGATTTCAGGGATAAAGAAAAGCATTACAAAGTCTGACTGAGGTCCCATCTAGAGGACTCTTTAGTTGTTCAGGGACAGTAACATGCAGCAGCGATGTTGACAGAAACAGTAACACGGTCTGCTGATGTTTGCTCAGAAACAACCCGCTAAGTAAATAACACGATATACAAGCATTCAACTATGACATCCTACATTAAAGTCTCCCATGTTGAATGAGTGCAGTGCATTGTGGGGGACCGAGCCAAGTATTTGCAATTAAATCTTGGAATGAATGAATGGAGAACAACTTGGCAATGAGGCGTCGACTGGCACGGCCCTCTTGTTTTGTCGTCTAAACTCTGGCAATAAATATCTTCCCTCGTCAACATTTAAATTCTTTGTAATGAAATTATTCTCTGGATTGGAGGATGGATTGAAATGTAAAAACCTCCTCCAATAAATGGTTTATTGGTTTGTTTTTTGTCTGCTTTTTTTCTCATTAGATTCATGTCAAAAACCATTTCCGTGGTGAGTTAGGATATTTATGGACTTCGCCACAAGCAAATACACCCCCGACTATCTGCCCCTTTGCGTCTCCCTCTCTTTCTGACAGTAATGACAAACATTTCATCTGGTTACAAGTAGAAATAATATACAAATCTAAACCCCCCCCCACTCCCTGTCCATTTTCTTCCTGTTACTGGAGCAGAGCAGCTTGAGAATAAAGAGGTTGATGTTAGTGGATATTTTAATAGATGTAATGCTTTTACTTTGAGTTCATTTTTTTCCAGAGCAAATAGTGTAGTGGAGCAGAAAGCGTCAGATAATTTATGCAGCTGCTCCCTTTTCTCCCTGTTTCTCCTGCTGATTTATCCCAGCAGGGAAGCTGCAGCGCTGCTTAAAGATGTGGGGGATTTTTTTTTTCCCTGTCAATGTCATTTTAAAAAGAATACAGTGGACATAACCGCCCTATTAAAAGTCCTCATCGCCAAAGCTCACACACACACACACACCCAAATTCTCATTTCCATCCACTTCAGGGCCGACTCTTTCATGTTAGATCACAGTATTGGCATGTCAGCGGGCAGGTGGGACCGTTCTGTCTGTGACATTACCCTCACTACCTGTCTGCTGTCCAAGGGCGACATCACTCCCAACACTTCAATTCATCAATCTACTGAGAGGTCATTATTAGGGGGTTTGGCCTCACCACGCAATAATCCATCAAAGCCTGGACCAAGTATGTAACATGCATCCATGGGATTGTGTACGTAACCTATGTCACGTCTGTGAGATGTATAAATAAACACAGAAACATCGCAATTCTCTCGGGACTTCTTTCAGGAAATGTGGCACTTCCTGACTTAACGTAACCGCACCATCCAACAAAGGAAGCGCTGTTCATTTGAAAAGGCACAGTGAAGCCTATACGATTGCATATATTCATTCGGCAGATGCTTTTATCCATACATGCGTACATGTTTTTGGGATTAGAGTCAGAAACCATGCATGGCAGACAGGGTGAGAACATGCAAACACAGCCAGGGTCAGTCTGTGTTTGAGCTCAGCGGCTGAATCTTTCATCAACCTCGTGCTTCTGTGCTCTCAGTGAATTCATGCGACAAGATGAATCGCAGTGGTACTCGCTTTTAATTTTGTGCGCATGTACCTGGAACGCACAAAGTACTCACTCGGGTCACTGCACGCAAATTTGAGTCTAGCTCTTACACTGCACCTGATGCACTGATAAAGTGTTTGTTTAGGTGTGCTTGGCTGTTGCCTCTTTTAGAGAAATCAATCATATCACCAGCCCCGGTCGGTGTCCTATGTGTGGCTTATCTGTTTTTCCGATCTCATACTTAATCACAATGTCATCGTCTGTGTAAGCGTTTTTATCCAAGGATGCATCGCACGCTCAGCTGTCCTTGCTGATGGTTTCACTCCGGGGACTTTGAACGTCATTTTTGAGGGCTACTACTGGGCTCAACCAATTGAAACAAGAATATGTCACATTTCAATCAAGAAACGTCAGAATTCAGTGCATTTTGCAGACATCCGTCCCTGAGTATGATGTTTACATGAATTTACAATCCTCTAGGTGTGTTACTTGGAGAGAGCTACTTGATTTATACAATCATCTTATATCAAAATAAATCAATTTATTGCCTTATTTGGAGTATAATTGAACTTTAATGTATAGATATACTGAGTGTGACTAATGTAAGCTCCAGTTAACAACAGTTAGATAACCATTGCTGTGTAACTCATGTCAGTGAGTGAATTTGTTGAATTGATATCTTTTCTTCTCCCTGTGTTTTATCGCGTCATAAATGGTTTTATATTAGGTACTAAACAAGGAGTAAACACACTGTATCTCTTTAGAAGGTTTGCCCTTTCCAGCTTTCCCAATAAAGTCCTCATGATTAAGTGCTTGAGTTGACTTTTTGGTTTTCTAGGGCGATGATTTGTAATGATGGACCCCCACAAAGCTTAAGAGTTTTGTCATTTTAACACACAACATGCACCTGCTGTAATTGCTCTTCCAGACTAAGTGTTTACAAATTAGGCATCAGATTTGGATTTGTCTCCACTGCCTTTTGACGCATTGTTGCCAGAGTCTGGACTGACAACAAGGCAACAGCAAGGTAACATAAACTACAAAGGAACAATCGATTCCTTTTTTACTTACACGGGCTGATGCCTGTTGCCACACAATACACAGTAACAGAAACACACACCAAGTGATTTGAACACCACATCAAATTGTCCACATGCTTCCAAAATATCTCTTCTATACATATCTTGTAGACATCCATCTAACGCGCACCCATACAGTCTATATGACCTCAATACGGATCTTCCAGTCCGAGCAGATTCCACCATGTCCTCCCTCGAGTGAATCATGTGACAGTCTGATCAAAGTAACGGCCCACAATCTGAGGCTTTACAGGGCTTGACATGCTGAAACACAGAGGTTCCTCTAATGAAGACAGACTGATTCAGATCAGGGGAGCAGTAGATGGCTGAAAGCTGAATGAATGCTCTGATGTAAAGTGTGGCATTTCCCATCTATCAAACCCAACTCCATTTTGGATTTCAATTTGTCAGTTTTCCCAACCTGTGTTTGCTTGTTGGGCAAATTCTGTGTTTTATCTGATCCCTGAAGGGTTTAGAGTGGTTTGGAGTAATGACAGGCAATGTGTGTAAAGGAAATATCCAGCAAAATGAAGGACCTTGGATCATTCATCATCATTCATCGTGCATGGAGATATTGATTGTAAACGTGGTTGAAATATCATTTTCTCCACCAGAAGGAGCCTCAATAGATCACAGGGGGCTAAGCCGCATTACAGGTTTTGTTTAATTTGGTCTGTTGCAATCTGTCACAATCTATTTGCATCTACACGTGGAACCAAAAGCTGACTGCAGCAAATTCAGATAATCTCTGGCGACTGCTGAAGGCAATTCAGTCCATAAATTAAGGTCAACAATGCTGACTAAAGGAACAGGTCAAATTTAGGAAGAAAATATGAAAAACGATGAGAAAGGGAATGATACTGTAAGCAACAGTACAAAATTTATACAATGTTGAGATATTTTATTCATATTATCAGATAAAACACATTTTAAAACAGTGAGATATCCCCTTGATAGCTTTCTCCCTTGAATTCAAGACAAATCGGTGCAGTTAGAGAAACTGAAAGTGACAAGCCAACAGCGTCTGTCGAGATATTGGCTCGAGTCCACATGAGAACTTTATTTAAGCAGTCGGGCTATCAGGGAACAAATTCTAACAAGACTACAATAACAGGGCACTGCAAAAACAAACTGCTTAGCAGGAACGCCGGCTTCCAAGAGGATCAAAGCTCTGAATGGAGTGGACCAAAGTCGGTGCTGGTTAGAGAGCAAACCTGATTAAGTGGAGTGTATGGAGGGATGACAATGAGAGAGAGAGAGAGAGGGGGGGAGGAAACCGATATGAGTCAGCAGATGCACCATTAAGCTGAATGAGCTGCTGGATAAATAGCGTCATGTAATTAGATGAAATTCTAAATGATTCCGTGGCATGTACAGTGTAAGGTTGTACAGTGTGTATCAGCCGTCCCTGTGCCACATGCCTGCGCTGTGCTGGATATACAAGTGTGTTTGTCTCATTATAATGTCCCTGCTTCCTCACCTACGGCTCCTTTTGCACACCTGACCACTCCAGCAGAGGGATTCTCTCACTGAGGGTTCTTCTCCTTGTGTTTTGACACCGATTAAGCCGGGTTAGGAGACATAGATCTTTGCGAGATTCTTCAATATCTGTCCTTTGTTCCCAATCAGGTCGAATCCATCTTGAGTCGCTCTCTAATCTTCCCATCAACCAGTTGCTCCTTCAGCACATTTACATCACAATTTGCCATGTGAGAGTCTGTTCACCTGTTTGCCATTTATCACACCATCAGGTTCTCACGGCAACCTGGAATCCTCTCTCTCTCTCTCTCTCTCTCTCTCTCTCTCTCTCTCTCTCTCTCTCTCTCTCTCTCTCTCTCTCTCTCTCTCTCTCTCTCTCTCTTTCTCTCTCTTTCCCTCTAATAGGTTAGACAAGAACACTATGTAAGACGCAGCAAGGCAACCAGATCAAATCTTAATCACCATGACGATGATGGGAAAGGCAGATTCTTCTCTCTGCTAATGAGCTTTTCCCTTCAGGAGAGATGTTACATTCAGCCAATGAAAGAAAATATCTCAACATTCTCAGTTAATTGAATGTTGACTGGACAACTATTTGGATATCAGAATCCTTTAAGCCGAGGGGTTATACCTCCTCCAAGGTTGAGCAAGCAGAGCCACGTAACAATAATAATAATGATAATGTCCACACAATTGAGTTCCATGATATGTGAGCATCAGTAAGTTTCACTTGCTCGTACTGTTAACTTCAATTTCTGTTATTTTCCTGCTGGCTTGTTGGCGAGTTTCTACTTGTTCAGCTCTGGTTGCGAGTGATTGATTCAAGGGGCGGATATCACAGAAGCTTCCTGGTGACTGTACAATCATGGGGGTTATGTCGGTGAAGTTATAGTCTTCATCATAACAATAAGTTCTAGATGTGAGAGAACATCTGATCAATTATGATACGAGCTACACTGGCTCCTCTAAGTGATACAGTGCCTGACTGAGGTACTACGTCAAGCAGGCATAATCTATCACTGTGATAGATTTGGCTCCTGCCAGTACGACAGCTCAACTGTGGAACCTTCATATTCACACAGCAAGAGTAAATGGCTCTGCTGGCTTTGCTGTCATTGGCAGTGTTATTAGCCAGTAGCTTTTAGAGGCTGATAAAAAGCTGCAGAAAATAAATGAGTTTTCTCTCGTAAATGACATGAGTGGACACGTATAAAGGGTTAAACTGGCAGAGGAAATAAAGGAAAATAAGACCAAAAATCCATTACTTAATGAGTGAAAACAGGATACGCATTTTGACGTCAGACTTTTCTGCTGCGAGCTGAGCAGCAGACAGTGACTCCATCTGACAGTGACAGCCTACGAGGTCACTCCACGTTGCATCATTCCAACATTTCTCAAAGCCCAATAAGCAAAATCCAAATGGAGGGAGTAAATTATTCCATTTTGCATTCAGCTGATGATCCTAAATGGAGCACAGCAGCTGAAATGGCCTTAACTTTAATGGAAACAAAGGGAATGCAAAGGTGAGAGGCAGCATCGCTTAGGAAACACATACGCGACCTCATAGCAACCATATATTGAAAAACCACATGTCACAAGTTCATGTGTACATCTGGATGGGTTGAAATTTGCCATTGGCCAACATTTTATAGTTCAATTTAGTTTAGTTTCTTTATTTAGGTTATCTCATGGTACTTTACATGAATAACATTTAAAGATACCTGACATCCCTCTATGAGCAAGCACTTTGCAATCAAAATGCAGCAGATTCAGTGTGTGTTGAACATTCTCTAACTTACAAAACTGAGAGATGTGTCCTGTAAGACAAGCCTGTACTGCCCTTGGAAGGTGGCCTAGGAGTACTTAGAATGGCCTATTTTTACTCTGTGTGCACAGAGGAGCTACAGCCAGGGACTTTTTTCTTTGCACTTTACTGCTTTGCAAGGGTTTGTTTTAAAATAGACCTCTTAATGAAAATAAGAACAGAAGAATCTGTACATGATGTCCACCTTATGGTCTTTATTCTGGTTTAATCAGTTGGTAAAGCTGGGGGGAATACTGCCTGCAGACAAAAAAAGTGTGCTTCTTCTTTGTCCTGCTTAGAACAAACAGATCTTACCAAGCTGCCTCAGAGGCATCAGGTAAATTGATTGAAAGCACTTGATATCAGACAAGGGGAGACTTCCAGCTAGGAGCTTTTGACTAACGGTGGAACCTATGCGATCCCAGCCTTGTCTATTATGAGGACAGAGTGAAGAAGAAGAAGAAGAAGGCTTAGTTGGAGGCTGTATTCAGGTCAAGCAAAGCTCCATAGAGGCTTCTTTAACCTCTTTTTCTGACCAGCAAACTCCCATTCCTGTTTAATATTTTGCAGCTCCCTCGGAAACAGAGGAGGATACTTTTAATTAAGTATGACCAACAACAAAACATACAGCATATACTGTACAATATGGTTGTTTAAGGCTTTTAATCATTCAACAAAGTCCCTGGATGTGTATGTCCCTGAGATGCTGTACGCATGTAGATGCATTTAATGCATTATGACTGGAGTCGATTATGAGGCTCGGCCAGTGACCTTAAGTCAGGAAAAGTGGTTTGCTTTGAAAGAGGTGAGCATGGGGACTAAGTATACCACAAGGTAATGTTCACTTAGACACACACAGGTACTTCCATGACAATAGATACAGAAGCACAAACACAAAACCAGGTACCCAGGATTTTCAGCCTATTGTAAACAACCATTATAGACAAGCTCAATCCTTATAGACTTAACCTGCTGCATGCCAGCAATTAGTCACAGCTCGTGTTCAATGCACTGCAGCATGTGATGCTATTTAATTTATCGTGTAGATCATCACTTATTAATGACTACCCATAATGCATTTACAATAGCGTTGTTGTGTTGGTGGTTTGTCCAATTAGGAAAAAAATAAAATAAAAAGCACAGAGAGAGGAGGACGGTGGTGTATGGTTTGACCCTGCTTGCTCAAATCACAGAAAACAATTGTGAATTAAGTGTGTTATATTTCACACTACTGATGACGAAGATGCAAGCTGTTGCTGCACTCCACTCTGGCTTACCAAAGAAAATGATCTACAAGACGGCTGTGAAAAATATCAGAATTTTACTCTTTAATTCTGGACACAAATCCTTGTTTTTAACGGTGTTATTTGTTGGGTGTGAGGCCTCACAGGAGGTTGCATTCTAGGAAATTTCGGCCAGTCTCTTACAAATTTACGGCTTTAGGTGAAACTCGCACCGTTATAACTCCACACACACACACGTCCACACAATCTAAATGACTCCCCCGGTCTTGGCAGCAGATGCCGGCCTGTCCGGATGAACTGTTATTGATGGAGGAATGCATCATCCTCCCCTCCCACGGTTCTGACACGGCACTGATGAAGTATATCTCTGCACCGTCAAGTACAACCAGACTGTGATGTGTTCGCTCTCTCTTATTCAGAACTTTTGTTAATGCTTTTCCCTGTATGCTTTTGCATCGACAAAGAATTGTGTCACTGTATGGTTTAGACGGATACAGCAGATGGTATCAGTCCAATATTGGCCTGCTTTGTAATACTGCGTAACAGCCACTTATGACGTTAATAGACTAAAGGAGTCACAGTTGGCTGCAGCTGTTGTGATGAACTTGCTTTATCTATGGGAGAGATTTTTAGCTCGGGTTGCTGTTTTCTATTTTGACGATTATAAAGTTTGGGGTCAAAAACTGGCATCGAATTTAAAACAAATCTAGAACTATTGGCTCTATTAGCAACTTAAGAACACTAGATTGATTTAAATGTCCGTCACGTAGATCCACACAACTACTTTGTATATCTGTATATTGTTTTTAGAAACCGTAATTGAGAAACTTGTATGTATGTTTGTATGTAGTTGTGTTGAAACTGGTATCTCTGTTTTAGAATACCAAAGGAAAATACTGAAATGCCAAAATACTAAGACATTATCTTGCGATATTAAAGGTGACAAATCATTATCTGGATCTGGATCGGCCTCATAATGTATCAAATCTATTTCTTGAAGTCTTTCCACAAAATTTCAACGGAGCCCATCTGTGACTTTTGGATGTATCACAGCATATTTATTGTCACAATTTCCCTTCGTATTAATGATAAATGCGCTGCTGCTGGACTCAAAATGGAGGCTCACACCTGACAAGCTGCTAGAGCAGGTGCGTCTGTGTGTGTTTGTGTGTGTGTGTTGAGTCCTGGAAACTCAACAGGTTGCTTTGTTGCCGGTTTAAGTACAGCGTGCCGACTTCCTCTTCCCTCCTTTATTCTCCCTTATTAACAATCGCACAAAGCACATTTTCACAAAATTCCGTCTTTATTTTGATGCTCTAAAATGACAGAAGGAGGTCGACTGTGCTGTAAGGAAGACTGCCATCTACTGGAGTGAAAGCAAAGCCCTCACGACCTCCTCACCTCGCCATCCCTCTCATTATTAACTCCTACATCAGTAGTCCATTAGAGAGCTTTGGTACAGTTCGCAGACACATAACACACACTCTTTGAAAGACTCGAGCTGTACTCAGCATAGGTGCAGCATTACAAAAGAAACATCTGAATATGACAGGGAGAGCCTATCAAACATTCATATCAGATCAAATCCACTGTCAGACAATAATGGGCATCTCCATTTAACTATTTTAGAACACGCTTATTTCCATAGAATCCCAGCTCACCAAGTACAGATCTTTGTTATTTCGGGTTTAAATACAATAGTTGAACTGTACACTTGCAGCGGAGGTGTACAAGCCTAACCGTGTCATCCCACCAACCGGCTGTAATCCTGTAATTTATCACAAATAGCAGCCCAAAGCAGAACATCTGCAACAACAACTCAAATTTTAACCCTATGATACAGAATAGGCACTTAATTGTCCATGTCAAACATCACAGTAACTTCATTAACACGTAAAGGATCACAGTAACGGGATTGTACCAGCAGTGCCTTTGATTATCGAGTGTGTAAATGTCAGCTGCAAACATTTTGCTCGTAGCATCAAAGACAAAGAAAAAGGAAAATAATACAAAGCAATACTGTCAATAATGACAGTATTGCTTTAATCGGGTGATCATTGACTTATTATGTAATCACACTGAGGGAGAATGAAGCAAACTGGAGCAAACAAGACACAGATGCAGGACAAACTGGAACCAACGGCAAAGCATAAGCACGTTATTGGCTCATATTCATTTAGAAATACAGCAACATTTAGCCAACTACAAAATATGTTCATATACATCCAGATAAGAGGATTTAACAGATATTAATCCTAAATAACATAAGGTGGATTTAGTCCATATGGGGACATTTGTTGTTGTTTTCAGCCTCACCGTCACCATCAGACGCAGTAAGGAAGCTTTTATATGATAATGGAAATCAATGGGAGCGATGCGCGCACCAATCAGAAGCTGGTGATTTATGTTAAAGGGAGTGTTGAAAGGAATAGTCGCTTGGCAACCGCGTACGAGCGGTGGCCAAGGAGCAGAAGCTTCTCTTCTGCTACTGCTGCTCCCTGCGTGTGCTGCTTCTTACACTGGGAACGTTGGGGGACAATGAGCAAGCCCGGTTTAGTTGATAAATACATTATTAGATTTTACAGCTCATCTTTAGCCTTTGTTAAGGAAAGGGCAGATTTTTTACGAGTGAGCCGTTAAGTTTATGTGCTCCACATGCTGCCAAGGAACTGAACTAACACAGAGCAAATCCTTGTAGAAATGGCATGGAAGCATTATTAATCTCGCTGCTCCTCCACTGTTACTCATGGTGCTCGACGTAAACATATGTAGGTTATCCTGTAGGCGTAGAGGCGCACGAGCCAGAAGCGCACTCGCCTCGCTTGTTCTGAGGTGGGGGGGAGGGGGGGTGTGAGGGGGGAGGGGGGTGCACACTGCAAAAAAAATGTCCATCTAAACCAGTGGAGTCATTTAATTGGATTATTTTTGCGCAATTAGAGAAAAGAGAAAATCCGAATCAGATAAGCGTCACTCCAGTTGTTTCTACTGTATTTGATCTAGTTTTAAGAATAAGATGCTTCAAGTGAGGATACTTTTTTGGTTTATTGTCGTTATAATCAATATTGAACTGGGCTGGATTCGAATCAAATCATTTTATTTTCTTTACCCTGATGAAGTAAGTTTGTCGTTGATTTAATACAAAAACAAGTGGAGAGGCTGCGATGGTAGAATGTCTTACAGCGATGCTTTTTTTTTACAGTGCAGCTCCTGATCTCTGAATCTGAAGGAATGAAAACGGGATGGATGTGACTGACGGTTACTGTGGAAACCAACTTTCCCTGCTCGCTCCTTCTCAACTCCCCATCTCACAGCCTCCTTCAGGTTTTGCTGACAGAATAAAGATCGACAGGCTACATCTGCGTTTCCATCGTTACTGAGCTGGCAGCACAATAATATGAATATATATATATATGTAAGGACACAACACGGTCATGAATGTGTCATGGCTGGCATGTGCACGTAGAAACATCGTCGTTCGTTAATTAAAGAGAAAGAGAAAGAAAGAAAGAAAACTGTAAAATGTTACTTACAGCAATTGGTGACGGCGAAACTGTTGGCCACTTCCAGATTGTCAATGTGAGGCGTCAATCTGAATTCCGAGGTGCCAAACTGAACCATTCCTATCCGAAATGCGCTGTACTCTTGATCCGCGCCCCTTGGAAAGAGCCCCCCTGTAAACACATATTCAATAGATATCATCCACCCTTTCATTTCAAGGCAATCTGTGTGAGAAAACCTCGTCTCTCGTCTTTGGAATTTGGCAGATACGTACCGATTTGAACGCTGGGCGAGCCTCCGAGCACGCAACCCAATAAAACCAGCAGGATCGAAACGGGTAAATTAACTATCTTTTCCATGACCACGGTTTAGATGTCCACATCCACCAGGGAGCCTGATATTCCTTCGTTTCCCCCCCCCGCAGGTATTTTAGATCCGACACATATTGGATGTCAGAGTTCAGCCTTTTTTTCTGTGGGAGGAAGAAAAGAAATCAAGGAACCGTGTTTTCTGCAGGTGTCTCTCCGTCAATGGACGCCAGCAGTGGAGGAATGGAAACAGCCTGGCGATGTAGCTGTTCGCTGTCTTCTCTTTCCGCTCCTTCCTCGTCTGCTCGCCTCCTGCCGGTAGCTGATTCCTCCTCCCTCGAACGCGCCAGAGACACTGCGCGCCTCCGCTCGACGCGCCGGAGATCCTTTCGGCATCACACCCACAAGTGAGGAATGTTAATGAGGAGAGGCGAGCAACCACGGAAAGAGCCGAACACCTTCCAGTTATTGACAAGGGATGCAGGGAGAGAGAGGGGGGTCACACTTTATGGATTGTTGAGTGAGTTGGACCCCGGATGGAATCGAAAACGGCACTGTTTGTTGTGTCTTGACCTACATTTGGGATTGAAACCTTAAATCTGAGTGTCCTTGCATTGTCATCCTGCCAATCAAACCTGCATCGATTACAAACAGGTTCAAGCAAAGATGTCAACATGTATTTAATGGAATATTGCAGCTTTGACTCGAATTCATCTGATAAATGTAGCCAAGGCGTTGTATTAATGATGAGATAAACTCATAAAATATTACTGTTAGAGGGTAAAAACTGGCATTCTAAGCTTGTTTTGCTTCGTGGCACAATGCTTTTAGATCAAATTTCAGGAGTTGATTTTCAAGTTTGCAAACGCATGGACTTTCTGTGAAGGTTCTCAGTCATCCAGGTGATGGAGGAAGGATGGAGGATGAAGGACCCATCAGACCTACACCTTGAATCTTTGCAGTACAAGAACTCCAAGAAAAGAACATATCATATATTTAATAGTGATACCAGGCCAGAGTGTGTAGAATAAATCAGCTTTGGATTCTGATTTATGTTCATGAAGTTCTGCAGAGGACAAGGTTTGTTGGGGTATTTACATTTACAATGTCCAGTCAGTTATTGCAAGACTCTTTATGAACTATTGTACTAAACAGATCAGGGTTACCATAGAGAAGAACTAAATAATATCAGAGAAAATGTCACACTGATGTATTCCTGAAGGTATTTTAAACAATCAGAACAGAATAACATTCCCAGAAAATCACGTAAAGGTCCCTTAAGTGTCATTTTTTAGGGTCCCCTTTATGTTATTGGGGTCACCAGGACCAAACTGACTGAAACTAACCTTAATACAAGCTTTCTTTCAACACAGGAAGGCCATCAAGCATGTCAGCTGGATTTTATAGTTCATTTCCCAGGAATAACCATCAAACAAATATCCCATTTTTAACTCTGACCATCTGCTTAATTTCACCCAATACATTCAAATCAATAGCAATGTTTTGCACAGGTTAAATGGAAGCCAGCTGCCTTTATAACCAACAGGAAATAAATGGCGGTCCTGTTCCCTGGTTAATATGCATGTCTCTGCCTCCACAGACAGATGTATATGAATCATCGGGGTTGGTGTGAGATCGTCTGGGAGCAAACTAATGAGGCTGAGAGGAGAAGCGGTGGCAGTAAAATGCAACTGAGGAGTGGAGACGTTGAGTTTGTCAGGTTTCAGCACCACGGACAGCTCATCACCACGGACAAATGGTGGTGAACGCTGGGGAACATTTCAGCATCACAATGTGCCTGTATTGGGCTTTCATTCTTATGTATGTGTGTGTGCATGTGTGTGAAGCTCTACCTGTCACACTACATTTAAGGCTTAATCCTTGCTTTTGCGGTGCCAGTGTCCGTGGTAGAGCTCTAACCCTGGTAAAGTAAATCCAATGCTCCGTTGCTCATGCTACACATGCTCACGCGTGCTCATGTGTTTGACCTTGTCTCCAGGCTCCGTCATGCATGGATACACCGTGCTTCTGCCACAGAGTGAAATGTAATTCGATTTGGACTGTCTTAAAAGGCACGTTCTGCATTATCTCTGAATTCAAAGCCTCCAAGATGAATTAGCGGTCACAACGCTGAATTATGTGATAAACCTGATGCGCATGTAGAATGTTAACCACGAGTCAACAGGCGTGAATAGATGTGATGGATCAAAGACAAATCAATTCGGCAAATTTGACATTTTTCAGGTTGAGGTGTTGCTGTTGCCTTGTGTGTTTTTACATCATTGTGAGTTGTGGATCAATGTTTTACTTAAGGACAAATGTGGTGCTTAGCATATAGTAAACACAGCTGTTGATGTGATTAGTGTGGGTGCTAACATTCTAAATCCAAGTTGCACCGGTTTTATCTGTAATTTGAAACTCAGTTTTAACACAGACTTTTGAAAGAAGGTTTGAGGTCAAGCTCAAAACTTATTCTCCCACAAAGGGTTGCAAGTTGTTGTGCTGCCGGGGTTTTTCAATAAATACACAAGTTATATAAATGACCACATCTCAAACACAACATCACACCGCAGCCAGACAGCAAGAACAACAGAAAGACAATATGCGTCTGTGGAGGGAGACACTAGCCAGCATGTTTTATTGAAAACAAGATTAGATTAGATGAACACCCAATCCACAATGGTAAGGAGGAAGAGGTTTCATCTCAGATCAATTCCATCTCATAACCATTGAAATTATGTTTTCACAGAGATCAATGATGATGAAATGTGAGATATTTGAATGTATTTTCCAATATGCATGTTAAGAAACCTAATTATTCAGAGTAGATTCATTTACCTCAACGTCAATATCGGTGAACTGAGCAGCCCTACTTGCTCTTTGTATAAACTTTATTACCTCGTGCAGACCACCAAGTGCACCATGTTATGAAACAGCTGAGCAGAGGAGAACATTACTGTGTGTGTGTGTGTGTGTGTGTGTGTGTCACAGCTACTTGGCCACATAGTGCTGGACAAGAAAAGTAAAAGGTCAGGGAAATCTTTTTACACAGCATTATTTGACAATGTCCATCCATTTAGTAGACTTTGTATTTAGAAGAATCTGATGTTTTTTTTATATAATTCTAATTAGCTTGTAGCTGGAACATCAAACCAACACTGGTGTTTTGCTGTATTTTCGACAAGGCTTTGGTGATTCTTTGTGGATTTCAAATTGGCAAAAACATTGCCTGTGTGACTGTAGCTGCTGATGTGTGGCTTGATCATACAGCAAGGAGGTGTTGGGAATACATAACAAGGCCTTTAGACGCACCAAAGTTGCTACGCCAAGCATAAATCGCCATTAGAAAAGTTGTAGGGGGGGGGTGAAAGCTGCAGGGATCCCAAGGTCGGGGAAAGAGTGCTGAGACGGAACACTTTGGCTGCCTCAATGGCGGTCGATCTGAGGCGATGCGGCTCTGCTCCAGATTTGACTGGAGATCTTCAGTTGAGAAATTGCAGGACAATAGGTTAAGACGCCGTAAGTCCAACAATAAGCGATGTCCAAGTAATATATATTTCCAGAAAGCGTCATGGATGGAGTTACATAAGGGGGTAGTTTTACTTCAAACCGACACGGTTATTATGGAGCTTAGATTGAGCTGCTTAGACTGAAACCTAAGAGACTGTCAGGTTGGAATGTGTGGGTGTGAAAGCAGGAGTGAACACATGATGGATAAATAAAGAATCAAGGGTTGTGTATTCCATTGCATCAGTCTTTATCTCTGTCTCACTAATGAAGCATCCTGAACCCAACCGCTGATTTTATTGGAAAATCCTGTTTTGTTGGTTTTTATGATTCCAGCTCTTTCTTTTCTTATCTATTAATAATATTGTGTAATGTCACAGTAAAGCCACAATAATTAGACTTTTTGGAGACCTATATGTATCTTCAGCAGTCACAGAAGGAAGATACTGTTTTAGAGGAGTAAGTGATTCATTCTGTCACTTGTATTCCTTCGATTGTATCGATCAGTATATAAACATCGAACAAAAAGTTCGGAAATTTGTGTTATACCATCCTAACCTTCTCGACCTTTGCACTACTTTTTGCAGAACTAACTCTAATGGAATTCATAGCCGTTGGTTGAGAATGTTTCAGTGCGGCTTGTGAAACTTGGTCATCTTCAGCCTCCCACACTTTCACATTTCAAACTCCACCAACATTCTTCCAAATCATTGGATTTCGCTTCTCTGGCATTCAGTTTGTCATAATCACAGTGGAAAATATCCTGTTGTGATTTATCTTTCTGGTAAATGTTTTCTCATTACATTATTCAACAAATACACAGAAATGCATAGAAAGACTGATTAAGAAAAACAATTATGTATCCATCTGCTTAACAAACAAAACAAAAAGCAGTCAGTTATATGTAACCTCGAGCTAAAGAACACATTTTTATATCTATTAAATGTTCTATTTTTAGATTACGAATTATTTGTGAATTAAAATGAATTTGACGTTATCATTACTTTGGATGGTAGCAGGCATTTTATTTATAGTATCATTTTATTCTCCACTTTTTAAGGGAATTGTTTAGGCTAAGATGTGACCATAAAAGCACAGCAGTGACTTGTGCGAGCCTTGTGTGCTTCCTGTGCACCCTGGGATTCCTCCCCCACAACTCCTGCACTAATCATTGCCTGGCTGTCAGGGCGGCTCTCTGAGCGGCCTGGGTCGGTGCCTGGCGAGAGGTCGTGTTGGATTAGAAAGCAGCCTGTGTGATATAGGTTACCACACTGTGTTACTAGCAGGGTGCTGGAGAGAGAGAGAGAGAGGGGGGTGGAGAGACAGTCACAACGGTGAGGAGAGGAGCTGTGTTTGATGTGTCTGCTTGTCCTTTCTGTTAGCCTCACTGTTTACAAAACTGATGATTAAACAGCTTATTTTTATTGTAAAAATAGTTTTTGCACTTTCAAATCTCTAATTAAATTCTTATTTCACCAAAAAACAAATCCAATCACTTCAGCACAGGTCTCAGACAGTGTAGTATTATTGTTAATTTGGTGGTCATGTATTACACAGTTCGCAATTCATTTTCTCAGTGTTCCTTTTCTTACAGTGCTGATCTCATATTTTGCCCCTGTAGCTACAGAGGAACAGGCATTACATCTAATTTTGTCTCTATGGAGCATTTTATCTCCTCATTACAAGTATAGATTTGGCCATCGGAGGGCACTGCAATGCAAAATCTGCCTGATTTAAGATTCAGGGAGACCTGAGGGGAGGTGAGGGTTTTATCGGATTATTTACGGCAAATCAACATATTTTCTGTGAATGAATGAATCCCAGGTTTATGTATCTCATGTGTTTCTTATGTGATAATAGAGGGATTCTAATGTTTAGGCTAAATCTGGATCCCATTCTGTCTGCAAGACACTTTCTCATGCAGGTCCTCACAGTGAAGACTAAAATTTCTTCTAATGTCTGTAACCATGGCAGCCACAGAACAAAGGAGACCTATTTTGTTAAACCACCTCTTCCTGCCATGTACTCTAAATTTAGGATTACACCAAAACAAACGAGCAAAGCAAAGACGATTGTGCCGTCCTTTCCATTTGCAATCCTGGGCCAATTTACCACACTTCATTGATATGACATAAGGTCAGCATCTGTCTTGGTTCATTAAGCAACAGACAGATTTCATATGAGAAGTGTAACAATGATAGCCAGAGGTCATTTTCCAAGCAGGTTTCCATGAATAATTGATGCCTGGTTAGGTGGATTAGGTGAGGTCAAGCCTCAGTGGAAGCATCGGCTGTGTTCCTGTGTGTGCTGGCAGAACTATGGGGAGATGCTGAGGATCATCAGACTTTCCCACTGCATGTACAGCTATTAAACATTCTGAAAAGGCCCTGTAGGTGAAAATGAGACCATGCTGACTACCTCCAGCATATTTACATTTTAATTAAGGTTGATTAATGTGTTCTGCCTGCTCGCTAAATAAAACACAAGTAAAGCAATGCACGTTACACAATGTTATGAGGTTTTACACACATGGAGCAAAGTGATCCAGTAACCATATATGTGCTGTCTTTGTGTTCAAAACTGCTAACAACAAATTGTGAAAAGTCATTTGATCATTTATTTGTCTTTGCTTGTAAATTTCACAAACACACGGTCAGCTCACAGTGACCTAATTTGTATACAAGTGGAGTGGGAGATGTCAAACATTACAATTGTTGGAGTGGCAGTGTATCACATGACCATCTGGACAGGAAAAGGTGTTTCATATTTTCACTTTATCTTCTCAAGAGCAAATGAATAAATAAGAGTAATAAAATGTAATAAATACTCTACATATATACGTATATTCTATCTTAAAATACATGCAATGTTTAACGTGCAAGGTAATTACAATGTTACACTTTGTATTGAAGCTTAAATAAATTGCTTTAGATCATTAAAACCTGTGAGCAGCTTTCCACTCAGCAGGCAGCAAAACTCGATTGAATGATTATGTACAATCTGCTCTTTTAGATCTATATACCTTTTGCTCAATTGTTACACAATCAATCGTAATTGATTGGAGAATTACTTACACACTTTTCATCACAAGAGGTATATCTTTATCAGTCTTTCTAGAACCACTATTAATAAGTAAAATATTTAAATCCAAGATGCTAGGAGGGAAAGGTTAAGTTATACTGATTTAATGTGTACAAAATACAACACGTGTTAGGGAAGTGTGACTATGTTTATGTAATTATAAATTCAATAAATATATGTAATTTCACTTTCAGCAATCATTTTTATGGTCGTGTTTCATATTATTCAATGAAAGATAGTCACTTTGTAAGAAAACTCTTAGAATATAATCTTGTCATTAAAGGACTCATTGGTGTGAGGGTGCAGGGTGAAAGAGACAGAATGATTTCAATCTAATCACAAGTATGTGGACCAGTAAATTACATTGAAGAAGAGGAAGGTGAAAGGGAAGAGGGCTCGAGCGTACAGGTCGACCCTCTTGGCGGCCGAGGGGATGACGGGTTTGGGGGGAGGGGGTTTCTTGTTGTTCTTGGCCTGGGATTTGCCTGAGCCTAAGCCTAAATTGATGGGCTTCCCGTAGCAGTCAAAGTTCGACAGCTCAAAGTCCCGTGGGAGCGACCCCACAATGCTGAAGTCATTGGTCCGCAGGTCGGATTTAGAGGTGCATACCTTCTTACAGCGCGTCTCCCCCACCTGGAAGTGACAGAAGAGCAAAACAGTGAACAATGAACAGATATTAAGATGACAAAGGACCTCATTGCTCTAAAGTGAGAGCGCTAATCACAGAGAAAATATGCTGCTTACTATCTGTCAAAGTAGAACTGTTTTGTGAGCAAAATGGTGATTAAATAAATGAATCCTTATTTTAATTAGAGCCTTAGAAAGTTCCTCTAAGGAATTCTTGTAAAGGACTCATTTCATACATTTACAAAAGCTTATAGGTGATATTTCTGTACGCTGGTCTATAAGTGTACAGGAAGCAAAGTCACCACCATTGACCACCAGTATAGATGTTTCAATGAGGAAGCTTCGTCACTGAAAACGTGGCTGCGCAAAGCAAACGATCATGAATCTTTGACACTACTTACTGTTAATTCAAAGGAAAACAACCATGTATAAACATTAGATGCACTTTGTACACATAAATACTGAATTGCCTATTATACTTGCTCGTTCCCAGAGCAGAAACCCATCTGTGACAACACACACGTCCTTACACAAACCAGCCTACAGACATAGTTTATCATGCAAAAAAATCCTTTTCATCAACTTCCCAGAAGGCCTCTAGAGTGAAAAGGATCTAATCAGGCTATGGATTCTTCCTCGTCATTGATTCATTAAGTTCATTAAGCAGTTATTATTTTGATTTGGTTTTGACAAGAAAACCAATTAAAGCTCAATGGAGAAACGTAATCCTCTCAACCCAAATGTGGTCCAGACTAACGAAGAATCGGAGGTAAATTAATTTCAATTAGGCGTAGAACTCAAAGCTCCATACTGCACTGTGAGTGCCCCGTGTTCATGTGAGTGTCGTCCTTTTTGTTCTGATTAAGCTGTGTTTGTTACTCACTGCCAATTCTTAATAATTGGATTTCCCCATTTTGCATTTTGATTAGATCTCAAGGCCTCAGGGGTTGTGGGAAACTGCAAGATTAACCATTTAAAGTCCACAGTGTGTTCATTGAGGTTTCATAGTTGCATACATTAACACTGTAAAATTCACACACATTGACAGACACACACACACACACACACACACACACACACACAAAGATATCAAAACCAGATCCACTGACATGTAAGGTGCTGACATGAAGTGGCGTCCCTCCAGTCCCGTTGACTGTGTTGTTCCTGGCAGCAGGGATCTTTCCTGCTGCCTTGTCTTTGGACGCCATTTTGGCCTTTTCTGCCTCAATGCGCTTTGGGCTGTTGAGCATCACTTGAACCACGGCATACTCCACCAGCGAGGCGAAGCCGAACAGCAGGCAAGCAATGAGCCAGATGTCTATGGCCTTGACGTAGGACACCTTGGGCAGCTCCGAAGCCAAGGAGGTACACTCGGAGGACAAAGAAAGCACTGAGAGGATGCCTACACAGAGAAGACAAGGGACCTACTTGTCAGTCAAATGTGAACAAAAAGAAAAGCGAGTCTAATGTAAAGAAAATGTAATGTATAACTTATTTATCTTCTTTCTACACTTTTCCTGAAGACAGCATGGACAGATTTAAATGAATATTCCAGTGTGTATGATTGGGGACTAGACGTAATAAAGTGGGATTGATGATTTCACAACCTGGTTTCATCCGCCTACTGTATTGCTGAGATGGGGAAGAAAACAGAACCAACGAGACAACAATGGACAAAATACAACACAAATGAATATCACATTCTACACAGAAGCTGTAATTAAAGTTTGGCATCCGCACAGGATGAGCACATTCCAATTAGGAATTCACAACCATTCCTTTACCTTTGTTATCAAGACAACTGCTTGGAGCTCAGACAGCCTCTAGTGGCAGGGTCATTTTTTTCTTTGCTGATAGCCAATCGGATAAAAGGTTGCAGTGCATCTCAGTACAATTACTCTCTGAAAGTCTCTGAAAAACTTTTCCACTCCCTATTTATTCTTGTGCTTTTTCAAATTAGATTAGTTGGAATGAGCAATTGCTTTCATATTCAGGTTTGAGTACGGTGGCTCATTTAGGAACAGCATTACACACCCACATAATGACCAGGGTGTCACATTGCTCCTTCCTGACCGGATCTCTAAAAGAAAACAATCTCTTCTTGGGAGCCCTCCTGCCACCAGCCATGAGGGGGATCAAAAAGGTTTTGTTTACTTGTTGCCCAGAGAGACACTCATTACTGACTTACTGCAAGTGCATGTCAACAAATTCTAGAGATTGTTGCAGCATACATTACATATTTGACACTTGTATTATCTGAAGAAATGTGTTGGCCATATGGGATTGTATGTAGCGTTTTGATTAATAATTCTGTCTTACATTGGTGCAAATCCTTTTCTGCAAATACACAGAAATGCTGTGTATGCAAAACTAGGCTAACAGGGATGCGTGTTAGGTTGCATGGACACACACACACACACACAGGCACACACACACATAAGCACACCCAAATGCTCATACAGCACAGAGCAATAAATGAGGGAGTCCCACACCTGGGTGATGACTGACCTGTACTGATCCCATTTAGAGAGGAGTCAGAGGAGGCTTCCAGGAGGAGTTGGAGTGATGATGGGATGGGAGTGGTGGTAAACAACTGGAGGAAAATGAGGAAAAGGAGGGTGTGGACGATTGGAGTGGGATAACAATGGATTATCTTATCCGTGCAGCTCTGCATAGACAGGATGCCAGTGTGATACATGGGTGAGAGACGTTACACACAGGTTGGTGAAGGGGGGGTGGACACTTCAAAGTAAACTATTTTATGATGTGTTATTCTCTAATTGACACAATCCTGGCCTGGGAACATTCTCAGAACAAAATCGTGGTTTCAAAGTCTGATTTTACTGATTACAAAATTGATTAAGAAGGACTTGTGATAAGGAAACTTGTGGATATGAGACACTGCCTGTAAAAGTGCATGCTGCATTCTACAAGGTGAATAGTAAGAAATATAGGGCTTAGCAATTATGTTTTGTCGACTAAAAGGTTTCTGGCCAAATTATTTCATCAACAATTATCAAATTATCTTTTATATGAAGTGCAAATAATTGTCAATGTGCATTCTGTCTGAAAGGGTGTCAACGTTTTGCATTAGAGACCTTGATGTTTTCATTCCAGGCTTCCAATATTGTGTTTGGGAATTAGCATGACAATACGTGTAAATTGACTTCAAATGTCAAAGCCACATGAAGAAATCAGGCAGACAATGAACACTGAGGATGTGACAACACTGAGCCGAGCGCTTTAATGAGATGAAACCAAGTGTTTAGGAGAGCAGGTGATGAGCCCAAACAATGTGGCATGAACCCAGTTTGAGGTCTCAGTTCCTTCTGACTATGACAACTACAAACTCTGCAATGCTGGAGGGACACTAGATAGTCCTTTCCACAATTTATTCACTGAAAGAAAGAACATAAAATAATCAAGGCTGAGCCACTCATGCACCCCCTTCAGGGCTCAGACTAATTGTCTATTAATCTAGATCCTTCTCGGACCGGACCAGATTCCCTGCTCCTCACAAGGCTCAGCACACCTCCCCATTAATTTGATTAATAGGGATCAGGTGTGCCTTGCCGGGCCTGCTGTGTGTCTCCTGGCTCCTCTCAACCTTCCAACCGGCCACAGGATCCTGAGCCCTGATTGCCACAAGGATTTACTCAGGAACTTAAGAGTATGTACTTGGCTCCTACAGAGGCCGAGCCCTGGAGCCTTCATGTTTTAAACTTCAGTGCACTTGTTAGCCAGATGTTACTGCATGTACTTATATGCAGTAGGAGTCTGTAACAGTATGGCATGCATCATAGCTTGACAGAAAATGGCTGCCATGTGAGGTAATTCAGCTTTTAGTCCTCTATGCTGGTTTAAGGAGCTGAGTGAGTTAGAAGAACATGGTCAGATCAAATATGGATGAATGAAGCTTTAAACTGTTGATTACATCATAACCCCAGAAATTACAAGCAAAGAGTGTAAACCCTGGCATACCAGAACTGAGCTTAACTGTATTACAAAAAGTGAGAGCATCAGCCATTACTGATTTTAAAATGTACAAATCTAAACTGTTACACATTTGTCATGTTTGTCTTCTATTGCACTGCAGTGATGAGACAAACCAATCAGAATTTCAGCCTGAAACAGAAGGGCGTGCTTTGGAAATGTAAGCCTGCATTGGTTGAAAGCTTTGTCTGAAATTTTTAGCATTTGCAGAAATGTCTATGTATTGTTAAACATTGAGTTTGGGCTCAAATGTCTGGGTTATAGATGAAGTCATTTAAGATCACAGTAATTCACAGTCTCAGTAATTTGTAATGTCATGGGGGGCCAAATTATGAGTGATTGCTAAATAACAACGCCTCCCCGTATGCCTTTTGAATATAAATTGGGATATTTACACATCCTGTATAATATTAGAATTGATCATCGGAGTCAAAGTGATCCATACCCAAAGGAACCCTGGCAGCGCTGGCGTCGGGGTTAATCCAGAAGGACAGCCAGGAGAGGACCACAATGAGCAGTGTGGGGGCATAAACACCCATCATGTAGAAGCCAACCTGTCTCCTTAGTGTGAAGATGACCTCTACACAAGTGTAGTAGCCTGCATAAGAGAGGAGAGAGGAGTCATTAGGTTCATTCACTCATTCATTGTATCTGACAGTAGCTGCATTTATGTGAAGCCTTTTATTCCACTTAAGCCACAATATACTTCATTGACATAGCGAACAGGCATGTGAAAATGTTCTAGTAAAAATGGAGTGGTGGCGAAATGAAAGCTCTTAATGGAGAATCCAAATTAACAAGCGAATCATCAGAACATCAAAATGGATCGGCTGGGATTTTCTAGTGTGGGACCGGAGTACGATCCCCTGCCAGTCTGTGTGCTTTGCTCGGAGTCTCGTATGTTTATCAGAGTTGTGATTAAAGGTTTGTGTGGGCTGCAGAGGATTTCAAATTGGGCTGCAGCATTCTTAAGTTTGGGGATTGCTGTTCAAGAACACTTGCAGTCCTTATGAAATGAAGATCTTTTGAGCCATGTAATGAAAGATATATGTCAAATCAATTTTATTTGGATAGTCCAGTATCACAAACAATGTCTTAAAGGGCTTTACAGACCCATAACATCAGGAAAATTCGAGACCGAGCCCAAAGCTCTTTAGGAATATGAGGAATAACTCCCGAGAAAACCGTAATGAATAAGGGGAAAAAAAGGAAGAACCCTTGGGAGAGGCAATTCCAAGAGAGATTCCCTCTCATATCATTGATGGAATTTAAGGACTGTTTTTGTGTTGCTCTGGCAGCACCGGACGTTGAGAATAAACTGGCTTCTCACTATTGATGGAACCGGCCACATAATATTTGGACCAACTGTAGCCAGGGGACAGTTTGAGAAATGACTCATTTTGACAAGGAGGCCATTCACAATGAATACCAAAGAGCCTGCATGTCCATGTGTTGAATGTTGTGAGATGTCTCTCTACCCTGATAGTTCTGCCTCATAATGAATACAGAGAAAAGAGCTGCCTTGTTTACACTTGTTTGTACACTTAAATCAGAATAAATGGACTCATTTCAAGATTTATTTCCATTTTAAATCATTGTATTAAATTGAGAGAGGGTTGTCATAAATGTTTGCTAGTTGTATAAATACTAGCACCTTAGTACGCATTTGTTCTTGAGATTATTATCACAAAGTATTAACAGCATAACTCTCTGCCTCTACACGATCAATTTGAAGCCATCTGTCTCTGCATTAGTTGAGCATCTACACACTTCAGAGTTGCTTTTCTAATCCTACAACAGGGTTCTATTTCCACCCTAATAGTCTGGTTGGTAGGCCTAATGGGATTGTAGAGTGGATGGGCTGAAGTAATGTTTTGCTAGCCGAGGGCTCACTGGGTGATCTTTATACAGCGTATAAGGGCTGCCTGTGTCACAAAGCAGGCTGGAACCAGTCGTGCACAAAGGCGATCTTTGTATCAGGCCTGGTTTCCATGGCAAAGGCTGACTCCTTGCCAGTGGGGTGCCTCCCAAGTGTGAGAGCACTAAGGTCATGCAGCCTCTTTGGTTAATAGAGATTTTTCATTTTCATTGTAATTATCATCCTGTCCCCACTTAGGGACGATGATGTGCAGTATACGGTACAGAGCAGTACCAGCACCCTGTATGTGTTTCTATTAGGAACCCACTGTAGATTTAGCTGTGCTTTGATCCCAAAAATGTGGGCCAGTATCACAAACTGTATATTACAGCCAACCCCAGCAATCTGTAAGCAACATGTTGTAAATATCAGTCTAGCTTTATACAATTGGATAAAAACACATATTGGACATACAGTATACATTATGAACATGTAACCAGTAGAATAGCATCTGGCCACATTCCCATGTGGAAATGAATCTGAAGTTTAGCAGATATCTGCCAATGTAAGTGTCAACACACACATACCAGAATTCCTTGCCATTCGGACTCGTGTATTATAAAATCCCTCTTCATTGTTTGCATTTAAATGACAAAGGAGCACATACTCAATCTGCAACAAGTGTGCTCTGGACCTTCCTCTCCTTCTCAAATTATATTCAGTTATTTTAGAACAATGTCACCTGATATCTGTCTCAGCATTTGTGTGTTTTCCTCCATTCAGCAAACTTTGCCCTAATTTACAGGTTTCAAATATGAGATCAAGTGAGTTACAGTTTATCTCATGCTAACACCCTGGCGGATTTTTCAGTTCTTCAACCGCACATGAGAACTTTGAAAAGCTGGATTCAATTATGCAGGATAATTGCCCGCTCCCATGTTCATGGAGAAGGTATATGCAGTATGTCTACAGTCGGAACAATGGTCAGTAAGTGTCTGGCTGGCTGATGGAAATGAAAGAAATCACACATTTCTTTATACCGTCAGAGCAAGTGATCCTCATGGAGAGCTAAGAACAATTCAAATGCATTATATGAAGTAAGGGCAACATTAAGAAGCAGCAATGAGAACAATAGGGCTGGCAAAAGGTAGCAGACAAATTAAATGCATAAGTGGCCTATTCAACTGTGCACAGTCTATTATGTCTACAGTAGCCTATTATTACTTCTGCATTTCAATTCTGTTCAAATGCCTTATTGTACTGCCACGATTCAACCATGCCAGAGCAAATGGCAGCGCAAACAGAACCTGGGAACAGGTTGAGGTTTCTTACCGGATTTTCCTAAAATCGGTGTGTGCTACTTCCTCTCTCAGAAATGGATTTCATTCAATAATTGATATCAATAATGGGTTCACGGCGGTATTGGCTGACTTTTCCTTTTTTTGTTTTTCCTTTTTTTAAGGAACTAGGAGGAAAGCTCAGATTCCTTCCTGACTGAAGCGGTGTAATTCAACAGTATCACGTGAGTGTGTGCATTTGGACTGTTTGGAGATGTAATGTAAGGCAAAATCACAATAACGGTCCTTACAACAATAACCTCAGAATTTGAAATGACCTAATTATTATTGCACATTATCGCAATGTCCATTTGTTGTTCTCTTACAAATGTAAAAGTCATGACTGAACTGTGTATATTTGAAGCTCTGATCTAATCCTGTTTACATTGCACAAGCCTGCAGCCGTGCAGATCTGATCTTACAGGTGTGTTGCTATTACAAATCCCAACAAGTCCCAAAGGAGTGCTTTGAAAGTGCCAAGAGATGCAGGATCACGCCAAATCATAATCAAATCAATGTTTGTTTGGGTCTTTCTCAGTTTTTTAAATTTAGTTTAAGTGAGTTTTCTTTGCAAAGCAGTAATCAGAACCAGATTTTTCATTTCCTCAGGCTAGTTGGAGCGTGTCAATCTTCTCAGGGATGATCCTAAGAATTGTCTGAAACTTTGACTTAAGAGTGTAAGGATTCTTAGTGAGTAGTTGGGTGAATTGCCTCAGTATGCTCGAGGCTGTTTGCTGAGCATTTAGGCATGACATTTATATTTAATCATAAGTGTCGGAGCCGAGTTGAGTCATTCCGAGAATTCTGAAAAAATGTAATAAGGCAGAGCCACGCTGTGAGTCTACTGAGCTCAGTGAACTCTAGATCATACAAGCCAATCAGGAGAGTTAGAGAGACATCACACACACAGAAATCTGGACAGTCAAAAGTTTTTCTACAAGTCAAAACAATTGAAAATCCCTTAGTGGGTGCCTCATTGGTAAGGAAGTTTAGTTTCTCTGTCTAAACTGTCAACTCGCGCTTCCATGAACATTTGGTTCTGTACTTGGTGCCTGCTGGTGTTACATAGCTTTGATGGTAGAGGCACTAAAACTTTAATTATGCTTTTACAACATGACAATCTGCTTGAGTTCATCCACATCTCAAATTTTGTGGGGGAAATGTTGCAGTTGAACCACTGGGTGTGCACATAAATATTATTTTATGTTTCAGTGAAGCATTTCAACACTTCTGAGCTACACTGAAGCGTTCAATGATCACAACATTAGCAATTAAATATTAAATAGTAGATATTGACTGTATAATGGTGGAAATGCAAGATGAAGATCATGACCATAGATCTGTCCAATGTTTATGGAATGGCCCTTTTTTTGTTTGAGCTATCGTCAGGCACACAAACATGGCTTTTGATATTCAGTTATAGCATTGAGCCAACAAACCAAGGAGAGAATAATTCATGAATAGCTGAAATACAAGATGAACGGCACTGTAGTGAAAAATAAGTGTTTGTTACATAGATTAAATATTTCTGGTGGCAAAACTGAATAAAGCCAATAGGAGTTTCACTTTGCTATAAATGTTTTTAGTGATGTTTTTAATGAAAAAAGCAGCGGGAGAAATGAGGCCAGTGCCGGCTTCAAAAGGGGAAATTGTTATTGATACTAGCAATATTCAGCTATCATTATGGAAGATTATTTGAGTTTATTTGATTTACTTTCTATCCTAGAGGCACTGTTGTAACTTTCATTTCGAAAAGGCCACAGACAAATTTTGATATTTATGACATTACCTGTTCCTGCGTAGAATTTGGTGCAGTTTCCATAATCAATATCTTCTTGTCTGATATCGAATTGAGGCAGAGCAATGGCGTCCATTTGTACCGGGTCTCCTGTCTGCCACATGAACCGGAGGTCATCTGTTGTGTAGCCAACTGGATAAAAAGAGAGGTACACAGACATACAATACACATATAGTTTGAATATCCGTCCAAATCCAACAGGACCAGACTGTTTATCATGTCGAACTCGATAAAGACATCATTTCTAAGATACGAGAAGAGAGAAGTTCAAAATTCCACATTCAGGTTCTGCTCAGCTGGCCAGATAGATGCTCTGTGTTGTCCACTCTAGCAGCGAAGACAGTGTTGTATAAGAAGTGTTACATCACACCTACGCCTGAGTGGGGGCACAGCTTCCTTTTATTAGTGTATCTACAGCAGCTATTCATTCAGCAAGCGAGAGAGTGTGTTTTGGGGACTTGCAGGTACTGCATGAGTCATGTGTGCTGGGTTATTGTTCACAAATTAGTGTTCAACAGCCATCTGCGTCCCTATCTTTGAAGTTAGAAGCTCTAAAGCTTTCAGTGGTACTGGCTTAGCGAGCAGAGGGCATCAAGGAAGCACTCACTCCGTTCTATTCCATTCACAGTAAGGGACGTAGTTACATTTATTATTAAGACTAAGATGGCTCTCACAAAGACATGCAGCTTAGGTATTAGATATTTCCCTCATTCCAAAGTTTAGGATACGCCCCACATAGCATATAATGTGTATACTGTACGTATGTGTATGTATGTAACCTAAATGTAATCAGCAGTGATGTTTAGCACCCAATTTGATATAATAATAAAAAAATATATATGAAAGCTGGGTAATCGGCACTGTACACCATTCCAAACCAACATTTCTAATTCGTCCACAAAGTGATCATTCATAAATCTTTTATATGATCGTCTATAGACAACTTTGCCTATTCCATATTGTGGTCACTTAAACCTCCTTGTGCAGAGACTGTATTTGAGCACAGTTCAGGGACATCAGTATATACACCATATATGACTGATGACCTGTATAATTGGTGAAAACACTTGTTGGCAAGGAAACAATTTGTGTAATTAATTAACTTTTTCCATCCTTGGGCAATTACGGGCTCTACAGCCTACATCCATTTATTCAAGCAAATATATTTAGCTGTTTACATCACAGACTCTTTCAATTACTTCACATAATTGAGTGAGATATTCAGCATCGGTCTCAGGATGTCTGTAAGCAGCAGCTAGGCACTCTTGGTTTCAGGTGGTAGATGCACCTCAACCTACAATGCTGTAGTTTAGCAGGAAGATGGCTTTGTAGAATAATTGCCACCCACACCATGTATATTTCTGTCCCTCCTAAAGAGATAGAAACCTCACCCAATGTTAAGTTTCGGGCCTGATTCAAGCTGTAGTATCCACAAAAAAATACCACGGCTAAAACCACACAGAAATAAGCACAGAATACAGAATGGTCATGTTATCACAAGGGAAGATGTACATCTATTCAGGTTTGTAGTAACAGCAAAATGGCTTGAATACATTTTCTCATTTAGTCTGAACTGCTTTGTAAACATGTTGCTCTAACCACAGTCAAGCTCAATTACTTGTGAGACCTTCATAACCAACTTATATATAATCTGTTTACTCCACCTCTGTGAGTGTTAGGTGCTGAAATTGGCTTATAAACACAATCAAAAAGATTTAATTTACCCCACTTTCTAAAACAACAGATATATTCCCAGTTGACAAGTTCCTCCCGCATAGCAGATAGTGGATAATTAGTTAGTCAGTAATACTCACAGCTCTCAAGTTGCATTTTACACCTCTGTGTGTCCATTGGGAACAATGTCAGGTCCAGAGGACAAGAAAGCGTAACAGACAACCTAATGGAGGAAAAAGACATTTCAGTTTAATCTTTCAGTTTAATCCTCTTCTCACATTCCCTTTTTGCATGATGTCATATAGTTTAGACATTAAACTTCACCAATTGAACAGTAAATGTGTGGCAAATGTGCACCATTGCTAGCATTAGCACTGGAGATCAGTTAAGGAGCCACTCGGCTTATGACAACACGATCATACTGCATATCAGTGATTACTATAATCCCATAAAGCAGTAGCATAAACAGTGAAACCAATATTTAAACACACCAGACATTTAAGTGGCTATGGCATGGTGATGCTGTGAATAATGTATGTGCTTCTGCGACTTCATGCAAGGGAGAGAGAGAAAGAGAGAGAGACTTTATTGAGTGTAACCCACTGATGTTTAACCCTCTCTCTCTCTCTTCATATATATTTTTTAATAAGATTCCATAAAGGTGATCCACACTTTTCTGGAACTCATTTATGGAGCGTATTTATCTTTGATGTCATTCTGTCATGTGATCTCATAAATGTTCAGAACACAGAGTACCGTTTCCATCTACTTCTAATAACGCCTTTGGATGATGAGGTGACTGTGCTTTGTCAGTGGTGACCCCTGGACTGTGGAACACCCTGGCCCCCCTCCATCAGATCAGCCCCCTCTCCTCATACTATGTTTTTTAGGTATTTATTCTTAAATAGTCTTTGGTAAATTGTTTGTGTTTCCCGTATATGAATCTTTGGCTTTGTACAGCACTTTGGTCAATCTCCGGTTGTGCTTTATAAATAAAAGTGACTTGACATGTTAACATCGCCTAGAACTACAACATTTAAATAGACGAAAGAATGAGAAAACCAAATGGAAATACCATTACCTCATACTGATGAGCACATCCCCATTACGGAAGATGAAGAGGAGGATGTTCTCCTGCGTAACATCATGGAAGTTGGCACTTTTCTCATTTGCAAAGAACAGGTCAGGCTTCCAGAGACATTTGAACATTGTTGGATCAACAGTGAGGGAGTCAGACTTGTAGTCCTGAGGTAACTTCAGCCTGGGGTCGTTCCAACGCTGCCTCAGGAAGATATTTACTCTGTAATCCTGTTAAACACCAGAAAGCAACAGCTATATGAGCCAAAGCATATATATTGTTAAATGTTAATTGTGAAAAAAAACAACCTAAAATCTAAATAACACCAAAAGTGTTACCAGCTCAGTTTATAACCTATTTTGACCACAAAGTCTTTCAAGAAATCGAGACGAAGAGGGAACAGATTTATGGAGAAATGGCTCATTCAAAATGTTTATGACCTTTAACCTCTGGTCATCCATCACACTGCAAGAGCTGTACCACATCATTAAAACAAAACATAGCAAGTACACAGACTCTTCTGACCAGCTCTTTATGTTGTCTGAGCCACTTATTCTTGAAATATTTGTATTTTCTTTCAGGTAAACTTTCAAAGTTTACCTTTTCTACGGGAAAGTACGTTCAATGTGCTGAGTGAAATGCTACAGTTGAAGTGAACATGTGATATGGCAAAGACGTCATTAGTGGGCTTATTATTGCAGCTTCCACTCTACTGTTGGTGGCAACGCTTCGCTCAGTGAAGCTCTGGGCTGTTTTGTGGTGCCTACTTTGATCTTAGACAAGCTGCTCTGCAACCAGGTGTTGTGAAGGCCTATTAATGCAGAGGGTGAAGATAGATGACATGTCAAATACAGCCACAAATACCAGCTGTATGTATGCATATGTGTGTGTGCGTGTGTGTGTGTGTGCACATGCTCCAGACTGAAATCCTTGTCTTTGGTTGGATTCAGTATGAAGAATTGAATTTTACTGAAAGGAGCTGGCACTTTGCCCTGTATGTGTCAAGGATTCTACCCTCCATGCAAGAATAAGTATAAAGAATTAATAAAACTATAAATTACCTGATATTGTGAACTAGGGACTGTTTTAAAGACTCATTACTTACACACACTGGTCTCATGGTGGTTTGGATACTCAACAATAACACAGAATGCACTTTATTTTCCTGCCAGTACACATTTTGTGATGAATTTGTCCATAGCTTATTTAAGAAGGAAAACTGCCATTCTAACACAACCTAATGTTCACACTGCAGCGTCCAACCATTCCTGAAGCGACAGGGGCAATAGTTACTGCCGCCTCTTTTCTGACAGAAACACTGGCCAATTCCTACACTTTCTCTTCTCCGAAAACCAGACCAGGAAATATATCTCCCCCTTGGCTCACTATCAAGCTGCCAGTATCGCATTCGATTCCGGGGAGATTTAACGCAACTGCTCGCGGTAATCAGCGAGGAAAACTCCGGCTTAGAAGCACTAAAACCCACAGCGGCAATTTATTTCATCTCACAACATCAAATTAGTCAACCTCTCCTGACAAACACAATCATAAATAGGAAAAATAGATGTGTTAACTACGCTGGATTCCCAGTGGTGTTTGACTGAGAGAGGTGTAAATGATGAGAGGATTTCCTGAAATCAGATACCCCACCGAGTGATAAATTGAGGGGGAGAGGTGACCAGCTGTTCCTCCCTTCTCCTCCTTGGCTCACTCTGAACCATTCTCACTTTCACACTCTTTACGTCTCTCATAAGGCTGGAGGGAAAAGAAAGGACAGGAGTTGCCATCTGGGAATAGCTCTCCTGTCTTTCCCCATCTCTTCCTTTTGAATAAACTTTTCTCTCATCTCTTCACACTCTCCTTTCTTTCTCCCTTTCTTCCGCCCAGCCACATCTCTGACTGATTAACCTTCATTTTTGTAGGAATAAAATGACGCTGTTGTCATTTTTAGCTTTCAGCATGTACAATCCCAATCGCTCAGTAATCTGTCCGCAGTGTGAAATTCCCCGCTGGTTGGATTTTCAAAGTGAACCAGAGTGCAGACAAACCCTTCTGATCTCCAGCCAAAAGAAATATTTTCAGAGGAGATTTTTATGCAGCTGACATTCCAGAATGTTGGATCTAAGGCATTGTGCACAGTGTTGCTCCCCGTGAAGGGAAGTGTAGTAAGACATAGATCACTCCTCTGGATTTATATACTGTCCAGACGTGCCTCAGAGAACCGGTACACACTAGTTGGGTGAAATCCTGATTACTGTACTCCTTGTTCCTATAAAATGGTGAAGCTGGCAGTCAAATATGTTGGTACACAAACAAAACGGATTATTCCTAGAAAGAAGAAGCGCTAGATTGTTCATTGACGAGGTTGGAAGTCATTTGAGCTGCTTCTACATGACAGAGGTTCATATATTTCAATTTGTGTTCAGAAGAAAGTGGGAGTCGTGTGTGCTTCCTATCATGATTCACGAGAACCTGACAAGCATTACATTTCATATGATATCTAAGGCGTTACCGGTTTCCGTTTGAAGAAACACGTGTGCAGATGCACCTTTGCACTTTTGAGTAACCTGATTTTGAAGTCTAATATAGACTAATTGTGGCGAATGTATGCTTTTTGGTAGTGATTTATTGAATGTATTCCTCTGAGAAATCTGACAAAGGTGCTATCGTTAAAGGTCAGTACTTGTGTGTTTTTATTAGGCTTGGTTTGATGATGATAGATCTTGCAATGTGTCTGCCATCCTGTTACTCTTGGCCCAAGGTGGGACTGCATCAGTTGTGGGCAATGACATTTCAAAGTCTGGTTTTATTATTGCACTATAAATTACTTTGTCTTGTTCTGGTATAAAACTCTGTAGATTACACCCTGTAAAGCTGACTGGAGAAGTTGCTGAGAAAAGAAACAAGTGAAACCATCAATTAGTCTATGTTACAGCGTTAATAACAGTTATCTTGTCCCATGACGGAATGTTTACTGAGAGAATTAATGTTTACTGCTTCCACCCAGCAGCTTCAATTTAAATCACAACAGTCAGGATACTAAAGTAGAGAACTTCCAGAATGCTCTCTTCATTGTTTCCTCAGTGATGGAGAGGACCCAGCGCCGTCCTTGGGTTTAATCTGTACATTAGCATTCAGACTGCACTTCTTTATCAGCAATTAAGCCATCAGATAAATGAGCCATGAAAACCCCCGTCCTCATAATGACTTGCTGTTGAATGGTCTGATACAGTCTTGAAAAACATGCGAATGAATTCCTCACAAAATCAGTGGGCTAAAGCAGTCATAGGGCATTGATACGCTGCTCCTGAATGGCAGAAATATTGATTATCAATACTGAGGTGCAAGTGAAGTGGTTTTGCATTTTACCATCGTCGTTTCCTGGATTGAACCGAAGCTGTTGATGAAAATGTTCACTCGGTCCTCAACTGGAATACCTGGAAAGCAAATGAAATAAAATTAGAATGTTTATGAAACTCTTGTATTGCACAATTCATTTGCAGTGTGAGCTACAGTACATTATGCTTGAATGTTCTGTTCAACCCTGTAAGTCAAATTATTTCTACAGCAAAATTCATTATACCTGGCGATTAAATTGATTCTGCTACTGATAAGGATTTGTGAAAGACTTGATCGACATCGCAAGAAGAGATAAGTACAGGAGTTTTATAGAATCAGTTCTAATCCGCAAGTCACAAATCAATATGCAGGTGTGGTATAGCGCACACGCTTCACAGTGCATGAATGCAGCCATGCAAATTCATTTGTATTCAAGAATAAGCATTTCTGCTCTAACCTTGTAATTTGCGGCACTATACGATAATCTTGTGATTTTAAAGGCCTGAGGGAAGCAATGCACAATGCACTCTTTAGGATGTAATTTGGGAGATTATAACATCGATGTTAATGGATGGGAAGCTTTCATGTCGCCCTAAAATGAGGAGCAGATGTTTGGCTGCTGGACCCGTCTGAGGCAGCCAGAGAGAGAGCCACTCCACATCAAAAGACCAGTCTCACATACAGCTGCTGCCAAGTGCCACAAAGTGGAGACTGACTGAGGATCCACCTGAAGACTGGTAAGACCATCAGTGATGTTTAGAGGCAAACAGCCACAGCTTTTTGTGTGGGGAGTGCTAGAAACAGCAGACTGGCCACATCAGCTGCTTAGGGTCGACACACACAACGCACACAAAAATAACTGCTGAGGATTGAAGGAGTCAGTAGGAAAGCTGTGGTCAGAGGTCAAGATCTATTTATTTGCATGTATGTTATTGCCTGGCCCTAAGAAGCCACCTCTGCTGTCGCGGACATGACAGAATGATGACTTATGGCATGACTATGACTGAATTACATGGTGCAGGTTAGAAATTCAAATTATGTTAACGGTGCTTATTTAATCTCATAATCAGATATGTGTGTTTGCTCTACCTATTTACCCATTCATCACATACAACAGGTTCCACACTGTTTCCTTACTTTGCTCCATTTCAATATCTTATATAACGTGGTCTGATGCCCGGGGTGTCCTTGAGGGGGTGGGGGGGTGGGGATGGGGGTTATCCATGTCAAAAGTCCAGGGCTTCATTTCCCAGTTTGTCCCTGAGTGCTGTCATCATTACGGTACTTACTGTGAGAGCACTGACGACTGTGAAGCCTTGTGCTCTTTAGTTGAAAAATGTCGTCCCTTTCGCTTCTATAACTGACCTTGAGAGAACTACAATGCTCAGAGTAATGGAGGTGTGGCAGGACTCGAGGAGTATAAAACCCTCAAATCTTTAGATTTAAGGAGATATTTACTCAACACACTGCAAATTGCCACTAAGTTCTGTGTTCCTTCTTCCACTTGGCAGGGTATTGACAAATCTGATTATGTAAATGAGCACAGTGTTGTTCCCTTGACTGAAATATTAGTTAAATATAGACTTGCTGTAATTCTGAAGTAAGTATCTCCCAGAATATATTTACAGTACATATGGCGTATATGGTTGGCTGCTTCTTTTGCTTCCATGTAACACAGGATCATGGTAAACATTTATGGAAGATAATTAATAAAGTGGGAGGGGGAGAAAGACGTGTTCTGAAAAAAACATTTATTGTATTTTTATTTTTTTTAAATGACAAAAAGGGAAAGAGTTACCTGATCTCTCTCTTTCTCAACATTACATTACATTACGATCATTTGGCAGACGCTTTTATCCAAAGCGACTTACATTACATTACCACCCTTCGCAGAGGGGGGAGCAATTGAGGGTTCGGTGCCCTGCTCAGGGGCACCTCGGCAGGGGCTTGAACCGGCGACCCTCCGGTTCCCAAGCCGAAGCACTACCGGAAGCACTACCGGAAGCACTACCCACTACCCACTGAGCCACTGCCTGCCTTAAACTGTATTCAATAAGCACTGTAATTTACATCTGCGTCTCAAACAGACCCAGCATCCAGAATGTTCCAACTGCAATGATCTCTCTCTCTCTATATCTGTGTGAGTCAGTTTGAGTGAATTTCCATCCCCCTTCCCATATTTGTCTGGTCCTACATAGGGACACCGTCAATTTTTTGTTTAGGGTAACGCAAACACATTTTACAGCTGCTAAACCTCTGTACACCCCCTTAGTAAATGCAAAAATAAAACAACTTCAACACATTCTAGCTATGTGACGTGTTCCTCAAATATTGGCTAGCATATTCCAAATCAATGGGGAATAGTAACTAGTGTTACCAGTAGAGGGCAATGTTGCTCAAAAGTGCAGACAAAGACGCTGATAATCAAGAAAAATTTCACGCCAATGTTTTGACATTCATTTTCTCCTCTTAACTTTCTGATGTTTTTCTGGTTACCAAAGTCGAATGCAAATTGGCAGCGATTCCATTAAGTGATGTCATGCGAATAACGCTTGAATTTCTCATCCTCCAATATTAGGTTCAGGAGCCAAAATGTAGCAGGCTTTAATTCCACTATCTAATGGCTCAAGGAAATAATAAACATTACATCCTCAAATGTGTTCATGACAAACTGGAGGCGCCAAAAAATTCTTCTTTTCGGTCGACCAAACTCCACTTCAAGGGAGCACGAAAACCTTATTGCAAAATTTGAAAAAGTCTTTCCACTTCCCATTTTTCTATTCAGAACTTGAAATTGCACACAGCAAAGATCAAGGGAAACCACACTACTTGCAATAAGTTGACATTAATGCCGCTATGACATTGCCTTGCATGATAATGTGTAATATTATTATTTAGGACACGCAGAGCCAACCAATGTAGCAAACATCTGATTTACAGACATACACATATACAATACAATGCAATACGTGTAGGATAAGCAGATACATTATGTTTTAAAACATAAAGGAGAAATTAGGAGGTATGTGTTCATATTATACCCATTTCTGGAACCATTACGTCACTGTCACCAAAAACCTTAAACGTAAGTCAAATTATCGATTGAGCTGAAGACAGATGGAGAGAAAATCAGACTTGCCTTTGAAGTTGGGCCTTATTCGGGGATCATAGGTGATCAGTAACCTGTTCAAGATGTTACTGGTTGAATTTTCAGGGACTCGAGCCAGGTCTTCAGATGACAGCTGCCTGCAGACAAGCAGGAAGGAGAGAGAACTGTACACACCGACGCATTCCCAAAAATCCAATTCCTGGCAGATGAACAGCACAGTGCAGCCACTTCTACTGTGTATACTATGTGATTATACTATAACCTGAGAGGCTTCCATTTGGGGATTACATTAGCTTTTAACATGTGGACCACCCAGACAATGTTAAAAGTGGAGGAACATTTAAAAATGAGCTTCTATTCTGAGGTGTTTCAACATGAAGAAGAAGAAACAACAGTTGAGAGCTTGACACAAGACAGAACCCTTACTATCAAACGTGGTACTGTGAGCGCCAACACTACTAATGACTTTATCAGCAGAAATAGTTGTCCCAGTTTTTTTCTCGAAAACCAGTGTGGCATATCTCCCCTGACCCAGCCAACAAAATACCTCCCAAGCTTCTACAGAAAAATGAACATCATAACTTGAAGTAGTAACTTTCAAAGACTTTAAGTCAAACATCATTTGTTTTGTGAGACAGACTGATGAAAAAACAATGGGATAGGGAGCAGGAAGGGCAGAGCAGGATTTGGCAGGAGAGAAAGGGAAAATGGAAAGCCTCCATGTGGGTGGCAGCGAAGTCTCCTGCCAAAGAATTCCCCCCCCTCCTCTCAAAGCACTTCACAAACCATTATGTAAACCTTATCATGCACTGAGGATGAGTTAAAGTGCTCCGCAGGAATGTTGCACAGTGTGTGTATGTTCTGCGGTTCCCCTGATCAAAGTGAAACGCATAAGTCCCATCCACTAAACCTCTTTTTTCTCTCTTTTAACAGACGATTCTGACAATCCTGAGCACTATAGCTTAACTGGAACCAAGTGGTTCCCTGCATCCACAAAGGCAAAAAACAGCATTAGACAAGAAATATGTCATAGAGCTCACACACATGCCAATACTGGTAAGACATCAAAAGCATTTCTTTTCTCATTTCAAGAAGTTTCATTGTTAAACCATTTGTTACCATTTAAGGCATTACTGGGAACAATAGATAATGCCAATGCATACAATTCAGTCACAAAAAGCTCCCAAAGCATTTATGTCTCAATATATCCCTGTTCAATATGTGATGAAATATTCTTCTATATTCACTTTGCCACCGCTTAACCCTGCAGCACAAGTAACCAAGCAGCTGCAATGTTACACCAGAGAGATGAAGTAAGAGAAAACTTCAATGTGGGTGATTTGGAAATAGAATTACGGATAAGAAACTGAAACGCAAGTGGCAAGAGTTAATTATCTAATAAGAAAGTAGTTCCTTATTAAGGTAGAAGATGAATGTGAACTAAAATTGTCAATACTGGGGGAACATTGTTGTGTCTTTTATGACAATTGGGATTTAAAAATGTCTTTCACTTCATTTCATTTGTGATTTTCTTTCCACCGCCAGCCACCGTAACACAGTAAGAAACTAAATAATGCACAATATCAGCATGTTGTGTAATTACTGCATTTACCATTGAAGTTATTTAGGGTAAATTGCAGCCCCGAGGTGTTTAATTCCATACTTACGAGGGACAGTAAACCTGCTTCCCTTTCTTTTTTCCCTTCTTTGTTCCTTTTTCTTTGGCACATCCTCCTTCAAGGCAGAGAAAGACGACGAGGAGGAAGATGGCAAGCTTCTTCATTCTGGCCTGAGTTAACCTGTAAGCCTGTGAAGGATAAAACAAACAAGTTAAATGAAAAGAAAAGCAAATTCCTTCCTTTTGAGATTCAACCAACTATCAATAGTGTGCATTTCTCATTCCCGAACCTGTCCTGACGTTGACCCTTCCACCCTATATTAGGTTATTTGTTATTTGTATCCATTAGCTCTGGACACATCACATACAGTTAATGTCAATAATATACAGAAATCACTCTGACAAGGTTTAATCAAGTACAGCCAATTTGATCATAAATCCATCCAATAGAGCCGTGGACGTTAGAATAACGATGGTCAGTTCAGGATTCATTAAATGAATGTGACCTCTAAAGAGCTCAAATAATGCTTTAGCTGAAACAACTCTCTCTCTCTCTCTTCAGTTTAGGAGGCTTAATATTGCTGCTGTCCACTCTGATTTGTGTTGCTAAAGTTACATATCATACTATTTATGCAGCATTTAACTTGGTTTACAAGTAATATCTCTGGTGTTGAGGTTAAATACCTGTTTGAGCCACACATTTTAAAAAGCAGGCGTTACTACAAGCCTGTGTGTTTACTATAATTCTTTTTTTTTACCTAAAGCCAAGGCTAATACTTCCAGAATTATGTCTACACAAATACAGACTTCTCCTCTACAGGCAGAATATTTTTGCATTCCTTGATAGGGCCCATTAATCAGCGAGCAGCCAGAGTACCTGTGTGATTCCACCTAGAAAAGTGGTGCCCTTTCATTTTGCATAGGGACACCGAGACCAACAGCACCGCCAACAGTCCCCCCCCCCCCCTGCCCGCCCTCCCTGCGAGCAAGAGCGTATATTAACTGAAGCAGTTTATTGTCTAGACAGAGACACTCTCTCTCTCTCTCTCTCTCATGCTCTCATTCTTTCTGCCTTGGCCCCATAACTCCCTGTCTGCTCCTCCGCTGCACATTGATCATCATCTTCCCCAGCAGAATCATTTCCAAAGCCCTTTTGTCTCCATGTGCACACCCTGCTTTGCCCTAACTAAGTCAAAATCTATCCATCGATCTAGGAAATTTGCTCCAAAATAGGCGGATGACAGAATAGGCGTAAGTAAACGCGGACATATCAGATGGCAGCGGTTATGGTAGCAGGTGTTGTTGCATACTTTATAATCAATTTCCTATTTGACCTACAACACCTCTGTGCCAACTTCCCTCTAGCCTGACTTTAATTACAGCTCCCACCTACAACTTTTACTCCAGTGTTCCTAAAGGACAAGGTGGAAGAGGAGACGGAATCCATCCATCTTACATATCAAATTCAGTTATCAGTCATGGGGAGTATTATTTCTCATCTACAAACAGCTATGTTATATATTTGTGGAAATCTGCAAAATCAGGGAACTGACACTTGTGACATCGCAAGACTAACTTTGTGTTGGTGCTACAGGTTTGGGCAGGAAAGTCATTCATAGAGCATTTACTTAAAGGAAGGTGTTTACAGCACGGCCATTCAGCCAGACACACTTGTTACTAACAGTTATTTAATGCCTCTATATCTTTAATAACCTCTATATCAGAAGAAAACTGCACAAATTTTTATTATTTATCAGTTTCGGTCTCGAGTCATAAAGAAAATGAGTTTAATTATAAAATAGCACACTTATTGATTAGTTTTTCTTCATACACCGGCATGAATTATGAGTTTTAGCTATGTGTTATTTTGGAATATAGACTCTATACTACTACTAAATTAGTAAAAGCATTTTTACATGACAGTATGAATACTTAATCTTAAAAATTGCATTTGTATTGAGCTGTGGAGAGGAAAGCAAATCCAAAGCACAGACAGAGTCAAATTGGCAGAGCCTGAGTCTGAGTCACCTCAGATGATCCACTTCAGACACTTGTTCTTGTTGCTGAGGGTGTTGACCTGCACGTTGTTCATCACACAGGGCTGATGATGACTAAAGCACCATTGCTAGTCTGACCCATGGGTGCAAGGTCACCAAGCATTTCTGCTCTGCACGTATAACTTCCTCCGGATGTGCTTACACTGCAAAATGAGATTCTAGAACATTCACATGCTGTACCAGGAAAATAATAGCTGTAAATTATGCAACATGTCCAGGTAGATGAGCGATGCAGTGCTAACAAAACAGTCTTCACTCGTTTAATTTGGTATTAACTACATTTAAACACGATTCTTGTGTTAAGCAATGGATTACAAACAGCTTTATAATGTGTATCACAATTGAATATCGATGTGCCCATGAAGGAGAGTGTAAATAACAGCGAAGTACAGGCCTGTGCTGTGTTGTCCTTATCAAAACACAACTGGAATCTATGTGCAACCATTACAAACCAGCGAGTGTTGACTGCCAAGACACCCACACACAACCTGTGGCTGTCCGTCGCTTCTTCCTAACAAGAGAAAAGTAAGTAGCAAACGCTGACAGCAGCCCAAAGCCCGAGCAGAGAGAGAGAGAGAGCGAGAGAGCAGGGGGCTGAAGGGAAAACAACACACAGCGAAAACCGCGACCACCATGACGGGGGGATGCAGGAGGAGGATGCCATTACATGTGAACGCGAACACACATGTTATGCAATTTACGCGAGCGCGTTTAATGACGGGGAAAACGGGAAAAATGCCACGTAGCTCCACTTACCATTTGTCTTTGTCAGTTGTCAAATTCTTGAAAAACTGGACCGAGTAAAGCTGACAGAGCAAACAGTCGTTAGAAGACCCTCCCAGTCCAGCCGCCGTCTTTCTTTCCCATTGTGTTTTCCGTCCGTCTCACAGGAGCGAATTTCTGACTGAAAAAAAGCAAAAAGTTACATCTCGGCAAATTGCCAGATTTCTTGTTTATATTTTCGCGCCCGGTTTGTTGTTATTTGGTATCAGTGTGTGTGTATATGGCTGCTGCCCTTTCGCCTCAGCTCGGGATGCCCAAGATGGAGGCTTGCGTGTACCTGTCATACAACATGCGCAGTAGAGGCGGCGCGAAACCGGGGAAAGCGCGTCAGTCCCATCAGTACCACGGACAGCCGCCGCCGCCGCCGCCGCTTGCCGCCGCCTCTGTCGCCGCCTCTGTCGCCGCACGGCCGCCGCGTAAGCGCTCCGGCATGATTGTGACGGCAGCAAGAGCTCGCATTCACGTGATGGACGCGAATGCATCACTATTTATGGCAACGTCTGTTCAGCAGCAGATGGACGTGAACCGTGTGAGCTGTATGGACCATAAAGCAGAGAGCCACGGCAAATTAAGGACGCAATAAAGAAGACTCGGGCCCCAGACCAGGGGCTCTTTAAGGCTCCTGTAATAGCCTAAAAAAAAATCTGGCGGATAATAGTTTGATGCCCCTTTCTAAATGCGAGGCTGGGCGAGTTAAAAAAAAACTGGGTGAGAATTTCAATGGTTTATGAATTCATGAACGGATGAAGAATACATAATTATGATGAATGGTGTTGTTTGTCCGTAATGCCAAGTAACCAGTTATATAGGTAACCAACATACCAACACTTTTGACTGAGTTTGATTTCAGGTAAAGGATTAATGTTTTTATATCTATATGTTTCTTTCCTTTAAGTATTTGATGGAGATTATAACATCACAGTAACATGTGAGTGAGTGAGTGAGTGAGTGCAGCTTATTAATCATGGCACCTGTGTCCTTGCTCCAAAAATTAAATTTGTATTAAAAGTATATAAAAAGGTCTTGACGGAGGAGGAGGATCAACCAGTTGTAAACTCAGAAACTGGGACATAGCATACATTAAGCAGCACTACTGATGTTCATCTAGTCCCGAATAAATAGATAAAAACAACTTGCTGTAGAGTGCTGCTGAGATGTGAAGTGAAGTTGAGAAGAGATGTTGAGATCTGAAAGTGGAAACTGGTTAAAAAGTTAGACCAGTAATGCAGCCTGCAGGTACGGAAGGCTGATATTGGCTTCTGCTGTGTCAGGAATAAGTAATATGAGATCATTTTATCAATTGTCAACTTGTTTCAGTTTCTCCTCTCAGCACCGCCGTGTCTATTTAAACCTTCATGGATTTAGTTTCCTTCCCAACTGCTAGTTTGCAGGCTCAGGGGAGAGAGTTGGGCTCAGAGCACAGTGGAGGAAAACACTGAGTCAGTAAGTCTGGAAGAAACTGTAAATATTTCTACTATTCTATTAGGCATCAGAATCAGCAAAACAAATGTTTTGTTTATGTTAATGTCAACCTTGTATTTTTGGCCATCCAAAGTTCTTGTTAGTTATTTACTTATGTATAATAGAAAGGCAACCTCAGAATCATATCTGACCTGCTGTTTAAGGTTTGATTCTGGATAATGAAAGAAATTACTTTTACTTACTTTTAAGTTTATGCATTACACATTTCAACAGATTTGGCATAATATTTTATTCAAAGATAGATTTACTTGTAAACAAAACAGTAGTACTTAGCTTTATTGACTAACCAGAACTCCTTATATGGGTCTGAAAAGCTGTATGGGATCCTTTTGCACAACCACAAAAAAGCACCAAAATCTGATGTACTTTCAGTGAAAATAAAATAGACCTCACTGGGCTGATTTTTCCCAGGATTTTGATCAATATCTCATCGCTCACTTATATGTCAAACAACCCGGGCGGCCTTTTCATATGAATCCCTGCAGTATAATTCTTGATTGACAAGGCATTCCATTTGCATACACAAATTAATCAGCACCATATGGATGGAGATTAATGATTTATGTCACAGGGCATGGTTCTGGTGTTACAATCAAGAGGCAAGCGACTGAGCACAAGGATCCTTTGTTGCATAGGAGAAACTGTTCGGGGCCTGGCATTGAGCCAAGTGTTTGATGGACAATCATGTGCCATTCCAGAAATATGTCAGGCTGGTTTGAGCCAAGCTATTGTGGTATTATACCTGGCATGCAGTACGCATTTCTGCTACTAGTACAAGACAGAAATATGCGCTGTCATATTTTCATTCAAATAAAAATAAAGCTTTTGACAGGGGTGGAAAAGGCACTTTGTACCAATGCTAACAAACATGTCTTTTCAAAGGGTCTTTGGCTGTGCTCTGCTAACTAACATGTTTATTCCAATCCTGATGTTACAGGTGACTCTCGAATCAAACACAGTAAAGCGTGTGCATGTGCGTGTGCAGGTTTAGATTGGCGACATGATAAATCGCTTGGAAGAGAGGAAAAAATGCAAAGGCATTGAGAGCTGCCAAAATGTGTGCAGCCTTGATGGAAGATGAGAAGAGTGACAGCTAAAATGATGGGATCTGTAACATCTGCTTAATATTTGTAAGTGATCGTAAATTTAAGTCAAAGTATGTCTAAAAGATGAATGTGATATACTTAGAGCATACTGACATTGTGTGTTATATAATTCTGGACTAAAATACATTTTAATCCGGAAGGGAAACAGGAATTTTACAGTAAACTGACTCAGACCGCTCACAGGAGACACATCGCTATTGTGTTGACATAGGCAGGGGATTGTGTTATAGTAGATTTGAAAGTAGCCAATACACAATACTAACCTCTTATCTGACGTGAGTGAAGTGATGGAGGCCATGCTAGACTGTAAGCAAAAGGATGACCTAGGAGAGTAAATAATTCCAACACCACTGTCAGAAATTTGGCAGCTGGACCTTCAAATCTCGTAGTGGAGTATCTATGGTGTATACTTGTGGGAAAATTGAGAAATGAAAACATTACGGCTTGAGAAATCCGCTTTATACAGCAGCACTGCAAACAGGCTGACATGTTCAAATATTGGCATCTGGCTAGCTGCTGAGTTGTTCTTTTAGCTATTGATCACCATCGATGCCCCTCACTCAAGTGTTTCCTCTATCTGCTGTGTAAACAAAGTCAACATACACACACGCATGCATATAGTGTAAATACATTAGAGTCCATAGACACATGCACGTAAGCACATTCTATCATAGTGCCAAGCTTACAGTACAGTAGCATACAGATTAACCTTGGTAATGTGGTGGGTTTAACTCCTGGATCATCAAAAGACTGCATTGCCCCTAATGAAAACAGAATCTTCCCTGTACACAAATGTTGACTAAGTGCAACACTTACAGAGATTATGATTGAGGCATGGAGCCAGAGAGCAGTTCAGCAGGGGAGCTCTTTCACAGTGTTTTTGGGCCACTCGCTTGTCAAACTCAAGGAGCAAAATGGATGTTCAAACTGTTTTAATATTTCATGAAGCTGAATAAAAAATTAACAGAACTGAACCTTAGATTTTGTTGTAACTTTTTGTCCTTTCTTCATTCAAGTCATAACTAACACCAAGTCCTTTGTCCTTAGTGACTCATTTTAAATGGAACAATTTACAAACCAACCAGCAGGCTCTTGGTAATAAACACCAGTGGAATATAATCTAATCCAGTTCAGATTCTACATTTAAAGTTAATGATCAAAATGAGCGTTGGTCCTGTGTTTTTAATGGAAAGAGCATTATACTGTACCTGCATGCTGAGTTCAGTCTCTACAGGCCTACTGGGGATACCTCCATTAATGATGTACAAGTATAACTCCGTAAAGTGCTTTGGATAACAGCCTCTGTCAAACTGAATATATCTCATGTATGAATAATTGAATTTGTGGGATTAATTATGAGATTTCCTATTTAGCTATAAGGGTAGCTATTGGTTAAATCAAAATAATGTGGAGCCAAGATGATGCAACCCAGTACAACAGACCTGCAATTTAAGATGATGCAAGCATTAGCGGAAGTTGAAGTTATAAATCCTAAGAATCAGCCGAAGAATGAGTTTTGTTTGAAGCCAGAAAATCACACGTCTGATCAAGACACACGTCTGCCAATTAGGCTGAGCTGGAGCTGGTCTGAGAAGTGGAGGAGGGAACAATTCCCAATGATGATAAGGTTTGTGCTAATAGTGCAAAAATAAATAGTTTTAAAAAATGTTGGACTAATTGACAATCCTCCAGTTACTTAAGCTGCTTTATCAAAGACTGGAAACTTAATAACAATACTGACTGAGGAATCAGCAAGCATGCATGGGGCAAACTGTAGCCCCGAGGGGCACCACCAGGGGGCTCTAGTTTCAAAGCCAAACAGGAGTGCAAACCGGGGCAATTAATCCCCATTGATATCACGTCATTGGTCATAAAACATATAAAAGTGGAGCCATACACTGATGGACAGGGCAACCTTAGAAGGAGCACTGAACTTTGCCCGTATCAACACAGGAATGTACAAATACTTTTTTTATTTGTTATAAAATGAAACCTTTTCCTAAATTCCTGCGCACATCTGTGCATCATTAAAACCGCAGCTTTTAACTCAGATGACTCCTACCAAGACCACACAGCATAAGCTGCTGTTACAGAAGGTTTTACCATTGAAATGAAGTCAGTCATTTAAACGTCTTTTTCCTCAAGGTGCTATAATGAGCTGTGATCTGGATTTTAAAAACATGCCCGTTCCCTTGTGTTTCATTTCACTTCATCTGGAACAAAGCATGTTTCTCAGACACAGGGAGAGATACGTTGTGTAATGCAGAATGATTTGGAGAGGGCATTTGTTTGTTTGACAGTATGTGCCCCAAAAAGGCAAGACAGTCTAATGGGATTTAGCTGGAAGACGAGGACTGTGAATTCTCTGTTGTATACATTTCCATCTTCGTTGCTTGGTGGACAGAGAGCCCTCATGGTTGGTTGGCATGTCTCTGTATGTTAGCCGTGACCCAAAAGGTCTGCCTTGTTTCTAATTTCCTCTGTTTATTATATTTCTTTGTATCAAAGACTCCATGTTTCACAAGACCACCTTGGTAGCAGCAATCAAATGTGGACAACGAGACAAAATAGCCAGCTTTTACAGACAAAACCTCAAGGGGTGAACGAGTGTGTGTGAGAGTGTGCATGTGTGTGTATGCGTGTGTCTGAATGTGTGTGTGTGTGTGTGTGTGTGGGTGGGTGCGTGTGTATGTGTGTGTGAAAAAAAAAGAGGGATTCCACATTGTGAAGTGCTGACATCTGCTGCAGGCCTTCGCAGGGCTGGAATGTGATACTCTCCTTTACACAAAGGGCCTTGGCCCTTGCAGCAGGCACAAGAGGACCTCTATATGCCCCTCTCCATGGGGGCAACACACATATGAAATGACTGTATCAGTACCCCAATGGCTTCCTTTCCCAACCATTAACTTTGATTAAAACCACAAAACCCTTCCTTCATACCTTTATGCTGGAGAGATCGTTGCTCTGCACTTTCTTTGAGGTGGTAGATTCTGAGCAATGTGAGACTGGGGGTAAATTGTTCAAGCATTGCATCATGTGTCTGGCTCAATGGGTTCAATATGTCTCCGGCTCACTTTGATTGTTGTGTCTGTAGTGAAGCAGACTTACCATACTGCAGGGGATACTCTGGTGAATTTTGCCAACAATAGGATGGGAGGAACCACATGAAACGCAGTTGATGAGGTACAACATTGTGCCGGGGAGAAAGGAAATTGGGAACAGGAGGGAGTATTGTTCCAAGCGGTGTCTCTGCTTTGATATGACAAATTGAGAAGCCCCTAAACATTTCCTTCCACAGAAACATTTAGGCAGAGCGCACAAAAGTGTGTGAAAATAAATCCTCCCCAAATAAGGGGGTCTGCATTCATCTTTTATCTCTCTGTGGGGGAACTGAATCAGGGTTTAAACAATCACCCCGATGAGGCTTTTGGCTGAAACACGCTCACTTTAAGACATATTTTGTGGGGGGGGAATTTCCTTTTGAATCATTCAGCTTCTGCTGTGAATATCTCTATGCTTCACTGTTATCATGCAAGCGTTAGATGATGACAGACTGGCTTAGAAATGCACAGTAATGCCACAAATGCTACAGTGTTCAGCCCGAAGAATTAGTTTTATTAGGGTATTTAGAAGACTTAACAAGTGGGAACAAATTACACAGGTCCTCTTTGTGACTCAATGTACTTAAACAAGGGGATTATTTACCACTGAACAACTTTAAATCTTACCAAGTGTCATTAAACCTCTAATCTTAATCTAATCTTAATCTTGAAACAAGTGACAAATCCACCCAAAGACAATGTACTTTTGTTTGTTTTTTTGCAATTTCACTTAACACTACAGAAAGCAAAATGACACAGATTGTATCCAGGTTTATTAGATAATGTTGTCAAATCATTCTGCATCACAGCATCATGCATAATTTTCTCCATTTCTTCAAAACTGTTGGGCGATTTTGTTCCCTTTACTCCACTACATCAGTTATACGTTTATTTACATGTTTAGATCAATTCAAAACACCAGATAAACTCGTACAATCTTTTCACATTTTCTTTATCGTCTCACCTATGCACCTCTGCTTACTTTATTGCCATTATTTTTGTTTTTCACTTTCCTCCTTCTCTCTATCATCAATCTTTTCTTATTAAACTGATGTAGAAACACGAAAATCCCCCAAATTATCCAAAACCCTAAACTTTAGCGATACTAAATATGCAGAAAATTGACTGTGTGTACTTCGAGTAATGCTGCTTTTGATTAAGAGCATTTCTATCTTGACTTAAAGACAAAGCCTGCCAAACTCTCTATTGAATGTCTTTGTCTTTGCTTATCAACCGCAGCAGTTTATCCCTGGAAACGTGGTGGAGAAGTTCTAACGTGCAAATGGGGCGAGTGAGTGAGTGAGTGTGTGTGAGTGTGTGAGTGAACAGTGGACATGCAGGCAGCAGTGGAATAGTTAACATCACGGGGAGTTTCCTCAGCTTGGGGAAGTTGTACTTTATGTATAGCACCTGTTGTGCCGTCAGTTGGCAGTCAGTCTCCCACAAAAACCCAACCCCGGCCCGGCAGCGACATTTTATCTCCACCGAGTTATGACTCAAGACGTCGCCGCCAGACAACAGAACGTGTCTCGGTGTTGCTGAATGTTTGCCTCGGCGGCTCAGACTGTATGTATCATGTTGCTGGACTCGTTTCTCTGTCTCCCGTGTGTGAGCTTTGGCTGCTAAATGCCTGAATATCTGCGGGGAGTTTCTTTGCTCAGACGGAGCCGTGAACGCACCGCGGACGCACGCTGCCAAAATGCACTTCAAATGAGGTGGTGATACTTTTTTCTCTTTTCTTTTTTTTGCGCCAGACGGCTCATTCTTTCGCGTAATTCCTGGATTTCTGCGACGTAAAAAAAACACAACTTTCTGCAACTTTGTATCCAGCTTTTCCATTGAACCAACAGGTGCGCGCTTGCATCCAAATCACCAGGACGCACAGCAGTCACAGGTCTTGGGAAGTTCTGGGAAGCGTTGTGCTTTGATTTGTGGGGGGAAAAGACTTAAATTTCACTTTCTCCAGAAGGACTGAGCTCATGGTTGAGATTATGTGGGTTCTATTCTGCTTTTATCCTCTACAAATGTGCCCCAAACAGCACTGGAGTCCTCTAAACGACGAGAGTGTGTGGTGATACAAACCACTCTTCCATCTTACAGCGCTTTGTGATCGCCATCCACCACTCATCCAAATGATCCTTCCATTATTACTCCTTCTTGGATCGCTTCTGCAATATGGCTCTGGAGCTGAATCAAGTCATATCAGCAAGTTTCATCTTCCAAGCCTAAAGGAACAAAACGGTGAGTTTCAGTGCGCTTTTGCAAAGTTAAGAAGTTGGAAGATAACATAGTGTTTGGGCTTCTTCCATACACATAATTGAATGTTTATTCTGACTGAGCTCAAAGCGAAAAGAAGGCACAGCTTGCTTGAGTTTGAACAGCAATGAATGAAAGCGTTTTATTCATTTTCAAACAGCATTATCCAGAATAGGAAGTGCAAAATTACCCTTCACCTTTAAAGTGTACCTGTGTATGTTTTAAGGGGGAAAACCCTCTGAAATTCCATGTCCCCTGGGAGAAGTTTTCCCTGTGATCATAAAAAGGCTCCATTCATGCAGAAGTAGTAGCTGCAGGCAATGTAATTTGCTTTACCCTCTGAACTGCACTATCAAATTCGCAAATTCCGTTTTGTCAGTGTTTCCTGGCACATCAACAACAGTTTGCCAAAGTAGATTTCCCCTTTAAGAAGATGGATGGGAGGTAAAGTAAATAAATGCCCCTAAATGATTTCTTGGCATTATGGGAAATTTTGAAATCCTGCTGTTTTCTGTTGTTTTTGCTATTTTGTTGGCTTTTTCATTCCTTGCATAGTATGGAATCACTAAGAAGTGTGTGGAAGGATTCTAGGGAATACTATGGAGGCTTACTGGTATTTGAAATATTGCCTGTAAATACCATTTCCTTGGGCTCTTTATTGGGCATCTGACCCAAACCTATATATAAGTATAGTGCTGGATATCAGGCAGGAATAGTAAAATGTGTGTTTGAATATTAAAAATGCTTATTCAAGACTTTAGTTCAGCGCAAACCACATTGTTTCAGTCAGAAGATGAATGAATATGATAGCCAAGCAGACTGCATAGTTTAACATTTGTAGAGGATGGATGCGTTGGCAGCTTAGAGAGTTTACTCCACATAAAAAGGCAACAAGACCTAGCTTCTAAAGTACAGTTCAAATGTTAAACGTATCTGTATCCTGGACGGTCTCGCAATCATCACGCACTATTCCATAGCCAGTGGGGTTTGACCGGCCTTGTGTGAGGACAGACTCAGCTCTGACTTCACTGAAGTAACAGTCGGGGCCAGGGAATCAGAGCCTCCCACTGGGGTCTCCAGGTTTAATCAGTACGGCTGTGAAAGGAAAACACAAGGGAGGAGAGAGGGGAGGGGAAGGACAAGGGTGCAGGGAGGGGAGGGGGGCATGTTAAACTGTCATAGAACTCCCTCTAATAACGGTCAGAAGTTGGTGGAGGGTGAAGCTGGCATGGCCACCTGTAACCTTTTGACTGGAGTGTCCAAATACTCACCGTTCTGGCACGCTTGATTGCTGACACTTTGAGACAATTTGATATTGATCTGAGGGAGTAGGAGGGAGCAAGACCTGTCTGGCATGTTTAGTAGTCGATGCCTGGAGAGTTACGGTCCCCGGTCGTATTAAACTTGGCAACAGTTTGCTGATGGCTCTATAGATATCAGAGGGGACGGTCTCCCATTGAGGCCAGTGCAAAGTGAGGTAACGATCATCGTCTGGCTTTGTAGGATTTCTCAGATGTCTTAATGAAAACACACCGGAATGAGGTTGAACTCTGAGACGTCTGTGTTGTGGTGATAATGGGAAAGTTTCCTTCCTCCATTACCAAGGATTATGTTACTGTAGCATATTCCGCTCATGTCTTTTTTTTTATGTGTTGGCCACATGATATAGGCCTTTGCGGTCATTAAGATAAACCTTTGCTTTGAAAAAAAATCACATATTTGGTTTCAGGAGAGCTTAGAACAAATGCACATCCAGCCACTCCAACACGACCTGCTGTGTCAAGATATCACATTTTATTATTGTAATTTGTAATTGTTACGGCATGCATTACAAAGGCTATGTGGCTTTATCTTGGTATGGTATGGCCTTGCTATTGTATGAGCTATGTGTGTGTTTCTATAGGTTTGTGACATTGTGGAGGACACTAAATCTGTGTTGGTCTCCTGTCCTGTAAGACGGCCTACTGCAGATGTATCTCAGCCTCCAGATCATATCGGGGGGACAGGGGACATCTCACAAAATCACTTTTTCCCCCTAGAAGGCCATGTTTTCACCGCCGTGTAGCCCACCCGTAAGCACAGACTGAGGTCTTATCTGTACGGCGGCAGATATTTGTGAGAAGATGGGGATTACCTGCAGATATTCCCACATAGCAACCACCCCCCCTCAGCACCACAGGAGGAAAACAAGGAACGCGTTGGACCTGCCAATGATCACAGGGGCTGCTGTTCCATTAAAGATTATGAGATTAGTGGGAGGACTGGAGTTTTAGGTGGATGGAGAGAATATAGAGTTTTCCACACTCGTGTAGGCTTGGACATATTGTGGTGCAATCAGTTGAATATGATGAGGGCAAATACATAGTTAATGCTAGGAGTGGATCCTTTCAGAGGTGTTGTCAGCTGATGTCATTCCTTTTAATGCATGATTGCAACAGCACGCTTTCCTCATATATTGCACATTGAGAATTGTTCTAGAGAGCACTTATTATTGTAACAATTTGCAGCACTGCTCTACGTGAAATCATATTTCAATGTAAACTTCCATGTTTCTGCTCCCTCTCAGCCATTTATTGCCCAACTTCTCTTGCCTAGACCAAACTTTGGCTCCTACTGTATAGGTGCAAGCCCCTACCAATGTGGCCAGCTGGCATTGAAGTTACCCCTGTGTTGTTTTAAGTGGTTACAATCGCTCTTTACTCTGTTTGAATTTGGAATTATGATATGGCCATAAAAACCGGTGAAACAAACTTAGAAGTACTTGGAGTCTCCATTCATTCTTTAATCCAGGTCAGATGTTTCATGAGTCCGCTTCCCTGGGAAAGCTTGTTTCCAGTTTGAAGAAGCTGTACTTTGATGGATATGTTTGAAAATGAACGCAGCAATATGCAGTGAATCAATGTAGTGGGCAGTCCTATAGCAGCTGGTATGCTTGGCTGAATTAAAGCCTTCAAAGAAAATGGATGGCTTGAATGTTCACTGAACTCACTGGGAAGCAGAGACTCAAAGGCCAACAATTACAGAGTATATCACTATTGTCAGATGAAAACCCCATACAGTATAAACAGAGAGTGGGGTTTTCAGCAAAGTTGAAACCGTTTAATATTTTCTCCAAAAAAGCCAGCATATTTTTTTGAATGTACACAATGGGTCTCTAAAGGCCGCCATGGACCCATTCATCCGGAAAGTCAATTCCCACTTAAATGTTCAATGTCAGGAAGAAAGAGAAAATCCCCAAATTGGGAGTTACGTGATTTTTTCCACGATAGCAGCAGGAGCCGCCCCCCCCCCCCCCCCCCCCCCCCCCCCCCCCCCACACACACACACCCCCCTCAACTGAGCCACTGAGCACAGGCATGTCTATGTCTGCTGCCATGAGGAGTTTTTCCCCTCAACATCTCACTTCAGAGAGGGGGACCCGGGATAGCGGCGTCTATGTTTTCCCTGTCAGCACTATTTGAACGTGGAGTGCTGTATTTGGCAAGCAAAGCATGCCACCGCCTGCCTGCTGTTTGTCATTTTGGGTAGCAAGAGCAACAGTTCTCCCCCCCTGTCTTCCAGCAGCCAAGAGAGTTTTCAAGGGATCTGGGTCACAGGTTGACGCGGTAAAGAAGAACAAATGCTCTCCACAGCCATTAAATGTGTTGATCAGTGATAATGAAGTCAGAAAATTGGTAGTAGACACAGCACTCCACACTCTTGATCACAATGACTTAACCTTAAGAGAAAAACCAGGAAGGAGCCTGAAAAAGTGAGAATTGTTTTGTTTACCTGTCACATAAGGATTATGTATGTGAATGTGTTGTGATGTAAACAGAGCTGGACTTGAGCACTGATGTATGACTAAAGTGTTTGACAGGTTTATTTGCTAGTATCACAATCTCAAATAATGACCATCTCAAAAATACCTTCCTGGAACTAACCATCTTTTGTTCAGTATGCACTTCAAACATGATCAATTTATGTGTCTTTATGCTTAAACGAGATGTGACCAAGCATTATCTCAGTAGCTGCTAATGAGCAAGGCATTTAACTTCAACCCGCTCAATATCCAGTTTCTAACTGAAGTGTAATGGGCAGCACCTGGGTGTGTCTGAAACTGTATGAATGGGAAACAGGGTGCTGGTGAAATACTGTCTCCAAATACTATCTGATATAATGTTTGTTTACTGCTTTCACTTTCTTATCAGCCCCGCCTCAGTAGTGGCCTTGTAATCCCAACCCCTTTCCGCTGGACACTCATGCAGGACACTCATTTCCTGAAGTATTACCAGTTTGCAGATAAGGACTGCCAGTGGGTTGAACCATCAGTTGTACAATATAATTTAAAGGGAAAACCAGTTTGACCTTATCAAACTGTTTCATTGCCAATAGTTCTCCGAGAAAAGCTGCACTTATAAATATTTTATATTATCAGCTTCACTGCTGACATATTAGATAAAATTCTAACATGTTGTTGCCTTATCTGTGCAACCAAATTACGGAAATCGAAAAGCAATTTAGCTCTTTCAACGGAAGAACTTGGTGAATGTTATCAGCTGATTGTGTACAATGACTCAAGAGGTTACAGTCTGGCTAACTGGCTCACAGCAAAGTGTACGAGAAGTAGGCGCAAACATAAAACAATTGTGAGTCAAGACTCAACCACGCCTTTGACATTCCTAGAAGTGACAAGGCCTCTAAACAGCATGCTCCAAATATCCCCAATGCCCACAGTGATCCTGACGGAGGGAAAGCTTCTGCCTGGTGCATTCTAAACAGGAAGGGTGGGGTGTGTCTGCCCGAAGTCAGGATTACTTGTCAGAGCAAATACCTGTCAGTCACTGGGAAATAGCGTCATTTCCCTCTGTCCTTTTTGTTTTGAAATGCTGAATTGTCTCGACAGTTTTAGTCCTCACATTGACGTTCAGCATAGGCACAAGTTTAAGTGCTATAAAACTCAAACTCTTAACAAACAAATGTAATGTTGTTTTCACTCAGGATGAGCGCAGCGTCATCGTCCTACTTTGGTTGATAAAATGCACGAGCCACCATTCATGTTGGATGTTTAGTAGTGTTGTAGCATTTCATGTGAATCCTGCACTGAGAACTAAAGTTGGCAAAGTAAGTGAGTGTATGCGAGTGAGTGTGTACCTTTTGAGCCAGTATGAAAAAAATATTAATATGATTTTGCTGACAAAATGGAAAGAGCTCTGATTATCTAAATACCGGCAAGTTGTTTCCCAGGACGATTACCGTTCTCACTGTTGCAAAAAAGAGATTCTTTTCAAACAGAAGCCTCCATTGATAAGACGATCGGATCAACTTGAGCCCCCCGAGGACTGAAACTTTGCCAGTGTGGTGCTTTCTTTTTTTACAAGTTCCCCCGAAGGAATCGATTGTCTCAAGGCTTCTGGAATTCGGTCGGACTGAAAGATCTTAGCAGCAGGAAGAGTTGACCTTGGTTAGCGTTTCTGGAGGGCATGTCTGCATAGCTTGGCAGATGTCATCACCTTCTATCAGAGAGGTATTTCAGAATGGCCTGTGATGACTCTCCTTCCTCGTCTCACTGGGCTCGGGCGTCACATTGCAGTTGAGTGACGGGGAGCTTGACCCAGAACAAGTATTGAAGAATTGCACAGCTGTGTCTTTTATGATAGGGAAAAAAAATAATGTCTTCACTTTCTTAAGGTCCATGGCAGCACCTTTCCTCTCTAGCCCTGCAGTAATTGGAGCTATTCTTCCGTATCGTACCGATCACGGAATGACCTTAAATAAACACAAATCTAAATGTGTTTCAGCTCATATTTCTGTAGACGACATGTATTCATACACTTACTACATAACACAGTATCAAGGTGTTATTGCAGCCATTGCTTGACAAAAAAGAAGTGCACTGCCTGAAATGTCACAGGATGCAGATCTGACACTGTGAGGCAAACAAACTTTACTGACGGACTTTATTCGATCCTCTTCATGATGATTTGGAGGTTTCCTCATGTGTGACACAGAGCCGGCAGTTTCATTCGATGCAGCAGAGACATTTCACAGTTATCAAGCACCATCATTAACCACGCTAATTTTAGAAAGCATTGATGAGAGTTGCTGATGCATGAACAGCCTCACACGGTTAAGAACACCAGAACACATTAGAGGCCTTCCCGCAATTTTTACAAATTCCTATTTTGAGCGGAAGAGAACAATGCTGTATCCGCAGCCACTTTGGTCACAAAACGGCGTCGTGCACCTGAGAAGTGACAACTTGTGTTGAGAGCAGATGGAAGAACGGTTCATGTTTTTGTGGTTTCCCCGCCAGCAAGACATTCCTGCGTCCTGTGTGGAATTTGCATGTTCACCTCGTTGTCTGTGTGCGTTTCCTCCAGGTGCTCCGGTTTCCTCCCACACTCCAAAGGCACGCAGATTAGATGGACTGGAAACTCTAATTTGCCCGTAGGTGTGAATGTGAATGGCTGTCTGCCTCCATGTATTAGCCCTTTGATACACTGATGTCCTGCCCAAAGAGGGCCCCGCCTCCCACACAACGACAGCACCCCCACGCCTCTGCACGGCACGGGGGGGATGATGGATGGATGGATTAATGGATAGATGGATGGAATGTTTAACACCATGGATGGATGGATGGAATGTTTAACACCATTCATGTTATTTGGTGATTAATTGTAGTGTAAAGCTTTACATGGCGCCTCCCACTTTTGACACATAAGGAAGTGAGCAAGGACTAAACATTTGTTATTGAAGTCCTTGGATTATTATTTAGGTGTTTTTTGCACCTCAGCTTTCATACATTAGATTTTTCATTCAAGTGTTACATATCTTCCAAATGGACAAACTAGGCAAAGGGACTTTAACTTTCAATGCTAGACTCAGATTTTATGTTACCTTTTTTTTTTCATGCCAAATACAATTTTGGATTCTTATTGTGCATTCACATTCATTCAGGTTGATTAAACTACTAGGTGTACTGCAAATAGTAGTCAATCAGCTCTATAGATCCTCAAGATATTTTTTTTGCAGTGTAGGTTCATGTACATTAGGTCAGTGATGCTACTGGGACTTGTTTTACTAGATAGTTAGTCTGATAATGACATGCATAGCTGAACTTGGCTTTTCCTGCGTGTATTGTTCAGACATACATGCACGTACAGCGCAGCGCAGAGGTGCAACTTTCCCTCACACGCTGACTCCCCACCCACCCGCCGCCCCTGTGGAGGGCTTTTCTCACTTTCAGTTCCCATTACTTCCCATACTGCTCATAGTACCAGCTCATAACTCATGCATGCCCATGGAAATCAAACCTCCACTGTGTCTTCTTTATGTGCCATCGGAGAAGACTGAGAAAAGAACCAGAAATTATTAAATGGAGATGTGAAATATTCTAGCTGTAACAAATTTACAGGGGAAATAAAAACACACCTGTTCCAGTAATGATCAGTTCAGCACCGTCCCATGCTAGGTGGATTATGTCACCTCACACATGCCGAGATGTGATATACGACGCAATGCCACTGGCATACAGAGACAGTAACCCAATCACACATACTATTTTGAGAATGTATGGCTTTTCCCAATGCACAAATAGGATTTTGGTCCAGACTCCACTCTGCCATGGCATGCTCACACTCTGATCCCCATGGGATGGTATCCATTTCTAAGACTCAAATGGAATGAAAATGCACATTAGCTATTCAGTCTTGTGACTGACTGGAATGATTTTGCCAGCTGTGTGTCGTGTGTATGCCACTCTCTGTATGTGTGTGTGTACACATGGCGCCTGATCTGCAACAATCTCTATTTACTTCTGGTAACTTCATATATTGGTAATCGTGAAATTCTTTCTCGCTTTTTATGAAACTCACTTTGTCACTTATCATTTAGATATAGCAATAAATACGTAGTTTTTCTGTGCACTTGTGCAGTAGAAGTACACAACATTTCAGCGTGTGTGGAGGGACCTGAGCTTGGGTTTTTCCTTACATTCCCAAATGTTCATTGACAGAATTCTTAGAATAAATGTAACAAATCCTACTAGCTGCATAGTATCCTGGGTGTCCTTGTACCATTTGTCTAAGTGTCGTATGTCCCTGAACACATTACCGTGGTAAATGCCTGTAAAGTTATCAAGCTTGATGATTAAAATGCAACATGATTCTGGCTGTCATTAGACAGTTGGTGTGGAGGTGTGGACAGGAAATGGCTCAGTGCCCAGATGCTGTGCCGATCAGTACAAACTGCTGCAGACCACATGTGACAAATCCATCCATGTGGCACAATCGCAAGCAAATGTAAGGAGGATCAAGAACTATAAGCGCTGAATCAGTTTAGATCTAAAGCGTGACATTTCTATGAAGCCTTTAAACAACAAGCAAGACCTCGAAAATCTGGCAGTTTCGGCGTAGAGGCCACAGTTAATTTTGCCTCTGAACACCAACAAAACAGTGTTGCAACTTTATGGAAGAGACAGCTGTAAAACTAAGGCCAGGGTTGCACTCAACATTCGGCACACATACACAGATGCGTCATGGCTGCCATGCACATCTTGCGTTTGTATGAAACATTCATTACGCTCACAAATCTTGCTGAAAGATACAGGTTGCAATACTTGCACATTTCACAGGGGGCAGTAATGTCAACTGTCAAGAGAGCCATGTTCTTCTTTGCCAATGTTTTCTTCACCTTTTGTAGTAAAAATACAATGCTGATAACTCTGACTTAAAGCCTCTTTGTTTACACTGTAGAAATGACGAAGAATACTGTGAAAAACATCACAACTCAAACCAAAGAAATGTTTGAATGTGCAAAAGTGACTGCTCGGCTGAATACATTCATTGTTAAAAAATGTTTTCAGTATATTCAGTCTGTCAGAACCCATTCATGGTTCTCCAACAGACTTCTTCACTCTTACTCACTCCGTAAGACCTTGAAAGAACACTTTTGAATGAGTAACTGCTGTAACAGGAGAATGACAGGTTACCAGTTAGCAGTAAAGGTGTTAACACCCCTCCTCCTCTTCCTTCCCACCTTCATCTTACATCTGTTCAGTTCTTTCTAATTAGGGCCTTTGCAGACGACAGCATTTCAGATGGCCCTGGAACCATACCAACTAATGAGATGCCACTGACAAGGCAGATCTTTCGTGACTCCGTTTGTCAAACTCTGCCTTTCATTTTCTGCTTTGACAGCCAAAGTTTGTTCTACACTTTGTCTCCCATCACACCTGTTGACAGGCTGCAGTTGAGATTTAGAGCGGGTCAGAGAGTTGACTTGTTTTTGGCGCAGGCTGTGGCATCAGATGCAAGCGGTGATGGATTTTCTCAGGCAGATAAATGACATGTTTGCATGCATGCTGTGGATGTGAGAAATTCTTTGCCGCTCTCTCGGTGCCAACATTTCCATTATGTGTATTATGTGTATTATGTGTATTATGTGTCTTGCGTAGCATTTCTACACAGATATATGTATTTTGAATAACATGGGTAATGTTGGTATCTAGTTTCATCCAGGATCCTTTACCTTGGATATTTTGTAGTGCTTGCAGACATTACATTACGAGCATTTGGCGGACGCTTTTATCCAAAGCGACATACATTACATTATATTACCACCCTTCGCAGAGGGGGGAGCACTTGAGGGTTCGGTGCCTTGCTCAGGGGCACCTCGGCAGGGACTCGAACCGGCAACCCTCCGGTTCTTAAGCGGAAGCTCTACCCACTCGACTACTGCCTCCCTGCCAGACATGGTATAAGGATTGGATGGGAATGTGTATGCATGCCTGATTTTGAAAGCACCTAAGCACCTAGCGTCCCTCCTAGATGGGCTCACAACTTGCGGTACTGTTCCACCAACTCGGCATACTCGGTGAAGTAGTAGTGGGCAGTTTTTGTATTCTTTGTAGGGAACCTGACTGATCTTATTCTTGCCTTTTAACACCCTCCTGGATCTCCCTCCACCTGGGCTCCTTCCCATCAAAATCCAGGAAAGGTGCAGGTGGTTTAATCAAGGACTCTCTAATACATTTGAGACTTGCTGGTTGCTGCTTAGTCTGCGGTTATTGAACAGTTAATGCAGTATCTGTATTGTTCCCCAGGTGTACACTTTCTAACAGCATCGGAGAGAGGCATCTGTTTAATAACCGTTTATTTTCTGCAAGCAATTACATGTCTATTGTTCTTTCAAATGCAGCTAGATAAAAATTCATTTTTTTTAATATGAAACAAGGCTTTTCATGGGTGGAAGTGAAGCTGCACTGATTGTTGTTGTGCCCACAATAAGTTTTGTATCAGACATTGTGATTATGTCTGCATGCAAATGGCTGCAGATGATTGAAAGGCTTTCTATGATCAGTCAGATAGAGTGTGTGACTGATGTTGGACACTCAGAGGCTTAATGGCTTGAAAAGGAAAATGGGATGCTGAGTGCAGATAATTAACCCTTTGTCATTTTTCATCCAATTTGCCAAACAAGCACATAAAAAATGTCAGTTTGGAGACATCAGAGAAGTCCTCAACGGATATTTGTCATGGTTTTAGAAATGGTGTGTGAGAGTAATGATGCTGGCTGGTGGGATGAAGGTGGCATACAGGTGCTTAAAGAGAAAGTTGAAGTCGCTTGATGATGGAAAATGCAGAGCAACTGTATGAGATCACGATAACCTACTACAGCAGTGGATCTTGTATATTTGAATAAATTGGATTCAGTTTTTATTTTCAGCAGAGGTATAACCGCACATTTCCATGTGAGTTGTTTGGGCTGTTTACATGTATTTGACTGATGAGATCAAAAGTCTGAATCCAACGCTTCATCTGCTGCTGTAAACCGAGTAAAATCCCCCATTACTTTGGTTGATGCAAATTAGAAGTGGCACTTTATATTTGTGACTTCATTCCATAACATCTGGTACCAATAATGTGTTTTAAAGGCCTTTTATGTGGAACGGTTTGCATAGCAATGTCATCTATACATTTTACATATCTGATGTTTTTATCAAGAGAGAGATCAACAATTGCGATAACTTTAAATTCCTAATAAACACAACAATTTGCGAGGGAACACGGAAATCCCAGGGGGGAGGCTGTGTTATTTCTGTTTACATTATACACACATATGCTCAAACTTATTAGAGAACGAAGTGAGCAAGAGCCCGAGGGAGTTGAGATGATGTAATTTATCGCTTCAGTTTGAAGTTCTTGCCCTTCAGTTTCAGAGCTTTTTAGAATTGTACACACCATTGTGTTTCTCTAAACAGCTCTGCTACAGTGATTGAAACCCAAATCCTTCAGAAACCCATGAATGAATAGAACCACAGAGAGCAGCTTTGTCGGCAAGAGTGCAATTATACAATAACTGTATTCCCCTCTTGTGGGAATTAACCTGCAGACACTAAGTCACTGCCCTCGCCGACAGACGTTTCCCCTCCAGCACATATATTTTCCCATTTTCTAATCCTCAAATTGCTACTTATGTCAACTCTGACGATCCAGGTACAAACTTGCTTGGTTTAGCAGAGCCAAGCCTTTGGCAAGTTGTTATGATGGGATGTATTCACGTTGCACTCTGTAGTTTTAAATGCATGAATTTGTTTTTTTGCAATTCATTGTGCACAGCGGTGGACTGACTTGCTATAGGCGTGACCCTGGTATAACTGCAAGAGATGTAAACATTTATCAAGGGGGCTGTCTGCGTGAACCTGGATTGGGTGCAGCTCTGCAAGTATTGTCACTCTGCTGACAAGAGTGAGAAGCTGTGGCTGCACTGGTTACCAACAGGCCTGTATGTGTGAGCGTGAGCAGGATGTTACGGAAAAAGAGCAGTTGTGCTCAGCAAACCCTCCCTCGGTAAATAGAGGTTGAAAGGAATACACTTTCATTACCCTGAGCTCCCCACTGCTGCTCCTCTCCTCCAGACAGCTGGGCCAAAAGGTTACGAGGGCTTGGTGGGGTGGCAGTAATTAGAGATCCACAGCAGTCCTCTTAAAGAAATTGATCTGTATCTGGAGGACACTATCTAAAAAGGAGACAGAGCCAGACATCAGGGAAGTTTTATTCTTAAACTGCTACAATTAGAATATTATTTCACTTCCCACCTTGTCTGCCACTTTAGATTACTCACTTGATTTGTTGCAGCTAAAAATCTCATCAGGCCTTTAAAGGATTTAGCCAGATTTACTTGCATGGCTCCAAGTTTATTCCAGGCTTGTTCTGTGTCTTTGTTTTTTATAGATGGCGATATAAATATTCCATGTCTGTTTTTTTTATTCCAGACAACCATTGAACTAAGATGGCTGTTGCTTAATAGCCTACGTGCTTTGTCTTTACAAGACTCTGACATATGCCAGCAAATTAAGTGCAGGGAGCACTGGGAGGTCTGCAGTGCTTGGATATCCATGATTTAAGATAATATTACATTAATGAGACAAGGGGAGGTAGATGTGTGAAGACAAACTCACTCAGCCGATGAATGAGGCTGTTATCCAGTTGCAATCTAAACTTTACAGAGATCCCTGCACAGATGAAGGCAATCCAAGATCAGTCTAGTAAAAACGCTATTGACCTTTTCCTAGATGTTCATTGCAGTTTGGAGTGTTTCTGCCTTGGATCCAAGGAGGCACTAAGTGGATTGTCATCAGCTAACAATACTCCCAGCTACTTCCTTTGCAAAAACCTGTGTCTTTGATTGGTCTTAATTGTAAGTTCTGGATCGGGTACACCAAAGCTGTCTTCCAATCTGGCTTGCCACAAATCCAACTGCAATTTTCTACAAACACACAGCTGTCCAGCTCACAGATGTGACTACAAAGGAGCCCGAAGCTGCCATACACAGCTGTGGAGAGAAGTTTTAAAAAAGACGTAGTTCATCTGTCAATGCCTGGTTCCCAGCCAAGAGGAGATGCGAGACCTGGCTCCCAGCGTTGGTGAGAAACGTCTCGGTCTTCATTCAATAATCAGCCAGTCAATACATTTAACAATAATTAACTTTTGATAACGATTCTGGGCCTGACAGCTGATGTGGATATTGAGTTCACATGGGGCCATCTGTACCAATAAAGGTGCAGTCTTTTATTTGCATAACCATTTCATCAAGAAAATAGACAAGAAACTGACAATTTTTATCCTCTATTTTGTTGCAGAATTTGATGCCGATATCATGTCTGAATCCAAGCTCAGAGGCTTAGGCATGTCCAGGGGTTCAACACAAATAGGTCACAGTAGTGAAAAGACTGATACTCAATCTTGCTTTTTCAGGATGCCAAACACAAGTGTGGGCACTAATTAGAGGCTCAGGGAAATCATTCAGGGACGGGGGGAAGCTTTGTAACTTGAAGCGGAGACGCTCTTGTGCAGAGAGGAGTTTCAGTCACTGAACGGGACCATGCCTGAGGTGCTGGAAAGACTTGAGTTGAGCCTTGGTGTGTCTCGTTTTCACATATCACATTTGCTTCTACACTACAAGGTGGCTTTGCAGAGCCTTATCTGGTTGTGTAATCATTTCTCAGATAACACTTTACTGGCACATTTCGCAGTAATTATAGGCATTAAATCCTTCGTGGGATTGAAGGGTTGTTTTGGGATGACAGGCTGTTGTTATGAATGTATTTATGGCATGTTGGCTTGTCCGTACGCAAAATTGACATTACTTAGTCTCATTTAGGCTAATATAATATACACTTATATATGCACTGCTTGATGGTCGTTCTAATTTCCATGTCCTTGTTTTCATTTAGGGGTCTAGTTTGAAACCTTTGCAATGCTTTAATGTGCAAAACAACCTCTTCTGCTCTCACGTCCTGCAGCACAGGTGTGCACATCAAGTGAAAACAATGGCATTAAGGTCCTCTCTTTAATCCCCCCCTCCTGCTCTGTTTTGACTGGCCAGCTGCACCAGGCCTCAGCTGGCAGCACCCACATAGTGTGAAACATGGATGCTGGCCAAAAACTTGCTAACCCCGCTCTTAGTGGGTGTGTCTGACCAAGTGTTAACATGTTGACGTTATGGAAGTAAAGGACTAATCAAAACACACTTTTCAGGTCAGTTCAGGACCCATGACTGTCTTACTTGATGCATGTGTTCATACATGATCCTCAAGTTTTGAATAAAATGATGGGAAAAGTACAAGTTCCCCTGTTTAAAAGATTATATGCTGTTCATGATGCATAAAATCTTAGTAATTTCATTTCGAGTTCATCATGGCTACACCACACATAATTTCATGATCCACTCCTGGACTTTTTGTGGGAAAGCTGCTGATGAAATAAGACAAAATGAAAGACGGAGACAAAGGATGAGGAGAAGAATCTATAACTATACTGCTGAACTATAACTATATAATTAAACTCTTGAGTTTCTTGAGAGCTCTGGAAGATAGTGTTCTACAAAACCTCTTCCCCTACTTTCACATGTGCATCTGCTTGTGTGTACAGGCACACCAAGTTACTCCCCGAGGTATCAGGTCGGGCCATCTGATATGATCTACAGATGTTTTCTATGCTTCTGCAGTAGATCTCAACAGATGTCCTTCCTACGCACGAGGCCAAGTTGACCTGCAAGTTGTTAGAGGCAGACCACCCCTCAGTCAGACGACCTAGGTTTCAGGTCATCCAATTGAATATCTGCTGCTGTGGCCTTCCTGTGTAAATCACTGTGACCCTTTCTTTTTCCTCTCGAGTTGCTGTTCTGGCCTGAAGATGAATGGGAGGTAAAACAGTGCATTTCATTTCATGAACCAATAAAGTATCGCATTATAAAGCTGTGGCATAGAAATATTTAATCCTTTCAGTGCTCGGACTGATTACATGTGTGACCTTTGAACCCATCACTGCAAGGGTGTTAAGAGGTCACGGCTATCCACCTGTTGATGACAGGAAAGGAGGAATAGACAGCAGGCTGAGTCGTTCTCTAGTCAACAACTAATATCTCCAGTGTATCAGTTTGATGTTATACAAATCCCAATAAAACATTCCATGGCCAGGGCAGTAATGGGGCCTGTAGTAGCTTGGGGCCTTAGTGCATGTTATGCATCACTAATAGCCACATGAGTACAATTTCAAAATAAAAGAAGGTACACTGCATCGACACAGTGGTCCTGTGGTGTTGAGTCGAAATAGGGATTCACTTCTATTGCTACACTTCAATTTCCTCCACATGACACTTGATTGATGGATACACATTAGCTTTGCAGTGATCAATCGTTCTCATGTTGAGATATGTAAAGGCCATGCTGCGTGTTCCATGCTGTCAATCAAATTGTATTGGCCAATAACACTACTGTTCTCCCAAAACAGTTAAATGATGACACTTGCCTAAATATAATCTGAGTTGGACAGATTAGAGGTATATACGTAGATATGAAATACACACATATGCTGTAAATACGCATACTCAAATTGAAATAAGCATGAATATGTATGTGAACGTTTCCCAAACAAAATCAGCATGCGTCAAGTAACGATCCTTTTCACCACAAGCGTTTCCTTTATTGTCCTCATCACGGTTCACACCCTCTTTGTCACCTCAAACAACACATTTTCTCCTGTTGTGATGACGACACACCATGTGATGTCTGCTCTGAGCCAACACACTGGCACACACACCTCAAGCCAAAGGCAATAGCACCGACTGGGCCCATCTTGGGTCACAGGCTGGATGTGGGTTCCCAGAAACTGTGTGAACCCATGATTCACATGCACACACATATGATGATAGTGATGGATGGTGATCATGATGATCTTCAGTGCTATAGCAGAAGCACATGCCCGCCAGATTAAATCACTTCAGTATCCCCAGTTTATTTGTTGTTGGTATGAAAGTTTCCCATAGTCTGCTATGGCTTCCTTTTACCCAACTCACTGTAAACACAAAAGCAATAAATATCCTAAGCAGGGTTGGAAATTTACTGCACCTGTGGTAACCACTGCACTTTTTAATCAGCAGCAGATGTTGGTGTGACTGCATTGGGCCTGAAAATGGAAAAAAAAAAAAAGAATTCATTGCAGGGTATAGTTTCATCACCTGACCAAAGCTACTTCAGCTCTGTTTCTGAGGAGCATTTACTGTTTTGATCAGCAGGAAACTGCACTGAAATTAAAAACAATTTGGATTTAGTGTCGGAATGTTGCAGCTGTCGATTATCGGCCAGGAAATAGCTGTCGTGACTGCTTATCCTTGAAGCATGTGGCTGTTGGGAGAACCATGTGCTGTTGGACCAATCTTTAGCCCATAATGTGTGAAAATAGTAATTTAGCCAACTAGGCAAATACAGCCCCCATGGCAGTGTAACCCACACCAATTTGATTGGGCCCTTCTGGAATGGGAATTCAGAACAATTTGGTATGGTTTACTGTCTTGTCAGGACCAATTGAGATGGAGAATAGTGATATTCTCATCTGACAGCCTATCTGAAGCTGCCAGAAATATTTATTACATCCTCAGGTTGCCCAAGTGGCTCATGTTTATGCAGAGTTATGTCTACTGTATCATGAAGACTGACTACTAGATAAATGCCAAAGCTTAAGGTCTGAATTAGTGAGACTCTGTGATGATATCATGTGAGGATGGATGAATGTAGTGAACATAACATTAGCCAAAATGACTGGCTGCAACTGATCCCTCTCCTTACGGGAACATACGCAAGTGTGGAGAACGGCTGTCTTCTGAGCTTGTTTCTCCAACCAATGTGTTAAAACATCTGTCTATTCATATACAGTATGTGCATCTGTGTTTGGAAAGTGTATTTGTATGTGGAAGCAATGTCTGTGTGGAGCGATAGGCAGGGGATGGAGTGTGTGTGAGTTTTCTATTTATAGTAACTCGTAATGTGTGTGTGTGATTATTATTTTTAGCAGCAGTAGTACTTGTTGTGATACTAGTTTAGGCAGTAGTATTTATAGTTTATTATCAGCATTCATCCATGTTGAGTGTGTGTGTGTGCAGTAACGTAACTCTGGTTCTCTGCACGCACGCTTCACTCCGGATTTGTTTTGGCAGGGGAAAGGTTAATGTTTAACAGCATGAATGGTTCACCCTCTAACGTGTGAACAAAGCACAATGGCTGCACTGTATAGGCTCCTATTTATTCAGACTCACTTCCTCCCTTAATAGTCGGCTCTACTTTCCTTACAGAGGAAAAAAGTAGGTCAAGGAAAAGTCATGTTTGAGGTAATTCACTCTAGGGGACCGCTTCTCTGATCATTAGATGACATTGGTTAACCCCGAGAGTGAGGTCATTTTCAAGCCCAAGTTACACCCAGAATCAGAGCTGACTGGTAGTGTGTCTGCGCATTTTACAATAAATCACACCGGGGGAGGATATCAATGGGAAAGCTGAAGAGAGAGGCATGAAAAGGCGGTATTGTTTATCTAAAAAATAATAAAGAAAAGCTGCAGGAAAAAAAAGAAAATAGACTCTTGGTATGTCGGGTCCTGGTTTGTGACTTTGTGGATCTTGTTTTAATCAAATGGAGGTTTTTGAAGTATTCCTAAGGAGCATGCTCTTAAGGAGTTCCGGCTTTGATGCGAGTGAACAAAAGACTGTAGTGAAGAATCACTTGGGATGGTTCATTCTTGAACCGCAAGGCACACAGACCTGAACTGAAGAGGAATGCAAACGTATTGTGCCCCCCATCTCCTGCATTTACTTGTGATGAGTGCGCGAGGATTATGTGGGATATTTGCAGACTCTTTTGGATTAAGTATGATTCCATCCACGCAGATCTCTGGAATACCTTTTCATCAGGGCCCAATTCTGCCATGTCGAGGCATTTCTTTTTCATTTTCATTCCCTTTCCTCGACATCAAGAAAGCTCAGATTTTCCTTTCACATTCTGCCCTTAATTACAGCCGGTACAAAGATGCATTCCACTCAACATTTAACTGATTTGCCTGGAGAATTATATTCAGGAACAGCTACCAAAAGAATGCATCTATTTGTAACCGTGCACATTTTTCGTTTTGCTCGGGCCGCCTGAAATATTGAAACCATATGTACACTTACAGTTACACTTGCATTACAGTACATCTGGGATCATATATTAAAGATTCACATATTTAGTTTTCCATTAATCATTATGTACTTTATGAGCCTGTATGTTAGAGCTACACAGTAATAGGGATGTAATTAAAAACATGTCATTGTGATGGAAGGCCAAGCTTTAATAGCATGAAAGCTATCGGCGTGTTTCCTCCTGAGCCAGCAAATGGATACAAAAACAGTCAATCAAACCTAGTGTGCTGCCACTACTTGCACAGCAGATTAAAAGAGTAATCAGCTTTTTTTTCCAGTCATTTCTGCAAAGACATCAAAGACGCATTGACTCCTGGAACAAGAGGTCAGGTGAATTTATTTGAATGGGATCAGGCTGTAAACCCTCTGACACAGGTGTAGGCTCCGGAGCGTTCTTGGACCATGAAATACAGCTTTGAGGGGGTTTGCATGCCAGCGCTGCCGCATTAAAGTGTCTCATTTTCTGCCTGCAAGGAATGCAAGTATCATTTTGCATTGGTTTGATTTGTTAAAACAAGGTGGCTTTTATTTGGATAGACAGTTTGTACTGGACGCCAAAATGCTTCATCGTTGTGAAAGAGCCTGTTCATTGGGAAGTCATGTCGGGTCTTTGTTTGTCTTTGCATCTGGCACACTGTCAATAAAGCTGTTCCCACCTGGCTTGTCACCAACCTAAATGAAAACATTAAAGTGATACGTGCAGTCCAACAAAACAGTTATTATGTGTCTCTTGCTGTTTTATCTTTTCTTTGTCTCAGATGCCAGGATAGAAAGTCTGGTTGACATCATCTTCATGTACAATAAATGCTGCTACAATAGTGATATACAATAGTGAGGAGCTGAATCTAGGCCTTAAAGAACTAAATGTGAACAAATAGCACTATTGAAAGTTAAACTATTGCAGTTAAACTTTGGTTTCGCCTCTGTGTTTACCACTTTATCCAATTCTTGCAAGACTTTTATCTTCCAAGCCTTATTATCCACATATTCATCCATCACAAAGACTTTTCATATGAACACTCGACGTTTTTACATAAAAGTCATGATATCTTTTCTTGTGTAACACAGTAGCTGATGCACAAACCAAACATTCTTTAAAAGAAAACAAATTCATAAAAAAGTAGTAAGTTAATTTTAAAAAGCTGAGACATGACATGATTGAATGTTTTATTTTGGAAAGCAATTGCATGCACAGACAGCTAACATGAGCTCATGTAGTCTGCAAAAGACATATGTGCTCTCACTCAGTGATCCACTTTGAATTGTCACTGACTTGGAATTACCAAAAAGGCCACTAGTAATGAAAGTGGATGATACCCAGCTGTGGTTGGGTTCACGCTCACTTGTTTTTCGGTGACCGCTCCCTCAGACAGAGGTGTTGTTTTTGGAACCATCCTGAGCCACTCAAAGTTGGTTGGGAGCCATTAGCTGAGACTGTCCAGGGTTAGCACCCGGCGCAACGTAATGCGCCTGTGTTTTTGTTTCTTTTGAAAGCAAATCAACTCGGGATGAATCATGTCGCTGGCTGTGAATCACATCCCTAAATCAAATTTATGGCAAAATAAAGAGTAATCAAGTGTGTTTCAGATGTAAATTTGTCCATACAAGCTGCACTGGGGAAATTGTTACTCATCCATTTAATGCAGCAACAAACTTTCAGCAGCACGCTCCCACTCCCAGGCTCATTAAACGCCTGCTGGTTCCTCTGACAGCACGATGTGTTGGATTGGTTTCAGTACTGCGAGATGGGCTGATTCCATTTTAGATGGAACATGTTGACCCTCATGACAAAGTGTTAGACATTGTTATATTTTCCTAATTCCCTGTGTAACACTTCATCTTAGAGATGTCTTATAACATAGAGGTCCATGTTCATAATTTCGCTCTCTTAATATAATTTGCAATGCTATATTGTGCAAAAAACACATTGATCTACCATTACTCCCCCTTGCTGCTGCACTACTGTGCACGCGAACGAAAACAGGGCATTTTAGGTACTGTCTCATCAACTCCAACTGGTTTGTATTGTGTATTCAAACTAGATAAGAAACAAAAAATCTGAATATGTCCCCTTTAATATTATGCACCACAAAATAATGCGTTGGCTTTCCTACCCAGTGAAAATCCAATGAAATGAACAAAGTTTTGTAGCCTCATCTGACCTCAGCGCTGTATTTCAGCTAATTTAATTTAGCATGACTTTAAAACACAAAGGACTATTGTTTTGGGATACAAACAGTCAAGTGAAGTAGATTCTCTTTCAACAGTGATGATAGAACAAAGCTCATAGAACATAACTTCTAGCTACTTTATCCCCTGAAATGTAAGAGAGAGAGGGAGAAATCCCAGTGATTTGGACAAGTAGCAACCAAAAACTTCCCCGGCAGGAAACCACACGAATCGTGTGGTTGTTCTAGGGTCCCATTTGTTCATGATAAAAATACCGAATGGATAATAAGTTCCTTGAATGTGCTGCGTTGATGTTTAAAAGGCAAGTGTTTGTATTCTGACGGTTTACAGGATGGTAATGGTTAGTCTCTCTTGCCTAAACCTGATCTATTTCTAACACCAATCTTGTGATCGGAATCGGTTCAGGCTGTTGGTTGTGAGGCTCAGATGGGGGGGCTCTCATCGTGTGCTGGGGTCCTGGGGGACTAAATGACAAACTATATCACTGTGATTAAAACCCTGCAGCCACTGGCCCCAGTGGACATTGGCGGCATTCTCAAAGAAGATTGTCTACCCATTATGTTTTCCTTTCCTGTATCCTTGATCCATCCTGAAGAACCCTATCGCAACACGGAAGACTACGGCAGCAATTCATCTCTTGAGTGTGATCAGCCCCAGGCACAGGCTCCATGGGAATATGACCCCATGAAGAAATCATTTCACAGTGGGGCCTAATAAGAAAAAGACTCATTTCTATCATGCAATCAATGGAAATAAGAAGTTTGAAGCCAGATATGTTTGCCAGACAAAGACAATTTGAAGCCAAACGTCATCTCTGTCTCATATGAGTTACGTTCACATTGGACAATTCTTTAGTATGCATTTTACATCAGTTTTGTGCCAGTGTGCGAAGACGCGATGACATTCATGCTTATGCAAGACAGCAAGTTTTATTTGGCTGTTTTCTCTTTTAGGAGTGCAGGAATCTCAGCAGGAGAAGACCATTACAGTGTCTGGAGAGGGAATGGTCCACAGCCCAGACTTCCCACACACCTATCCCAGGAATACCATGTTGGTCTGGAGACTGGTAGCTACCGGCAACATGAGGATCCAGCTCACCTTTGATGAGAGGTTTGGTCTGGAGGAACCTGAAGATGGAATATGCAAGTAAGAACATACATAGTTATTGAGTCTCACATGTATGCACATACATGGAAAACAAAGTCATTATGTAACCTTATAATTGGGTTTAAGGTGGATTGATTGCAGTGCACTTGTTCTCAATGTCAGCACGGTTCATTTTTCATCCCTGTTGTTTAGATTTGTAGGATTTTTTGGGGGGAATTTTGTTTAAGGATTGTTCAGCCTTGGCGGAGGTATGCGTTCTGAGTGAGATATTAATGAGTGAAAGATGCAATGTTCAGTTCTGAAATGACATATCTGAGACTTTTTATATTAGGTGTTATGTGTCATTGCCTTTTATACTTATACTATATCGCTCTTTCCTATTTACCACCATGTTGCAGATACATGACTATTTACTATAACATTAAGATTCACAGTTAGTTTTCTTCATTATTCTGTACTCACGGTCTATGTAAAATGAAAACCACAAGCAAACAACAGTAAAAACTACAAATCTGTAGCATGTAAGGACTCTCAATGCTCTCAAGACCTAAAGGTTGACCTAAAAGTTTCAAATAGGTAGTGTTTTTGTAGAAGAATAGAAAGAAAAAGACGGAGAACATGAATTTCCTCTTACATGATGAGGTGTTTCCCTATTTCTCCCTCTACTTTCTCCTCCACACAGGGCTTCCCCCGATTGCCGTGCCACATATGCCTAACGATGTGTTCTGCCCATGTTGTATAGACTATCTTTAAAGATTTAGAGTGAAGCGTGGCCATTTGTGAAATTGCCTTCGGTCTGCCATGACAGCTCATGAATATTGAAAAGCCAGTAGCGGAGTGATTTGTTTCACCCAAGACACCATGATCATGTGGAACAGGCCAGCATATTTTCCTTGATTTAATCAATAGCATGTGATTGTTAGAAAAAGAAATGCTCTGCCTTCAGATTACTAAAAGATCCACCCGCATAAATACACGATCCTTCACTTTATTTAGGACTCCACCTTCATTCGGGTTTGCCTCTGTTATTATTCATTTAAATCGGAGATCCTGAGGCTGAGCAATCGATTTACCCTGTGTGCATTATCCTCAGTGCCCTGCTGTCAATATATCACAGCTGACTGGTTAGGGTGGAGGAGCCCAACACTGGGGGAAGGTGACTTCCCTAGTATTCCTAGAGAGCCCCCTAATGGGTGACAGGGTGAACGACAGCGAGAGAGCTGCCAAGGTTTAGATTAAAATCACTACATCAACATGTACTTGCAGAAAAATTATGAGAGATTGATGCCTTTGTACTAGTGTTGGTTCCAGTACATTTAACTTAAGTTATTAATGAAATGAGCTCCATTGTGACACTTGAAGCGCTTGGTTAGATGAGTTGCAGCTGGTTTAGCTTCCTACTGTCCTCTGCCAGTTGCATGTTTAGTGACCGGAGAGCATGGATGAAACACAGGTCATGCAATATAACATGCAAATTGCACATTACGATTTTCATATCAGCAAAACTAATTAATCATATTTGAGTTAAGGTAATTCAAGCCCCCGGTAAACTCTGCGGTGGGCCAAGTGCACATTGATGAATGAGGTTAGTGTTGCTTACAAAAGCCCTGTGAGGTAAAGTTCCACAGTGGGGCAGGGTGCAGATTGACAACCTTTGTGCCGTCCTGCCTTTACAAGACTACACTAGTCGGCGTCCCCGGGGAGAGGGGCGAAAGACAATAACAAAACATCCTTTTTTCAGGGTCATGTCAAGTCAATGCCACGTCTACCGCTGCAATTCTTACATTCCTCCGCCCGCTCCCCGGCCGAGGCCCAACAGGTTTTGATCGGATCCCAAGGTACACACGCTAGGCAGGGTTGGCAGACAGATGAGTTCAGCTTGCAATCACAAGCGGAAACAGACATATATTCACAACTCTGTCTCTTTCACATTTTTCATGCCCTTTTGCCGTCTTTTTCTCTCCCTAAAACACACTCTTTGTCACTCTTCCTAAGTCCCCCCCCCCACACACACACACATACACAGACAGAGAGACAGCATTCCCATGTAAGTCCTCTACCCTTGTCTGCTTGTCCTTTATCCTTTATGCATGTTTAAAAAAATGTATTTACTAACTTCCCCTATAGACCGCTCTAATCGCATTAGAAGGAAACACATTCGTACACAGTGTTACTAATGCTCTGCTCTTACCCTTGTGTCACTGCACAATGTGATGCAAATAACAGGACTCTAATCTGCTGCCCAGTGATTCACGGCCATGGCCCGGGATAAAACAAATAACAGTGTGCGCGTGTGAGCTGTTCAGCTCTGGTATAGGGAGCTGGCAGCCAACAGACGAGTGCAAAAGACGAGTGAAGACCGAGTTGTTAAGATGCTCATTTGCTATTCTGTTTGTCTGTGGCATGATGAAAAGCATTCTTACCAAATCCACTGGAGGAGAGGCGTATTGGAGGGGGATTGGTCTCTTGGCTGGTTGGCATGGCAGCAGAGTCGTGCTTGTAGGCTCACAGACTGAACCGTTCTCGATTAAACATTCATGCCCTCCCCCTTTAGTCTGAGGGGATACGACCAAAAACACTGTCTTTTACGCTAATCTGCATAATTTCACTGGTAGATCAACAAATATTGCGCAAGGAGCAAACAACTGGAGAGAGAGCTTTGTGAACACTCGCGCGTCACTCCACTTCTGTAATAAGTAACCGACTGTAGGTGCGGTGTGGTATGTATGTCAACAGATTTGTAAATCGGAGAAACCGCTGTAAAACACGGCGATGTTGAGCACATGGTGATGTGTAATGATCAGGGCAGTCTGCATTATTGATGAGCAATCTGTCAAGACGCCGGAGCTGTCTGAGGAGGAAGCCTTCTCTCTTCAATCATCTCCATCGAACAAGAAGAAAGAGGCTAAACTGATATTTGATCAATGTTCAAATTCGTTTTTATTTATTCACATCAGTCTGATTCAATACACACTGTTACCTGTGTATTCGAAGTTCTTGCTCAATAGCCGTGAGCAAATCGTACCTTTCTGAGACTGGTAATGTTTGTTTTTTGAGACTTGTGTCAGAAATATGCGGCTTTGATGGATGTGTGGCTTCATTATGTCAGACATGGCCAGAATAATATCCAATATTTCATCTGCTGCAGAACCTTTTCATTGCATTGTACAGCTAAACCAGTAAATGTTCTGTATATTTAACCTGATATCATCGGAAACCTGTCAATGTGCCATTTTGTGAAAGCAGAAATTCAGCTTTGCCTTTCCTAATACGTTTATTTGTTCGGCTTACATGCTTCCTGTGTAACTATTGCCAAATCAAAGGTAGCAGACGCTGTACATATATTGACCGCCCTCCTCCTGAGTTTATTTAACATCAGGAAAATCCAATTTTCCTCTGGCATGTGTCGCTCCATGTTGTTTCATTGAGGCCAGCCTGAACTGAAGCTGTCGAGCCGGCGCAAAGTGTAAACATTATCTTTGAAATCCAAATATCCTAATTGGCAGGACTAAATGAGAGTTTAGCCTGTTGACGCGAATGGCAAAGTGATTAATCCCAAAGAGTGAAGAGTCTGTGAAACGGCTTTATTGAAGGTGGCGTAACCACTGGGTATACACACACAGGTATAAATAATAATGTCTGAACTCCTGACCTGCGTATGCTGAGGATTGGTTGATGTTAGCCTTGGCACAGGAAGTCTGGAGCATGGCCACTGCTGCTTCCACCTCTGCGCTTCACCATGTTTGCTGGTGTATCATGGATCTGCACAGTGTGGCCCATGAAAAGAGAGACAATGTTTGATAGAAATGGAACTATACAGCCGTTATTCTTTAGGTTTTGAGTGGAGTTGGTCCTTGAAACCTGTGAAAATCACATTGTGTGCTTTATCGTTGGAAAGAGAATTCAAAATAACGAGATGATACAGGTTCAGAAATAACAGATAATATCAGATAAAATAAATATATTTTGCACGACCCCATGAGTGTGTAATTAATTTCTTATCCTTGTCATCCACTCAAAACAGAGCTCTCGTCGTGCCTGTTTAATGATTTCCAAAGTGGAGTCTTTGTAAACATCAACTGAACATTTGATATGCAGTCCATGTAAAGAGGCCCGGAGCTCCCCCAGAGTCAACATCTGACAAACTCCAAGCTTTAATTAAAAACTAAATCTCTGTGACATGGTCTGCATGCAGCGTGTAGCATCAGTGTAATAGGTTTGTCAAAGGGCGGCATCAGCAGTCATTACCGCTAACTGTTCAGAGGAGCTGCTCCGCCGCACTGACCACTGACCTGAGATTTGTCCACAACACACGAGCAAGCACTTCAGCTTCATTGTATAAATTAAATACGGGCGGTAAATAAACAAATCACACACATCCGCAATTAAAGACGACTTTCTTCAGCTTTAATATATGTATTTTATGACGTTACATTTTTATTTCCCCTGGTGGTTCCACGTACAATCGCTTAACCTCTGCCAGTGGTAGCTCAGAGATGAAAGGGGTTGTGGTTGATCTGGGAAGATGCTGTTTCAAGGCGTTTTCACACCTTCGTGGTTTTGCCCATTCCGAGCATCCGAGCATTTTTTCCCCTTGGAATGTTTCATTAGTGCAGGGATGAAGGCTTAACGAAGCGAGACCTTTTTCCGGAAATGTAATCGATCCCGTCAGATAATCTCTGAACCAACCTTAAGTGGATATATTGAGTTTGTGATTAAAACATTCTGCTCACATAATTTTGCTTTGGTATAAATGATAATGACGACTAGGAATATATCCCAATTCCATAATTGTTACGAGGATAATTTAAGGGTAAATGTGATCAAAGTAACTCCTTATTCCCACACCAAGCCAATCTCTGTGTCTCTCTACTAGGTATGACTATGTGGAGCTAGAGGACCCAACTGAGAACACTATCCTGGGTCGATGGTGTGGTTCACAGTCGGTGCCTGCTAGTCACACTTCCAAGGGCAGTCAGGTCAGGATCCGATTCATCTCTGACGAGTACTTCCCCTCTGATCCGGGATTCTGCATCCGCTACTCCCTCCTGCCTGTGGTAAGTATCAGATTCAAGAGGTAAACTTGTGCATTATGGGCTTCTGTTGTTTTGATCAGCCATACAGCTCGAGCTTAGAGTCAAATCCCGTTCTTCGTTGTCTTCAAAATGGTGCAAATGTGGATTGTAGGAGAGAAACTATGACTGCAGCTACTCCACCGACATCAGGGAGCTGACACGACAATAAGCAAAGCATCTTCCGCTCCATCCTAGTACAATTAAAGAGTTATGCAATCTGCCTGTTACATAACACAGCTCATGTTGCAATCCATTTCTGCTTTAGTGTAATTTTGAGCATCAGCAGGGAGAGATTATGAAGCGCTTATTTTTTCAGACTACCGCCACACAAACCAGGACATGTCATGAACTTGTGCGCACACCAAGTATAACCAATTAATGGACTGAAAGTTCCAGAGTTGGGTGAAGTTGTGCTTGGTTTTTTTAGAGACGGATGAGGTGACTCATAACTCCAGCTGATTCTGGTTTTACGTATAAATAAAAGATTCTGGTGTTTTGTTTTTCCGTTCACTGGTGACTCCCCTGCTGACTCTCGTGGGCTGAATCGGTGTTATCCTGAGATGCCACTTCAGCAAATTACTAACCTTTGATCGGGATTGGCAGAACTACTCAGGAAGCATTGCTGATGGACCTTAATGAGTGTGCATTTTTTGGAGTAGGAAAACTCAAGCAATTTGAAAGGATTTGACGAGAGACGGATGCATTGTAGGTTTTAGGCCTGTTTTAGATTCATGAAAAATGGAAAGAAACCACAAGCCTCTGGAATCTTTTACTAGAGCTGGCGTTATTAGATTTGAAGTTCCCAACATTGTAGTGTCTTGGAATTTGTGAAATTCCACTATATGGTCAGTTGTTGTTTTATACATTTTGAAGTTAACTATGTCTCCAACCCCTAAAGGTACAGTGTTCTCGCATGAAACAATCCGTTGGTCAATCAGACTCAACCCTTTGAAACTGCAGTGTCATCACAACTGCTCTCCAGATGCAATCATATAAGTCAGAGAGATGAGGTGTCTGTCTCAGTGTCACTGATTGTGTTGCTTGAGACCGAGATGGAGCAAAAAATAGCAGCTTGCATTTCACAAAGAGGTCTGCTGACCCTCGGGGGGGGATTCATTCGAGTTCTTGAAATGGAAGTAGGAATTAAGGGATAGAAGTGCTCTTTGTGTGGAAAATGCAACGCTGCTCTCTTTCATTTCGCACTCAGGTTTTATCATCGCAAAGCTGAAAAGTAATATCCTCTTTTTTGAGCTTTTACATTAAACTACATCATAAAGATACCCATATTATGTTACTGTACTGCCCCCAAAACATTTCCCACTGTATCTGACTGTAAGCTGCGTCGCTGCGTCTCTTTCTTGCACTCGCTCGCTCTTAATTGGACACAGCTGTGACCTTGGTCCCACAGTGTAGCCAATGTTAACCTTTAAAGGTTTCACAGCAAACGCTTGGAACTATTTACGTGAAGTCAAAGGTAAATACATAAGAAAATTCTTCCCCAGCTCACTTAATTGTTTAAGGGTACTTGTAGCTGTCTAAATCACGATTATAGTGAGGAGCTAAGACTGTAAAATATCAGGTCAGGATGAAGTAGTGTGTGAGATAAAGCTGAAACTTTGTGAGTTTCTTGCTAGTAAAGCCAGTTATTATGATAAAGTCGAGTTAATGCACAGAAGCACTTGCACACACTGTAATAGATCAATAATCCCCCTTTTTATGCTTATGGCATCCTATAGCATTACAGTGTGGTTGTATACAAATCATTTCCTGTGGCGGAACCAGAGTCATTATAAATAGAATAAGGTAACGAGTAATAAATGCCCTAGCAACTACAGACTAAATATAGAGATCTGTCTACCAGTTGTAGTGCTACAGTTTGAGAGGTCTTATGAGATCTTTTTTTTGTAAAGTCACAAGAAAGTCACGTGACTAATCATCAACTCTCCACCCTGTCCTTTTCTTGCCCCCTGTGTAAAGGCCTTGAGTCTTTGTCTTCATCCCTGCCCACCCGTGTGTCGTGTTCTCTTATTTCCTCCGCCTGGTCTTCAGACCACACACATAGACTCCGTTCATCCCTGCAGCTTTCACTGACAAAGGCCCGGAGATAAACTGAAGCGGCAAGTGCCATGTTTTAACCTGTCATGTTTCAGTTTTGTTCACTTGCTTTAAGTAAACAGTTCTACCCCTCATTACTCCCTAATGGCCCGCAGCCCTGTGAAATCTGACAAGCACAAATAGGCTACCGAGGTCACTGATGGTGCTTTGTATTCTCTCTGCAACTTGTTTTTTTTCGAACATGGAACATGTCTTATTGCTGAATCGTCGCCTACAAAAACACCATTAACAGCAGCAGTGACGGACGCAGCATTTACTTTTGTGGACGTGTCATCCTGAAAAGCCTCAAAGTTGCATTTGTCAAAAAACAGACATGTTGAAAGTGAAGACTATAATTTCAAGGGTTGTTTAAATCAGAAATGTTTGCAGGAAAACGTTGTCATTTAAAGTCTTTGAGGTCAAGTTGTTATCTACGTCTGGTCATTCCACCAATCATCCAAGGAGCTTCTTCAGTTTGGATCACTGGTAGGGAATAACTCAACATTAACCCTTTAGAGCTATTGACATCTTGGACCAGGTGACTTCTTTGGTCACATGGACGCAACATGAGTGTGTCTACAGTCTCATGAGTCTCGACACATCTTCAAGACCAAACAAGTCCAGTGGCTTTGATTTGCCATTACTTTATTATTATGACAGCCATTTGCCATTATTGACAGCTTCTATTCCCTCAGAAAATTATTGGATCAAATTATAGGTTACTGTTAAAAGACATATGCAATGGCTATATGGGAGAGTATCAATGAGAGTAATGACAGTAATTATGAGTGATTTAAAAATAAATATTTCTGAGGTAAAGAGAAATTACACTGGATCAGTTTTCATTAGTGTTCTTTTTCATCTAATTGGTGTCTAGACTTTTTACACATCAGTGATAGTTGACGTGTTTATTGGAAATGATACTGTCTGGGTAGCTTTAATAGGTTTAATTTAACTTCCAATTTGATTAGTTAACAGCAAACACATCCCGCTGTTCTGTTTTGGCACAGACTGAACTATAGAGCAAGAGAGGAGGAAAGGTTGTCTTTATTATTCCAACTTGAGGTGCGGAAACCATTATGGGAAAAGGAAGTTATGTCCTCTCCGTGTTCTGTCTGGTTTACCTTTGAACCGTTCCTCAGACAGTAGAGGAGCGTGCTAGAACAGCAGCGCTCTGTTTCCTCTGTGGTAGACCAGCAGCTACTGGAACCCAGTGCCACGCAGGGGCCAGTTCAGCTTATATTTAAACAAGCAATAATTCCTCTCCACCACTTCCACGGAATGGAGAAAAAAAAAGTCTGTAATTCACTGGAAGAGATTTTAGAAAAGCGAAAGGGCCGAGGCAAAGGGGTTGTTAAAACATAAAAGAGAGGAAGGCTGTTGAATGGAGAGTGAGGGGTGTTGAGTGGTTAACGTTTTGGGTTAAATAGAAAAACAAAACATAGATCACTGTCTTTGAAAGGTTGTAATTCAGCAAGAAACAGTTCTGCTACCTTGGTATTGAGATGTAACTCACAAATGGACTTCTCTTCCAATGTCTGAAATAGTGGGATGGAGGTTGATAGGAGGAAGGAAGCAAAGATCCTAGAAACGAGCACTGGATGATGATTGGAAAAGCCGTGCAGGACCGTTAGGAGTCGATCCATTGGCATGATAAAACAGAGGCCTCTTCTTATACCAACCTCAATTGCAGTGTATGGTGCGGCAAGACGAAAAATACTTCTTCTTTTCACGCACAACAGACGTTGTTGCTTACTCAAAGCAATGATGTGCTGGGAAGTGGTTTGCAACTCCATGAGAAAGAGAAGATATTGTTTTCGAGAGGTCTCGCAGGATGCTATTTCAGAATTGTCATTTCAACATACTTAGTTCAACCTGTCATTTCAGTTGCCAGAAATAGCTTCATGCGGTCGCGCTGTATAAGAACAAAGCAAGCTCGAAATGAGGTAATCACAGCTTGTAAACTGGGGGCACAGGGGGTTTAGAGAGTTTGGTGATGATGAGAGGTACATCAGCAGCCCTTCACGCTAGTCACTATAGGAAGAAATGCATGTCAGCATTTTAAAGCACAAAAATAGGACAAAAGCTCTTTTCTGAAGTCTTTTTTTACAAGGGCCCCACACTTTACCCTGTCAAAATCACTGTAATGCTGCCTGTGTTGTAAGTGTTGTATTTCAAATGGCAAGTGTAAGAACACACTGCCCACTGCTGAATATCTCTCAATTTGCCTTTTTCCAATAATCAAGTGATTTTCCTCACAATAGACACAACTTGGAACCATCTGGAATCCTTTTCTTGAAGGAACTGTGGAACATAACAGAGACCAGAGTAGGTTTGGCTTTAATATCTTGGAGCAGCACTTCAGACACTTCAAAAGACAAAATGCTTTATAATCACAGCTGCTGTGGTGCAGATTGCCGATGAGCTCAGTGGCCATATCAGCCAATCAACGAGCTGAGATTTTTGCAGCCACATCTGGACCGAGCAGTGTCTGTGTGTTCCTCACTGTCACTCGGGCCGAGCATAAGTGGAGTTATGCGAGAGTGAACAAAAATCGTTTTCACACCTAAACAGAGCTTTGATAAGCCTCAGGACCAGTGAGGAAGTAGTCTTAAGCAGTTGTCGAATACAAAAGTTACAACCAATTTTCAGTGTCTTTGTTAAAGCTGCAAATGGATTAAGCACACCAACATAGTTCAGGTTTGGAAGTCGCTGTCACATGAAATGATGTCTAAGCAAATACTGAGTTACACCTGGTTTATATTTTGTAAAGCAGACCATTATTTTCCATTATGATCAGTTAAGGAACACACAAAAAACCACATCCTTAAGTTGAAATCTGCTTTTGCTTGTCTGTATAGTGCAGATTTATACGGACAAAAAAAGGGAGTGGAAGGAATGAGCCTCTAAATCGTAATAAAGCATACATCATGCATCTAGAATTTATCTGGATTGTGTTATCAAGCCAAGTTTATAAGACTCATGTACCCTGCTTTTCTTTTCAACTTATTCCATCATACTTCCAACATATGTGAAGTTGCGGTGGCCCATTTTAAGTGCTTTGTTCCTAAATTCCTTATGTTGAAGCTCCACTGCTCATAGCTTTTTTCACACCATTTTCATCCGTCTCTGAAGAATTGCTTGGCTCCTTTATTTGAAGCAGAGTGTCGCTAACTGGAGGGGTGTTGCACCTTCGACATTCACAAGCTGTTAATGGTTTCCAGTCGGCACCGTTAGCCACCGCCAAGGCTCAACTAATAAGAACCACACCGCTTTCCTCTGTTGGCTGGCAGTGCACCTCTGGATCGCTGTGTTCACACTGCACTGAATGAACAACATGATCAGTCTGTCTCTAGAAGTAGTATTTTCACATTTTTACCCCAGTAAGTTTGAGCCCAAAGAAACCATGAATGTTTGGTTTGATGTACGGCATTAGATAAAGCTGTGGATCTGTTGTTTTTGCTGTTTTTCTACCGTCTCCTCATTCTGTAGCACATCCAAAGAGGATTTCTGAGGAGTGCTGACTGATTACACAGGATTGTGCCGTGTGTAAATCTGAAGGGAGTTCCCTGTGCTTCAGCTATTATTCAGTGTGACAGTGCTAATGCATTCGCTGTTTTATGATTTCCCGTCTCTTGTGTCTGGTTCAGCAGAAAAAGCCTCTTTTCTACCTTACATCTCTCTAGTGCCTCTACAGGGATGAAGCTGAAGTGGACTGTGTTTACTCTGGCATATTTCCATGGTGTTTCGCTGTTGATGGCTTGGTCCTAGAAGTTAACATTAATCTTGGCAGTATAAAAAACACAAGCTTGTCATTTTTTGATGCCTATGTTTTTATGATTAAGCCATGAACTATTTTCACACTCACAATGGGAATGAGGCATCCTGTTTGTATTGTCGATGCAATGGCCCCTTACAAAATGAGGGCTTTGTCGTTTTTCCCAGCACACATTCTCACTTGATTTATAATTCACAAGTCTCATTCTAGAAGTCATCAAATGTAAGACTCTTTACACTCGCTTGAATCATTTTCTTTTCCTTTCAAACATACTGCCTCAGACCCGGCTGATGAACTGATGCAGTCAGTTCTCTGTAAACTGCATTTTTGCAGGTGTCACAGTTTTGCCTTCCGCCTGTCAGTCAGTGTTAAAGCGAGCAGCCAGCTCGGTGTAGGACAAACACTACATCACAGAACTGAAAGGTTTAACAGATTAACTCTCCTCTCAAGGGAAGACCAACACCACAGGTATCAATCTTCTCCGTGACAACATGCTGTAGCCTGGAGGGCCGGTAACTCGACACAAATAATGTTGCCACCCACGGGACAGAAATAGACAAATGTTGTGATGCAAAGTAAAATCAGGACAGAGACCCCGAGTCATATTTAAAAATGTGAAAAACGATGCCTTTAAATCTCCAGGAACCATTTTCCTAATATTTAATAGCAAATGTGCTTCAATCTTCACTGGATATTTTGATTTAGCCAGAACTTCAATGTGACAAATGTGCCATCATGGAATCATTATGGAATCATCAGTCAACGCTTCCATATAAGTGTCCTTTTTTGTTAAATCTCTCACTCCTTTCATTAATATGGTGTATGTGTGTACTTATTTTGCTCCTTTTTGGTTGGTTTTCCTGCAGAGTGCATCAGAACCTGGAGTTCCTGCAGTGCCTCCTCCATCCCTGCAGAATGTGGAGGATTTGTCCGAGGCTGTGGCCGGGCTGGGCACTCTGGAGGAGGTCATGAAGTACCTGGAGCCGGAGCGATGGCAGCTGGATATGGACGAGTTGTACAAACCCTCGTGGCACGTTCTGGGGAAGTCCTTCATACATAACAAGAAAGCCAGAGGTAGGACGAGTGGCTACTATTTCTGAATTTTATGAAATGCACTGATTCATTTTGTCATGCCTGGAGGTGATTTTGACCATGTCTTCCCTTTCCCTTTGAGGAGGAGCTGACCTCAATGTGTTGAGGGAGGAGGTTCGACTGTACAGCTGCACGCCACGCAACTTCTCCGTGTCTTTGCGTGAGGAGCTAAAGAGGACAGATGCCATTTTCTGGCCCAGCTGCCTCCTTGTGAAGCGCTGTGGTGGAAACTGCGCATGTTGCTCCCACCGCTGCTTTGACTGCCAATGTGTTCCTACCAGGGTCACTAAGAAATACCATGAGGTAAATATGCATTTGGTAAGAAGGTTACATGTCCTGGGTAAATGTGCACCATGGGAAGACGACATGACATAAGAAACATTTTAGAAAAAGTTTTGTCTCTTCCAACAAATACCATTTTAGAGTTGTTGTCTTTATGCTGCTCTGGCTGTGGATTGGGACAAAATCTACTTTTTGAAAATCTAACTCACTTTTTTTGCTTTATTTTGTTATTCAGATCATTCAGTTCTTGCCATTTACTTCTCCCAACATAAAATTGAAACATTATACATTACGTGCTCTGAATAAGCCGAGGGCATTTTCACACTTGTTTATTTAGAGCATTTGAGCCCGGAGCCTTTCAAACTATAACCCGGTTGGTTTGTTTGATCATATGTCGGCACAGGGATCGCACTCGGGTCCTCAGTAAAATAATTTCCCCAACAAAATCTGTAGTATTTTGTTTGTAGTACAGGTTAAATTGATCCCGAACCAGCAGGGGTTAGGTGTACATAGGGAAACCTACACCTTTGATTGCACATAGCAAATCAAATAGATGCTGTGAAATGGTCATAACATGTTGATCTTACTGATCACATCTTTGCATTTGGTAGTTTGTTCTACTTGAGCTCTAAAGGCAGTTAGTCCGTCTTGCATAACTTGTGAAATAGCTTCAGGACAAACTGTTGAAAGGGATTCAAATTCAGCATTCTGCTGACCGAGCTCTGCTTGGCCCAAACGATGACTACAACTGGGAACGTTGTATTTAGCGATCTCACCATAATAGTGGGGTGAGCGTTCTTGTATGGCCCTTGTTTATATTTTTGGGTTCACTTGGAATTTTTTGTTTCTGCGTGGAACCTAACTGACCTAAGGGGTAAATGTAATATTGTAACAATTTAGTTGAAACAAACTACAGGTCTGAGGCTGCAAAGCCAACCAAGCACTCGCCCCTGTAATGCCACTGGTAACAGCTCTGCACGAGGTATTTGATGTGTAGCAGTTAACTCAAACATCCTGTTTCTGGCAGGTTCTGTTGTTGAAACAGCGAAGCGGTGGAAGAGGCCTGCAGAAGTCCATGACTGACGTGCCCTTGGAGCACCATGAAGAGTGTTCCTGTGTGTGTAAAGATGACTGGGACTGACCTCAGACTTGTGAAACAGCTGCCACTGGAATCCCACGGGATGCTAGGAATGAAGTTCTGCCTCAGCCATTTCTCATCAGCTTCCACTGGGAGCTAACAAGATTTTTTTCTTTATCCTGTTGTTCTTTCATTAATTGGATCAAAGCAAACCAGACTGGAATCTAATAAATCTTCCAGATGGATTTGGCTGCTGTGGCATAGCAGTAGTTTACTCTAAGTGCATTTAAGAGACACACAAAGAAATCACTGGAGCAAATTTGTTGTTTTACCTTTGTGCTCTGAGGACAGTTTTCTTGAGCTCTGCAGACATATGTAAGGACTGCTATTGTTTCTTTTCTTTAGGCCTTTTTTTTTAATGCACCCAGTGTGGGCTGACACTGTCATGGAAACTGGGAGCTTCTTTGTTCAAGTCCTTTTTTTTTTAAGTCTGAGCAAGCTAGCTCCGGCTGCCTTGCTCCCTCTGCTCCTCTATTATTATCATCAAGAAGAGAAAAGGTGCTTTTTTTCCTGATCGGTTCTCCTTTGCTTCTCTCTGGTTTTCCCACAGATGTGATCTGTGGTGAAACATGGCCATAGTGTTGCTGATCAGCATTGCTATTGAAACTGTATAATATGTAAATATTTCTTTCGCAATTCTTTCCTGTACTACCATACTTTTTCTACCAAAGATTCTCAAGGAGAACATGAAAGTTGCACATGTAGAACCACTTGGTTGTTGTTCATCACATCTCTGCTTTTGACCCATCTTAGCAATGCGGGAATCCAGTCTCCGCGCTTTGGGAATGTTTAACCTCAAGCTGTTCTTGGTACATATGAGGCTGTGCATATTCAATATTTATTTGATCAATGAAAGGGAAATTTAGGTCCAAAATGTCTCTTGTTTGCTCAATGTGTCACTGTACAGTAGCATTAGGTTGCATTTTCATTGCTATTAGTTTTGCATTGCAATTTTGTCATGGATGTTTTTCATTCTCTGTATACCAAAGCTATTTAACTGTAGTTTTGCATCTGTTTATGTATTTCATTGTAATGAACATCAGAAATAAATTCTTCAGTTCATAACTGGAGGTACAGTCCTTGTGACTGATGGACAAAGAAGCACATTTCACTTCCTAATAGAGAGGTTCATCAATAAATACACAAATCCAGTGTTTATCATTCAAGGAACAACAAAGGTGAAGGTCATCACAGATTTGAGGACATAAAGGGAACATTCAGTTTTTGATATTTTCAATATAGTAGTTTGTGCAAACCTAAAATTTATGTTGGCATCAAATAAACCAAATTTAAAGGTCCTGAACTCCTCTAACATGACATCAATACAGTACTTAAAACTAAAGCTTATCACTCAGTGTGCATAGCAGTGCTGAATCATAAATGTTTTTATAAGATAAGATACTTTATTCACCATCATGTGCCATGCAATTGAAATTGAACTTGCCCTCATATCACACACACACACACACACACAAACATGCATGGGGGTGCAGGGCAGCCATTCTTCAGCGCCCATGGAGCAGTTGGGGGTAAGCTTGCTCATGTGCACCTCGGCAGTGCTCTGGAGGCAAACTGGCAACTCACCAGCTACCAGTCTGCTTACTTGGTCCACACGGGGTCCACACTTGAACCGGCGACCCTCCGGTTGCCAGCTGTCCACCCAGCGGACTGAGCTTCTGCCGCACATTGAAGCAGGTTTCAAAATAGATGATTATTTCATGTCAATCTGTATACAGGATGTTCCTTCTCAATTCTTCGGTGCAGCATGTTCCTTTGAGCTTTTTAGATGACTCACAAATACCTGAAAGCTCATTTTGTTAATTTTATTTTAAAAGTTTGAGGCAAAACAGGAATTTGCAAAATATTACCCAGACTATTATTTTCTATCATACATTTCAATATTGGTTGACCTCAGACCATGCTTCAGTTTCATCATAGGTGTCAGCAGCAAAATGTGTTATTGCTGCAAATAAAAGAATATTTCATAAATCAACTATGTACTCACTGTGTGTGTACATAGTTGACAATGACTCTCCAACAATTGTACTTTTGTTCATATTGCGCAAGTCCAACAACTACATAACATTGATTTTTAAGAGTAGCTCAGGCCTGGATGCAGTTTGAGGTATCTGTGTAACCATCTGTAACCATGGCAATATGCAGCTTTCCATGAACAACATTCACACATATACATTTCAACCTATCACGTACACACATGAATTATATACAGCTCAGTGATTGATCATGTCACATATTGGAGCATGAATGATAGACAGGAAACCTTCAGTGTTTTATTTTTCATATTTAAAATGCTGGTGAAGAGTTAACAGCTTGGCTTACAAATATCTATTGGCACCAAACATGAATGAGGAAGAACGTTTGAGTGTATAAGAGAGAGTTTAAGAAAAGTGTTTGGAAAATGTCTTTCAGCTCTCAAATTCTTTCCTTGAAATTACAAAAATGGCCAAAACACTCATACAAAGTTTTTTCCTTCTTCTCAGACACACAGTGGGGTTCATTCTCCCCTTCGGCCATCAGGTCAACCAGGAGGAGGCTCTCATTTGTCCATCTCACGCTGCTGTCCTAGCCAATTATTCTGATCTAATGTGTGTCCTGGCAGGCATCTGCTGTGACGCCAGATGCTACTGCATAAACCCCCCGGCTCCCTCTGTGGTTTTTATAATATTAAACAGACCGGCTTCCTTAGTCGGTGCAATGTTTCTTTGGGGAGGAAACCTCACCGCTCTGGCACAAGATGTGACACAGTATGGGCAGTTGGTCTGGCTCTGGCTCTGTTTGTGTGTGTGCATGATGATGTGTGTGTGCGGCTTCAATTCCACACTTGACACTTCCACCCTTTACCCACATGCCCCTCTACTCATGCTTCCGACGCTGTGAAACCAGAGCGGCCCCATTCAGGCCACCAGACCAGGTTAACGTGCAAACTGTCAGAGCTTTAAGGGGCCATATTATATACTGTATGTTTTGAAACCTCTGTAATGCTTTAACATATCAAAAGCATATTGATCGACCTCCACTTCCTCCCGACACTTGTGATAAGGGCGCTTTGTTCTAATTGGCCAGCAACGTTATGGAAGCAATGAACTCATGAGGAATGAAGCTTTCAGAGCAGTTCAGTACCTTTGGGTTTGTGAGACTGAATGCATTTCTGATTACATCAACCTCAAGTTTCATGACTTTAACATTGTTAAACACTATATTATACTATAAAAACGAGGGAAAATAACAAAAAGCACGTGTCCCCTTTAACACAACAATCTTAAATGTTTTCAAGTGTGTTAACGCTCTCTGAACCAAAGGATGTGGTAGAGCTGATGCTTCTCCTGTTTCTCCCTCCTCTCACATGAATCATCTCTGTAACTGCAGCCACACACATCATCACATGCTGTAAAAACCTCGGCCTACAAAGACTCATGAAAACTAACCCACAGGATGTAAACCTCTGTTCAACTGTAGAGTTTTGATCTTTCCTCTCCATATGTACACAACCTACACACTCATCCGCACACAAACATTACATTCACAAACCCCAACATTCAATTCTCATTTTTCTTTCAACGAAAACGGGATGGATGGAGGGTATTTGAGGATAATTTTTGTTATTTTCCCTCATTTTTATTGTGTGATACAATGCTGACTTGCATGAAAGCTTCTTATACCCATTACGTCAACAAGTTACATGTGATAATGCAAACCTACATTCCTGGTTGGATACACCTACAGAGTACAAAGCTGGTGTTGGGTCAGGATCTATGTTGAGGAAGAGTATAATCAATGTGTATAATGCAAATACTTCAAAATAAACCTCAAACTTTACTCTTGCTTATTTATATCATCAAGCAGGGTTTGAATTTTATTAGAAAAACTATGTAGAACCTTATCAGGAGGACTCAGAAAGCAACCTATAGGAAGTGGATTTACTGTCATTACAACACCTTCGTTATTGCATTTTGCTTTATTAATGCTCTAAAACAGTATCAATTTACCCCAAATGTTCTTCAAAGTTGGACATGGCCATAAATATCCTCATTCTCATGACTGTTATCCTCATTTAAATAAATGATAAGCCCATAGATGGCTAAATCGTCTGCACAGTAATGCCACAGGGTACAGATTTAAACTTCAAATGTTCACTCACTTGCTTTTTTTTTCTTGCTTGTTTTGCACAAAAACAGAATAAATTCCATCTGTCACACTTGTCTTTTCCCAGGAGCTTAAAAACCCTGTGGCCCTGTGTCAAATTTCAACCAGCAGCACTTTAGCGGATAGCAGCAATAACTGTGGTCTTGAATTTTCCACTTATCTCTGTCATTTTCCTGTTACTGCAAATTATTCCTAGACTGCAGCTAAGTGCATAGACAGTACCTTCAGATACAATATATGAATCTCAATGTACCCTTTGGTGCTTCAATGGAACTGTGACATTTTGAATTGAATTCATTCAACACCTTTGAAAGTGGAATTGTGACATTTGTAAAGGTTAACCATTGCTCACAACTTCTTGCAAGTACATTTACACATATCAGGCTAAAACAAGATACGATTGTAAAAACCAAATCACAGATCCGGCATTATTTTCCCTCTTCATCATTCTGTTTGGCTTCATTTGCACTTACAGCTCTCGAGGCTCTGATTTGTGCGTGGACGTGATTATTTGATGTCTTTGTACTTATCGTCAATAGTGACATTCAAAATGTAGAAGATCCTCTGACCTTCCGCACATAAGCGCTGGATGAACAAATGCAGGTTTGGACGTAAACAAAATCATGTATTGAACACGAATGCAACAGAAAGTGTACAAGCAATTGCTTTCTGGGGCTTCTTTAAAGGTCCTCTATGACTTAATTATATTTTATGGCATATAAGATTGATTATATGACATGTGGCATTGAAAGCATTGCTCTCTCTCCCCCCTAGTGATGATTCAAATGGATTTATTGCGACACATCCCATATAATTAAGCTTGTGCCTCTCCACGGTCTTAACAGACATGCAGTTTTGACATTTGTGCAGTTGTCATACTGCATTTTTATTCAAAATAATGGCAAGGAAATTCTAATCAGTGGGTTAAGATGACAATTCGCAATTTGCACAACCAGAACATATCAAATTGTTTTCCACCTAAACAGATCAGAGAATCTATGATTATGTGCCACATCAGAGCAAAAAAAAAAAAATAGCTCACATGTACCTGCTGGTATTAATGGAGCAATAGGTACTAAATCACCTGTTCAGCAGACAGGAAGTATCAATCAAATGCTTCATGTATTCATGCAGCAGTGCCATCCTTTGCTGTATTAAATCTGTCTGTCTAGCCATCCTTTTATCTGTGTAGTTAGAAAGTAGCCATGATTCAGGAAGGAGGCGATGCTGTCATATTTTCCTTTAAGCTGTATTGTTCTATCTACGAGGGGTGGGGTGGGGGCTCCAAGGGTTCACAGCCATTGCGTCCTCACTACATTTGCAACCATCAATCTTCTGTGAGTGTAAGTGGCAACTGACTATAAATTCCGACATGCAGCCAAGGAATCAATCACAACTTGTGCTGTATCTTTGAGCAGTGAGTGATGGGGGAAATATGGCAGCCCCGATGCAGATGACATCTCCAGCATCCCTAATTGGTTCAGGGTATGGAAGGAGAAGCCAAATTGACGGGTGCATGTTATGTTTTGATAATTACAGGGTGCTGAAGTAGCGGTTTTCAGAGAATTGGCTGTTGTTGCTGGGAATGCAAGGTCCTCAACTTGAGTGTAGTATTAATCATGGGTCAGGAAAAACTTTACGAAGCAGCACAGCCGAGGAAAAACCCCATGTTAAATACAGGCTAAACCGTTTGACAGATGTCTCCGTTTCAGTTTGCATGATTGCTGTCCTCCTCCCCTTCGCTTTACGTCCAACATTAACCACTCCATGTTACCACACAGAGAGGAAAGGTTTTTACATTTACTCTGAACTACAGTATATGTTCAAGACCCTGCCATAAATCAATGTAGATGAAAGTAAATGCAGAGAATACTGAGGACATAGAGGCAACATCAAACACCTATATATGCTCAAAACCATGAGAAATCCCTTTATATTTAAACACTTAAACTATACATCAAAATACAGGTAGTCTATACTCAGCATATCACTGAATACATTAACTAATAATTTCATTTTCACTTTTTGGTGATTTCATTTGTTTTTAAGATAACTTGAGTGGCCACACTGTAAAAATCCTTTATTAGTCAGAATAACAACGTTTATCTTGAAAATCTTGACATTTCTCTCAAAGGTGCCAGTTTTGCTGGCACCTTTTCTGGGAAACACAAAGTCCCTCCAAAAACCATTATAATATATTATACAATATATTCTATTCAAGAAAATATATAACAGAAGAGAAATTTGAAGGAAGGTTTTATTGACTGATTCTACAAGATCTTTTGTCATCCATGAAAAGAATACACAAAGACTTCAGAGTCAAAGACTACCATTTATTCTCCATTGTGTTTAAATCCGAAACCCCTTTCTCTGTGTCCAGAAAAGAAAAATAAGTGCTTTTTATAATCATTTATCTTGCAGAGATCTATTTGAGATCATCCATTTTGTAAAAGAGGCCTGTTTTACTTTATACATTATTGTGCTGCCAATCATGTCGAAGAGTAGGTTTTATTTTATTTCAGTTAATTACGGTTCTTTTATTTAGAAAAAACAAACAAACCCAGACTCATGGAAGCTGTCAGCTCCTCTGTCTCAGCGTCACATTTAAATCACTATGGAAATGTGACTATAACGAGCTTAGATTGTCCCTGAACACATCTGGGCTGGTGATCCTCTAACCTAAAAGCCATATCTGCCACAGCACACACATGTACTGGCAGTGCTGTAGATACAGAGGGTCCAGGACTGATGACTTCTGACAAGCCTCCGCTATTATTCACAAACGTCCAACAGCGCCGACGGCCATAAGCAGAATACATCTCTAATAGAAACAAAGGTCAAAAGTCATTGATTCCAGCTTCATTTAGTTAATTGGCAGTGCGTTCTTCTGAGCCTGGAGGGACATTTTGTGCTTCTGTAATGATGAGGATGAAATAGAGGGGCCCTCTCACTGTTATTTTAATGCTGTGTAATAAGAAAAAACACAAATTCAACAAATCAATTACCAAAGAATGAATAAAACATAATTATTTTTCTGTGCAGCAGTTTTATCTGCTTTTAAATGCCATACTTCCCTCCTCCAACACGCTTTCTATTCAGGGAAATTTGGTTTGTGGCAGAAGTGATGTGTTTCTGAATGGAGCGGAGTATCCCAATGCATTTTCTGCATATAAAGAGGAAGGTGTGGTGGCAGGTGACTGATATGTTGTGGGCTTTTCGGTGACAGATCCATTCTCCATTTGGCTCTTGGCAGTAGAGGTCACATGATCTCCCAGGGGTGTGTGATAATCATTCATTTGGAGGCTTCCTGTGGTGAAGGGACAAAGATCTCCACACTCCTCCTGACACTGACAGATAAGTGAGCAGACTCCCCCTGACACTCTGGAGCTTCATTATGATTCTTCTTTTCATTTGGAAACCAAAAATACATTCAGGACCTTCTGCGGTAGTGAAACTCATTTTGTTGCAACTTGGACAAAATTTGACGGACAGTACTTGCTATATTTGATTATAAATATGAGGGGGAAATGCATAAAGCACAGTGTGTCAACTTAAGAATGATAGATTTACATCACAAATTATATAAACATCGGTTCCATGTCCAATTTCATGTCCTGCCCCAACAATGTTCTCTTTTCAAGGCAGCTATGTGACTGCCTCATTTAATCAGACATGATCCTTAGAAGGAAAGAGCTGCTCCATGTTAGCTTTACATGTGACTGCTGGTTAAACACAGGGGCTCTCTGTCACACAGCAGACAGAGATTGATGGCATCTAATGCCATTTGTTGTTTTTTTCCGACGGAAAGGGTGAAATGGTGCCAAATCTAAACTAGACTTTGCTATGTAGCTTTATTGTAGTAATGGGACGACAATTTAAAGCTGCGTTGCCCCTGCTTGGAAGACTTGAGTTTGAAAGAAATTAAACAAAAAACTAGAATATGTTTATCACTGTTATTTAGAATTTTAAATATCTGTTGACACATTTTTTAACTACATAGATATTTCCACAATAAGGACTAAAAGGTTAGAACGAGGGCAGGCAGGCTTGTCCAGCTTAATCTATACTCAGATTTGTCTCTCAGTCAGAACAAGTTTCAGCCCGATCAGCTGTCATCTCATGTGGAAGCCACAAATGGCTGAGCAGTCAGATGAATTTCTGACATGTCAGAAATTGTTGTTTGTTCTCAGCACTTCAAAGTCACATTCGTATTTCCCCAAATTAAAGCAAAGTGCATGGCTACAGCCGTATTGTTTTAAATGGGAGAAAGCTTTATTGGAAATTGTCAATAAACAAAACTATCCAAAAGGTTTCTACAGAGTGAGTGTAGCAAGTGAAGCCACTCAGAACAAGCAGTTCAAATGTGCAGTGTGCCAACGTAAATATACATAAATGGCATAAACTATGAGAGCTGTGGTGTAAATATTATAAGGCAAAAAGATGATCCATGGTACATTTGGAGGAACCATCTGTAATTACACCTTGGCTCAATGTGAAATTGTCTGAACTGACCCTCATCGGTTAGAACTGCATGCACGTTATATGTAACAGTGTGAATGTGAGGTTATGGTACCCAGTTTGCTTTGCATTTCAAGAGCTGAGGAATTGGATCGTGACTGAAGCACAGCATGCACAGGAGACACACGCCATCACTGAATTATTTTCTTTTCGACAAGCCCGGACTTGTGCCCGCTGCACTGCAAATGGCCTCACTCTTAGTCACACGCACAAATGGGCCGAGTCAAATGGTTTACGCATCCTGTTTTGCTTTTCGACGCTGTTTGAAATGAGGGTCACAGACCACATGTGAGGCACAACACAGGGTCCCAGTCAGCAAGTCCCACTAAATGTCCCATTCATGTTGAGGCTACTGCTGGGTCGGCTTTTAAAAACCACTCTACTGATGTGGTCACAGGGAAAAAAACACAACGGACGAGGTCGGTTTACACTCTCGCAAGGAAGGTGAACAAATTTAGGAAACCAGTCTTGAGCTGACGACATGGGGCGTCTTCTTTCCTCCCGGGGGCAAACTTTCTTTCCAGTCATTTCCAAATCAGCCTCTGGAAAATCTCACAACACAACTTATGCTTATAATCACGCGAGGTACCGCTGCACAGCCAGCATCCGGGCTTTCACCGCTGATAGCATTGACACAGCACTAATCCGAAGCAAATGTTAGTCTTTTACTTTAAACCAATCGAGCACGTCGCAAACTAGGAGTTAGAGGGAGTCCTTTAAACAATCTTTTCCTAATTTAGTCCCGAGCATACCAAAGGAGAGCTTCTGGCACGGAATGAGCCTGACATTTGCTGCTTCCTTTTCCTGTTAACAATGTTAACAAGTATTTCAAATTAAGCTCTGAGTGAAGCTAAAATAAACTCTCCCATCACATATTGTTGTAAACATAGACTGGCCTTGCTCCTTTTAAGGAAGAAAGAGCTATGTTGGAGCATACCACTGTTTCAAAACCATAATGGTGAGCAACATGCACTTTGAAGGAAAGCCAAAGACAACATCGGATGCCAACTGTTTGTCTGCGCCTCCAATCCCTGCCAAGCTCTGTTTCTTTCTAGTTTCAGTTTAAACTCTAGGCTACCACATTTTAGCAAATGTTTTATTCTCATTTTCTTTCCTTTTCCCCAGATTAGATCAGATTATGTGCTGCGGCCGCGTTTTCATCCACAAATACCCCGTCTGGTCTGCGTTCTGACTTTTGGTGTGTATAAAAGGCCAGCAGGCTATGTTCATCTAAGCAGACATCAGGTGAGGAAGAGTTTCCAGACTCTTCTGGGGCCTGTGCAGGCATTGCTACATGCTGTATCTGTGTGGGAGAAACTTATTTATTGGCCCTACCAAGCATTTTTTAGTCACGACTGTATACTGGAAAAAGTGATTCACTTTCCGTGGTATGCTGTAATGAAGGTGTACGACTAAAATGGTGGCAAATTTGTGCAGAAGGTGTTGGGCTTTATATTGATTTACGAGTTGTCATCTTCTGTGTGTTATTAAAAAACGCTGAGTGGTAGTTGTACTTATTGCAAGGCATTTTCACACCCCTGGTTTGTTTGTTTGGTTCCAAATTAGGGATTAGACTAGGGCATTTACCCTCATTTCAGAGTATATCAGCAAAAGCTATGTGAAAAAATTTGCTCTGCTGTGCCAGGGCAGCTAAATTACATGGAACAATGACATCATGGACAAACAGGTACGTTCGTAGTTGCGTTCACATCACATCATATTTAGTTGACAAATACAGATCTTTACACTATTGTACCTGTATTACCTAAGCAGCTGTATGAGAGCAGTGGGGGGTTTCATGTAAAACATCACAGTGAGGGACTGACTCACTCACTGTGCCAAATCATCCCCAAAGAAGCTGGAGATAAAACTTTTATCATTTTGTGAGCGTTGTACATGAAGTTGCATTGACTAGATATCAAGTCCCCTTTGGCATCCAGTTGTTTTGACACCTCCTTACACCTAGTTAGTGTTTCTGAAATGTAAGGGAAATTTAAACATGTGACTACAAGTTTCCGCAATTCAATGAAAACTACTACATCATCATTTTGGTGAAATGATGTAATTCTTTGTAAGAGTTCTTATCTTATTTCCAGTGAAGCCTTTGTCACAACCTGTTATTGTACCGTGTGGTTTCATGGCATATTAGCTGCAGACTTTTTCCTAATAAAAAAAAAAATGTCTTTGAAGTTTGACTCGGATAAGATCAAAGATTCTTACATAAACTTGTTACAGATTTAATAAAAATATAGGATATCAAAAACCACCCATCATTGTCTGCAAGTCCTCAAGGTATTGGCCTCAAGGCCGCAGGTATTGGCTTTCATTGATGACTGTGGCGTGATAGGACTTGTGGATCACTGCTGTCAGAAAAATCTCATATTTCCAACCAGTAAAGTCATCAGGAACTAAAGTTTTTCCTTCTTAATACTTATTCAGCTTTCAATACCTTAAGGGGCTTCAAAGATTTCAGTTGATGAGTCACCCATCAACTGAAACTTGCTCAAAGGATGACATTATATTAACTAAAATCAAAAAGTGGTAGAAATTCTAATTTTAACATTTTAAAATCTGACCCCGGATTTTTGAACTGTGCAAAGAACAAGCACTGACTTTGCCCAGCTTGCACACTGTAGATTCTGAAGACTACATGAACTTGATGGGGCGTAAAGGCTTTTTTCATCCAAAAGCACAGTGCCAAGCAACTGCAGCTTAAATAAGGCTGTTTTTATTGGCTTCTGGGTGCTTGGCTCATGGTGAGTTTAGCATGAGCAGGCATGGCCTGTGGTGTCTTAAATAGCTTGTGAGGTCCTGGTTTTGCTTTCAACTTTACTGGTGAGCAGCTCACGTTGTGATTATGCAAACCACAAAACAATTATTTACCTTCCATCTAATTGATAATAGCCTCCATTTCAGGGTCTTTACAACACTTAATGACACATGAGGTGTTACTAATTAATCTCCGGATCCCTTATAAAAACCTGCTGAATATTATTGGGGCAATTGTAAAGTTAAACCAATTAAGAAGATTTAGCTGTCAAATTAAACAACGAATCGCGTCTACCATGGAGGCCTGTAGTCCGGCTGTTTTAATAGAAAATAGCTTCAGTCTGGGGTCAGTCGGTTTTATGTGTAAACTGTGTGAACGGTGTATTTAACAAACAGCACTTTCCTCACAGAAAACTCTGTGGAAAAGCCATAGACATTTCAAATGGCCCAAGGCCAGAGAACATCAAACCTTCCCCTCTGTCAGTATGATTGGATGATTATCAAGGGGGAAAGCTGGTGTGTTCTGTGCTCTGTCCCGAGTGAGACATCTGAGACGGATCTGGGTACAGACGCAATCACTTCTCTCAAAGCATTCAGACTGATATAATGAGATGAGGCCTGTCTCTCAAAATTGACAGCCTTCATTTATGTTTACTGAACCGTTTCATTTTAGGGAAGTAACATCAAAACTGTCACCATCTAAATAAGAGATGATAGTGGGAATAGATTAGATTAAAGCAAATAGCTACTAGTTCCCCATTATACTCTATATAGCAACTACAGCATACATGTCTTGTTTTATCATTTGTATTCTTTAGGACCTCGACTACACAATATGTGGATCTTGATCAGGATTACATAATGACAAATATGTTGTTCGCATGACAGAGAGATCCACCATTGTAATATTTTCTGTAGAAAAGATTTGTGCTTGCGAACACATTTAGCTAATTATTTACCATACTTGTATTCGTAATATCTGTTTGCAAATGTGTAGACAAGATTTTCGCAAAGCACTCAAATTTCCTACACTTTGTGTGCAATTGAAGTTACAGACACAAAGTCAAAATGCAATTTTGGCAGAACCTTCACACCTGATCAAACTGGCTAATGAGAAGGCTGCCTTGGACCAACCGATCAGAAAGAGAGGTCTACCTGCTCCATCATCGCACTGTGAAATCCCTCCTGAAGGCGCTTCAGGGCTTGGGGCAACAAAGGAAGTGTGTACTTCCTTGTTTGGCAGAAGATTGATCCCATCGACCTGGAGCTGTCAATCTTGATTTGTGACTTGACTGCCAAGCCTTGAGATTTTCAAAATAGTAACTTGGTCTGGGGTTTGATTGTTTTCATTTTGCAAAATATGGATCTTTATCAACTTTATCCAATTTGATTAGTAGTATAGAGTATTATCACAGCTTTGTGGAGTTGTTGATCCAAACAAGGCTTGACAAATCAAACTTTGGTATCTGGTTTAGGTTTTTCCAAGTCATGAAATTAAACGACTAGAATAAAGTCAATCCACTGTCTGTTATTGGTTAAAATGCATCTTATCTCAACAAAAACAACATAGATGTACAAATTCAAGCAAAACGGCTGCAATGACAGCTATGACAAGCGTAACTGTGTGGCAATAAAATCCCTCTACACATCATTTCTACAATATGGAACATTTGTGCGTTGCAAAATATCACAAGTTTGGCACTCACTACAAAAATGTCTGCACATGTAAGTGCCTGTCTTGACAAATGCCTAAATCTTATCCTTAATTACATCATTGTCAGTTACATTTGAACAAGTTTAAGCCTACGGAAATCTCTGAAATGTGATCCATGTTTTTCTACCTGGAGACTTCAAACATGTCACCATCCTCCCATATATAAATCCAGGTAACAAATTAATTACTCCTTAAAAGTTCATGATTTAACCATGAAATTAGACTTTGGAAAACTTCCAGTCAGTGCAAACAGTCTAAGGAGGATGCTGGGGGCAAATCTATTCAAGGCAATTGAAAGGAATAAAGGCCTCTACACATTCTCTCTATTGCAGATCTCATATGTAGAGATGGCAAAGAAGAATTGTAGGCTTATGTTGAGTATTTAAAATATATCAATATGCACAATCGACTGGATTTGACCACTATCCTCCATAGCAACCATTGGTAAATCAATAATTATGCACCTACTCCAAGCATCTTCTTCAACAAAAAGATTAATTTGAAATATTGAGTCATTTCTAGCTGTGGCGGAGAAGTTAAAGTACATTCTCGAACCAAAATCCCCCCTGAAAGGAATTTATGAAAGATCTCTTTTCTTTTTCAGCTGCGTTCCTTCTCTGCTGGAAAAACATGAGCCAGAAGAGTATTACAGGTGCTGGATAATCTGATAAAAGAAAGTGTCTGCTCATCCCCATGGAGACAGAATAGAGGCAGCGCTGTGCGAGAGCAGTCAATTAGACTTTAGGAACATCTGCAGAGGTTAAAGTCAGCCAGTTATCACAATCAGTCTTCCCTTGCAGGCCTCACAAGGTCAATAGCGCACATTATACACTCTGCTGGGACCTTACACACATACAGTATAGTCACATACACACTGTAGGTCTGACGTACTGTGTGTGAGAGAGACACAACATACTCCAGGAATACATTTGTACATATAACTGAATGAAAAACCTGCAGTGATATGATTTGATTCATGTGGAGATTTTGCTGTAGGTGAAACTCTGTGTGGTTACAGATGATTGGATTTGCAGCTCTTTTTTTGCAGTTAACTGGCTATGGCTCAGTTGACCGTCCAACTATTTAGCATTAGAGAGAATACTGCAAGTCGTGAAACTGCAGACTGATGATAGAGCAGAGTTGTTATAAAATTGAACTCTGTGGGAGGAAGTCATTGGTGGTCTGCCCATGCTGGCATAGAGTCAAAGTGTTTCCACTAGAGATGCCAAATGGTCACAGGCTGCGCCAAGAGAGAGATGGATCAAGGCGACGGGCCGTGGTACTCCCAGGTCTCAGATCACAGAAGGTAGACTCTGCAGGGGAACCTGGGAAAATCCGGCAGTGGGGAACAATTTTTGATTTGCTCAGTGAGCAGAGCTTCTACTCGCCCGCACTGCAAACCTCTGTGGTGCGTTTTCATTTAGATCAAAGGGCCCAACCCCACTTCCAAGCATGCAAGCACACTGAAACATCTGCAGCAGAATCCATGATATTTCCCTTGAGAATTTTCCAAGTGGACATATTAAAACAAACTCCTTCATGCTGCCTGCCACACCCATGACCACTGGAGTCCCGACCACTCGGTGTCCACATCTGTGTTGTTCTTTTCAAGAGAAAATAACAAAGGATGGCCTTTTTAATTGTGAGAAAACGAGTATCCAGATTTGAAGCTTTAAATGCCTTCTTAGGTGACTTCCTTTCATATATATGTATGTTAGTTCCTGTAAAACATTCACTGCAAAGAGAAGACACAAAATTTTCAGTATCAAACATGCATCTTTAATCACACTCTTTGCACATAGTCTGGGAAAAACAGGTTCAAGCAATGAATTGTGAAATTATTATTTTTGCAGTGTACAGCCCCCTTGTGTCCACTACGAGAACCCAACTCACGTCAATAGTGGAATGTACTGTATCTAACACGTATGGAAGCTTCATTGGAGCTCTATACATTTACAATATTACTTCAAACAATACAGCAAAGCATTAGCTGTCAATTGTACGAAATAGAACAAAAAAATAAAAAAATAGAACAAAAATGTGGTAAATATACAGAGAAAGTGTACATTTTTCACCTGCACTTCTCAATCCACTGACATTAAATATACCACACACTTGTGAAAGAAGCATTCTTAATCAGTAAAGAGGGCTCTTTGCCTTTGATCAGACAGGCATAATTGTGAGCGACTGGCAGGGATGGTGTACCAGAGTCCTTGTCTTCAAAGCCCCACTCAGGCTTTCTAGGAGATAGCGTTGCTATGGCAATAAGCATCCTGGCTGGCACACAAGGGAGACAGTCTATAAGGAGAATTACTGTATGCAAACATCTCCCTGATGCAAAACATAAAAGAGATTGGAAAAACTGCTGAAGGCGTTCTGGCAGAAAAAGGGTCAATCTGCTGTCATGCTGCCAGAGTTTACCTGAATGGTTGATATCATGGCAATATCCAACAGATTAGTTATATGACATACATAAAGGAAAACATTCAGTGAAAGAGGTCAACGTGCTTTGGACAGCTGAACGCTGACTGGAAAGTGATGCAACGTTTAAAAGGAATTAACAGGAATTAACAGGAGGAGATGATATCATAAAACACCACAGGTCAAACAAACATCCTACTGCCAGAATCAAGTTACGCTTTGTCCCACAGCGGTGTGAAATCTTTCTTGAAACCCACAACTCCACCTGCGGTTATTGGGGTCCTCCGACTTAATGGCACCATAATACCATGCAGAGCTCAGGCCAAAACATCAGGAACTTTGAATCAAAGTTCTCACTTGTGCTAGAAACCCTGTCATGGTGGTTCACAGCGTAAAGTGCTGCAAGCATGAACTAAGCGGAACGTTTCCACTTCCTGACTACTTTTCTGTGTTTATCTTGCTATATGTTGAAAAGGATATTCAGGTTTCCTTAAGTTTTATTCAGTAGCTGTAGGAGGAGTCAACCAGTGCCAAGACTTACACAGGGCCACTTGTCTAAACCTATAAATCCCTGATGACGTGCAAGGGACACAAATCAGCCAAGTCAGACTGTCAGTGGATTAATTAAGAAGTCCTCAATTTAAAATTACACACATAAACTCACACAGACCAACTTGTTCACAATGAAAAGCAGATGCTGAGATAATTAACAGACGTGCAACCATTAAACATTATGAATCTCACATGTCATCACATAAGTGGAGGGAGGTGTAATGGAGCGATCCACAGCTACAGTGATGCTTAGATGCCATGTTGGGCAGCAGAAACTCTGAGTGTGATTGTTAAAAAAGGGGTTTATATTTTCGAAGAGCAGCTCTTACATGAACTATTTGAGACTATACAACTGGTTGCCAGGCAACCTTACTGTGAGCTGCTGGTGCTGGAGTCTTCAGCGATACTGTCTGTGCTGTGGCTCTCTACAGGAGGAGAAGCAGACACGAGTCAGGCGTTTCTCACTTAAGCGATGATGCACAGCTTTTCACATATAAATATTTAGATGACGTGTTTTCCTCCGTGACTTCAAGAATTAAATATCATTTTCTTGTTCAGTGACATGGACTTTAGAGTTTATTGCTGGTTTCATAGCCAACAAATAAGCCAGTCTTTACTTTTCTTTATTTAAGAAGAAAATTATAAACCAGTAAGACACAGTATTACCTTTCCATACATATATGAGTGTATTGTACATGATGTCATTCCACTCAGGTGTGAATTCAGTAATTGGACAGTCTCTGTGTTAGATATAACAAATCATGGCAATGAATTTTAAATGACAGTGGAAACATGAAGTATGAATTTTTGATCAGTGCCAAAAGCAATACATCTGCAGTGCATATATTTCTGTTTCAAGTGTCTCCTTCTTAGCTACCGCTCTCAGCAAACAGTCAAAACAGTCCATTTTAAAGTTTTACTCTAATAGATTACCCACAATTAATGTGGTCATAGCCGCCAACTAGCAATTGTAAAGTAATCTATCAAAGTACTGTTTCTTTGAATAAGAGGCCATTGCTCAGCGATGATGACACCATGCTTCAAACTGAGGTCATAATATATGAGTGTAGTTTCTGCAGCACTTGACTCTGACAGTATTCTCTGGCAGCATTCTGCCTGTGTTATATCATTGAGACATGGAAAATCTTGTCGATCTAGTTTCTTCTTTCTTAATTTGTAAATATTGGACAAAGGTGCAGGTGGCTATGGGGAAGGATATTTACAGTATCAGTGTGACAGTGGGCATATGCAGACACCCAGATGAAGTATAGGCACATCCTTTTGGAAGGATAAAGCTAAAAACGGCGAAAGAAATACACAGCATCTCTCTCTCTCTCTCTCTCTCTCTCTCTCTCTCTCTCTCTTTCTCTCTCTCTCTCTTTCTCTCTCTCTCTCTCTCTCTCTCTCTCTCTCTCTATCTATCTGTCTCTGTCTCTCTCTCTCTCTCTCTCTCTCTCTCTCTCTCTATCTATCTATCTGTCTCTGTCTCTCTCTCTCTCTCTCTCTCTCTCTCTGCTTATAGCTTAATATAGAAGGAAAGTACATGATCCCAGTTATGTAGGTTTTTTGGGCTTCTAGCCTCTGGGAAACAAGAGCAAGCTCAAACCTCCCCGTTAGTGTTGCTCCCTGGGTTTATTTATGATATTTGGCACATTATGACTCATCATGAGACCAGCTTTGCCAACAGTGAAAAATAGCTAAAACACATGCTTTCTTGCCAAAAGCTAAATGTGATTTTGCTCACATGCAGTTTCTTTCCAGTCCTTCATGCAAACACCAGCATGTGAAATCTATTTCTAACCAAAAAAAGGTTAAAATGTGAAATGTGAGGTGTTATTGTCAGAATCATAAAGCACTGGACAGACGACTGTGATCACATGGATGATGCAATATAGATGAACAGCGCAGGTGAATTGGAGAGATGAACCAACCAAAAAAAAGATAAACGCCTGTAGAAGGAAGATGAAGATGAAGTTCCTCCATATGCGTTGGTGACTGGAGTCGCACTGAGAAAGCACCTGTGTGAGACAGAGCCCATTATAGAGACGTTACAAGGCCATTTCCACAGGGGAGTGAAGACCACAAGTGGCCAATTAGGTAATTACAGCATCCTTTTCTCCGTTGCTCCTTCTCTTTCTTCCTTTCTTTCTTTCAGCTGGATGCATGGCAAAAAATACAAGCATGTCATTTGTCTTTGTCAGCAGACCACAGGACTTGTTTACACACCTAACCTCAGTCATTACTACTGCAGACCGGAGAGAATACCTTTAAATACATCAGGAGTGCAGGATGACCTCAAAACTAAAATACGCCATTATTTCCATCCAGACGTGAGGTTCTTCTTAATTAATCAGGTTTTACAGTTCTGGGGATCTAGAAACCGGAATGTTGTAGTTTCTCTTCAAACTGTCATCTTATGTCTTATTATGGAGATTATTGTATGTGATTTTGATCATCAGACAAAACTTCAACGGTGTCAACATGGACTTTTATAGAGAAATTACAATAAATGGATCAAAATATGAATCAGGGTGGCAGCAGCCTAGAACACAATTCATTTGCAGGCAACTTTTTCCATGAAAAACCTTTAATAGCACTCACGGGGATAGATTAAATAGTTTGAATTAAACTGAATATCTTTAGAGAATCGACTCCCGCAAGCGTGTGAAACTTAACAAGAGGAAAACTTTCTAAACATAAGGCAAAGTGACTTACTGTATATGATTTAATAAATTCAGCAGAAGGTTTCACAAAAAGGCTTAAGTAAATGAAGAGTACTTTTTAAATGAGTAATTCATTCATTCATTTGCAAGTCAGTTTTAATAAATGTGACTTTGAAAAATAAATGATTTTCTTTTAGTTATATAACATTCCGATTCTACATATTTATACATATATTACATTTTAACAACAGTATCTGCTTTAGCTCAAATGAGGGATATTTTGTGAGAATAAATAACACATTTCGCTTTCAGTGCTTCTTTATGCACGGCAACATGAATAACACATTTCACAATGTTTTGTTCAGTAAAAGCTTCATAACTCAAAACTTTTACATTCTGGTTCCGACTGGACAGTGAGACAGAGTATTCCCAAAACAATTATAACTGAGTGAAATAGACCAATTATATCTCCCGCTAACACTGAGCTCTACAGCTGCCCTGTTTGCTGTCCGTGGACAAACGTCAAGGAATAATGGAGGATGAGTCTTGTTTTCCCTCATCTTCTCCTACCCACTGCCGGCCCAGAGACACGCAACGATAAATAATAGAACTCAAATCCAGCAGCACAGCAGATCTGCAAAGTCAAGGCCTCAGATCAAAGGATCAACTGTGGAAATCGACACACCAGGCGAGGTAATAACCCTGTTTGCATTGTGTGTGTAGGCGAACATCTCAGAACTGTATTAAGCTGAAAGAGCGACAGAAAGAGAGAGACAGAGAGAAAGAGAGAGAGAGAGAGAGAGAGATGGGAAAGAGAGAGAGAATCAAAATAGAAACCGTAGGAGTCTGTCACACTTTAATTGAGTCATGACAGGTTCCAGTTGGTGCTGTTAATCTGTAATCACATTTTACCTTAAATGAGTTGCAGGCTGATAACATTCATGCATGACTGTCTCTCTCACGTCGGGTAGGTGGAGCTTGATTTACATGTGTGTTTACAATATGTGTGTGTGTGTGTGTGTCTTTATAACATATGTGTGTGTTATGGTAGGGAAATGTCTGTTGCAGCATTCACAAACAAGTTTCAAGTATTGGTATTCCACTCACAGTCAAGTCCCAAGTATAGACCAGATTTGGCTTTGAAAAACTTACAATTGGTTCCGTACTAAATGAAATACCAGGATCATGACTTGAGTTGATTTGCATAAATCAGAAACGTCTTGAATATTTGTGTAATTCTTTGGGTTGAGGAAGGTGTCAAGGTTTTCTGAGTCAAATAGATTAAGTTAAGCTGCAAGTCTTTTTTTATTATACCAAGTTGAGTCTCAGGTCAGTGAATTAAGGACTCGAGTCAAAGCCATACAACTCATGCACCACTGTCCATCTCGCCATCTTACATGCACCTGATTATTATATTTATATATATTTTTTTCAAACTCTGGATCAAGTGAAGCAGAGGACCAGTCCTCAAGATAGAATAACAGTAAAACAGATTACATTCATCTGACTTTGTTTGTGGCCCCAAATACATCATAAGAATATCCTAAGGCGTTATCTGGGTTTGTACAAAAGGAGGATTTTCGCACAGGTTTCGAGTCGTCTATCTGGGCTCGCCAAGGTACAGGCAGTACTGACTCATCCGTGCGCTGCACACAAATAGGATATGAAAAAATATGACTAGTGTGGGAAGGAAGAATATCACGGAGAAGGATGTTTGTCTGCTGGCATCGTGTTTGTATGCCGTGCTGTTGAATGACAGCAAGTGTAGTATTGGCTATCTGGAATCTCAAACAAACACAGAGCGAATAAATTGTCTTTGTATGGATCAGAGCTGTGCGGCAACATGATTGACACAAGAATCTATGTAATGATTGTGATTTGTTTAGAGGCACAGGTTGTTTGTAATAATTATAAAAGATTCTAAACGGTTGATGTCAGGTTGCTGCCAGTTAATGAAGCAGAGCAAAATGCTAAATCATGGTGAATGTCAGCCAAACTGAAAGTGGAGTTGGATTTGATGGAAAATATGTGCTTAAGTCCACTGGATATTCCCTTTGTAGTGTCAGCTTCAAAAGAGCAAACTCAAAGAGTACACCAGAAGCACAAAATAAATGCAATGATGCTTCAGTGTGCCACACATCTCTGATAATTGGAAAGCGCCAATTGTGCACATATATTACAGTCAAACTGGAATCTTTGACATTTATGAGATGAGAATGTTTTGTTATTGAGCTCTAACAATGAAATATGGATCTTCCTCCCAGGCAGAAAAAAAAGACTTGATTTCATTACTTGTTGACCTCTTTTTAGGGCTTGGTCAATATTTGCTGCAGCTCTCTAAATATCAGACGGACCAAAATAGACTAAAACTGTCATAAGTAAAGTATTAAAAAATTCCCCATTTCATCTCTACAGCCTCATAGGAGGTGTTAAGTTAATCATTCAGAGGCCTTTGGCAGGGGCTTTGATTTGTTCTGAGTTAATAAAAGAGGAACTCTGCAACATTGTCATTGAGACTAAATGTAATTTGGAATAATTTCAGGGTGGAGATTTACCTTAGAGGAATTCCAGTCAAGACGAAAATTACATTAGTGCATGTCCCCTTTGTCTTTTGGCTGTTAGTTGTTAAACATTCATCTGATTATCGGACAAATCCTCTTTATAGATTATACTGCCCCAGTTTAATCTCTTTCTGTACACAGTACAACTGATACATTTTAGGAACTCAATCTGGTACCACCTGCTGCTGAAACCAAAGACAGTACATGATGATATAAATGATAAAAAAAACACAGATGCATGACGCCATGTTATGAATAAAGCCAATGAAAACTGTTTTGCCATGTTAAATGGTATATATGGTGATCCTCATGTTAATACTTTCAAGCAACTGAGACCGTATACCACTGCTTATGCTGTGCAGTGACTGCTTCAGATAAGATAAGATGAGATAAAGCTTTATTTATCCCAAGGGAAATTATTGTGTAATAGTTGCAATACAGTAGGAGATTGAAAGATTCTCCTCCAGTGAAAAGAATGTGCAAGAATACATAAGAACAGATATGATAAGGGGTACAAGTACTCACAATAAGGGGTACAAAGTGCAAAATGTGCAGATTATGTAGACCTCAGGTCCTTATGTCCCCACTGTCCATCCCCCGACCCGATGTAGATGTGTTGTACAGTCGGATGGCCACAGGAAGCAGGGATTTTCTGTGGCGTTCAGTGGTGCATCTGGGAGGAATGAGTCTTGAACTGAAGATGCTCCTGTATGAGGTCAGCACCTGGTGGGGAGGTGGTGAGAGTCATTGATGCTATGCAGCTTGCGCACCATCCTCCTGTCTTAAATATGACCCCTGTCCTGTATACATATTAACCCATACGATCTGGATCAGTTCGTAAATATGAGCAAACAGCACCTGTTGATAGGTCATCAGAGGATAAACATGCCTTGATTGTCTAAGACTCTTGGTTCTTAAGTAACAGTCACAAAACTCAACATCCCATATCCACAGATAAACTCATCCACTCTTCCTAAACCACCATTCTGGCTGTTACTTTTAGAGATCTCCAGCTGAAAAACAAACATTGAACAAAACTTCCTGACGATACACTTTTATCCCTCAAAGGAACATTCTACAGGTCAAAGGTCAGCTACAAAGCAGGACCCCTGCCAACGTCAATGCCAACTGCCAACTGTGCTTGTTAAGTTTTGTACCAGTCTCTGTCCACAACACAGTAGTTGCTATAAGTTGGCATTGTGTGACATCATAACAGTGATAGCATCTCGCTTGGATCATGTTATGTCTATTGCCGCAAGTGTCATCATTTACATCTAATTTAGTATGCCATTATCAAATTAGCCTTAACACTGACTTTGCACTGTGTGAGAGTAATAGAGATTAAGGTGATGATGTTTTCTGATTATTAAATGTTTCCTCTGACAAGAGCAGCTGCATGAGCTCAAACAGCTGCATGTCTGGAGTTAAACTAAAGCAATTACTCTGATGCCTGATGTTTCACCACTTCTCCCAGTGTGGCCTGTTGAGAGTGATGGGGGAGAAATGCTTGGTGAACTGGATGAACATCACAGTTGAAGAAAGGAACACTGCCCCCTAGTGGTGAGTCTTGGTAAGACTGAACTGTAGTTATTATGTCCTTGCAGCCATTTTGTTGTGAATCAATACATCCTCTGACATGTCAAAAGCCAAAGCATCTGGGTATCTGCTCTTTTAACCTCTTTTGTTAACATTTTCCTGTTGATAGCCGCAGGCACGGGTGCATAAGTGTGTGTGTTTGTAAATGTGCAGTGTGCGTGTTCCTCCAGAGCAATGCATTAAAAGAAACAGAGGCGGTTGTTTCCTGTTTCCCCGGTCATTCCAGGGTTGACACAGTACATGAATTGAGGGAGTTGCACCGTATCTCAGCCGACCCGCCCAACTCAGCTGAACTCTCTCTCCCAGGGGACCTCCTTGCCTAAAAGGTGCAGTGTGTGTGTTGAGTGCAGGGAGGTGTTTGATGTGGTGAACAGGGTTGTGGCAGCCATAGGAAGCAGCTCACTGCATACAATTTCCATCGTAAAGGGAGATTCAACTGATTTTAAACAGAATATTCAGTTTATTGATCATGTGGAGCACAAGTCAAAGGCCTCTGTGACGACAGCACTCTATGACCACTATGGCATCACAAGGGTTACTTCCTGTCAGTGCTTTACACAACAAAAACTGGAAAATTAAGCCTTTTCCATCCAAACTCCAGGAATGACCTTAATTTTTTGTATTCTCACTGCCAACACATAAGTAACCCTTAGAATCCTTACAACCCGGGAAGTTCTGGTTCTGGAACTGGTTTCCTTTATTCATGTAAATGCTCCAAATAGTTCAAAAGTAAGTTCACCAACTATCTCCACAAAATGTCTGGTGTATAGGCATTATATTGTATATTTACTTTTTAGGTCTTTGTAGTCTTCTTTGGGTGTTTCTACATTATAAGCATGGGAAGTATGTTTACAATCTGTTCTCACAAAGTTGCATTGACAATAAGTTACATCAGAAAACAAATTATTTCTTCACTTTCTTAAGAGAGCAAAATCAGTTGAAGGCTCTATGTGAGATTAAAAGAAAGGCTGGAGGCAGGGAATAGCGTGAGTTCTGACATTTACACAGATGAAACAGATCTCTGCAGGATGTTTCCAGCCGAGAGGGCTGAACAAGAGCAACTTTCTTACAGAGGAGGACGTTTACCTTTGGCCAATGTGAGCTACTATTCACAAGCATTGCCAGTGAAAGTAGCACTGGAACAATCATAAAATCTTCTAAGCAACATAAAACAATGAACACATTATATATGGAGTGCATGTAATACACCCTGCAGATTAGGAGTCGGGGTTGGAGGTGGGGGATCATGGAAAAAAACAGACTTTACTTTGGAGTAGATGTGGTAGTTTAAGATGGAAATGTTTTTAAAGATAACAGGATATGTCAGTAACCTGACTTTCAAAAGAAAACCATAAATAGTGGATTTTTAACCCTCTGAAGTCATTTTTATTTTTCTATACTTCCTTGAGTTTGTCTCTCCTTTGACACCATAAAAAGCTGTATTAAAAAAATATTCTGCCATTGAGTAAATAAGTAAAATTGTTTCATTTTATTTTATTGTTACAACCAAGCCTTAGAATGTTCCACTCATTACATAGAGCAAAAATAATGAAACTATTCTACCTCAAATGTTGGAAAAAATGACTTTCACTCTGCTTAGTTTTGTTTACTTGTTTATTTAATCAAGAATTTTCTAAAAACAATTAGATGGCCTGCATGAAATGTCAAGATGTCACAAGGCACATTTGCTATTTAGTATTTGTTGTGTTTGCAGTGCTTCATTTTATGTGTCAAATCAAAGGAAGATTGAAAGAAAAATAATTTTATTTAGTCTTCATCACTTCATGCAAAGGCACTTTCATCAATAACATTCGATGGGCTGGAACTCACAGACAAACACGGCTTTTAGCAACTCGTACCTGCGATCAGATTGTAAGTGTATGATTACACGGTCCCTTGGCAATAAATTAAGAGTAATCATTGTGTAAAGATACATCTAGTTAAATAAATATTAACAAGGGAGAAAAGGGTCAAAGTGTTCCCTAAACCCCTGCAGAATAAGGACAGACTCGTATTTTCGTATACCCTATGGAATATTCACATCTAGAGGCGTGAATGAAGAGCATAAAAATAGTATTATTAGCAGTCATCACTTCCTGCCAAGCTGGTGGAGACAGTCATTGAAATGTGACCCTGGCACAGCGAGTACTTTTGAAATCCCAGTTGCATAGCAACACATCTCCAACTGAGGTGAAGCTCCTCTCCACCACAGCAGCAGCTGTCATTTTGGCTTCACAAATAGTTTTATATAATAAAACTTTCCGGGAGAAAACATCAACACCTTCTGTTTGAAGACTATGGGCCAATTTTTTCTGCACTCTTCAAAATAGGATATGTCATTTGATCGGGCTTGCGTGGCTGGTTATGAGTGTGTGTTTCTTTTTAGCTGAGTAAATATTAAAACGATGTCTATAACACAAATTAACAACAGTGCAAATGTATTAATTGCTAATAGCTACAGTGTACTTGAATGTGAGTACAGTTCTGTACTGCAGCTTCAATTCATGTGTTGCATTCACTGTAAATTTCATGTCACATTATATTCTATGAATGTATAGTAGGCCCCATTTTTTCTTTGCAGCCTCACTTGGCATCTAATTGGCATATAAACTGGCCAATTAGATGCTCTGCCTATACAGGAGAATGGGACCAGTACCAGTCACAGGCCTTTATTGGGTGTTCCTGGTAATATCAATCATAACTGCTTAAACGTTTACAAAGATTCCAAAGAAATAATCCCTTCCCTTCCCCCACAAACTACACTGTATACTAAACTATAAACTTGAAACACTAACATACAGATAAAAACAAGGTTTGCATGGTTAACATTTTTCCAGTGTTAAACTGATTCATTATGCACAGGGAGTCACTGGCTGGGTCATTGTGTTATGCTCTACTTCCCAGCAGCAGAGGCTCGTAATTGTCTCATTCACAGTGAATTCAACCTTATTCCCTGCAGAACTCATCAAGTATTCATCAAACCGACACACACAGACAGAGAGAACCAATTAATTAAGTATCTGTGTTTTGATATCCCTGAAATATATAGATACACATACACATACAGCTCAGGCATGCTGCAGGTATGCATGCATGTTTGTGGCTCTGCACACAGGTAGACACAAGTACACACTGTTAGAGTGATGCCTACTCACTAGCTCCAAACACCAATGTTTTATTTTACTATTAGGAAACTCATTAGAGGAATTAGGAAGATGCCATTACGAGAATTAGCAGACACTTGCAAGTCTCAAGACAACTTCCTTGGGAGTCTATCTAACAGTTAAATAAAATTAGGGGTCGAGAACCGTGTGCAGATGCTTGTCAAACATATTATTTTGAACTAACCTTACACAGAATACTTATATTCATATTAATGAATACAAAGTTTAACAACTAAACAACTGAATTGAACTCTCACCCACAACTTAAAAAAAGCCAAACCAAAGTAGTAGTACCATAGTACTGTGATATTGCAAAAAATGTGTCTGTCAGTTTTATGAGTGGATTTCTTTCATCTCCATATATCTAAAACAAGGGGATATCATAACCCTTTGCACAAGTGGGCATGAATAGTACAGTATTGTTTCCAGTGGATAATGTTAAAATGATCATGTTACACAAAATAGTGATGGTATCAGTATGATGATGTTTGGAGTGCCATGGTGATCATGTATGAAAGTACCAGAAGTGTATGATACTGCATTTGCTGCATTCACCACACATGCACACTTACACACAAATAGCCACACACTCACATCCACACCCAGTTTGTAGATGTGACTGAGATAAAGTGGCACATTTGGATAGTTTCTTTGTCACACCCCAGACACAAAGAAACTACACTGCATTTATGTGGACACCTTTCCACCCAGCACTCGTCTGTCTGCTGCCCACGCCTGAATACCTGTCTGGATCCTGGAACACTGCACTTATGTGGCTCCACTTTTTATATTTTAGCTGGCAAACCATACTTAACTCTATTCAGTTTCTATTTTGTGAAAGCTCCAGAGGATTCCTTGGGCAAGAGATCACTTTAAAGGAGCTAAAAGGCATTTACAGAATTCTCCCCTTTAAGCCTTTTCAAAGCAAATGTCGTGGATTACAGGCAACATACTTTTCAATCAGACTTCAACTTTCATCTTTCATTCAAATTAACAAAGTGCTTGGTTGGTATGAAGGCACATCAACAGCAGTGCACACACAACAATGGTGAAGGGTGAAGTGAAGGACATATAATAATGAGGGGGGATGTGAACATCAAGGCACAAATCAGTATTCAAGCAATATTTGCACTTTCGAAACAGTGTGGTTGTAGTTGTGCACCCACTTCAAACTGGAGCAGTGAATAATTCAACAACATTCCAGAGTAACAAAATCAAATAAGATACATACAAATCATAAACAAATCATCAATCACAATTAATATACACCTGAATACATGCTCTAGTCTAAACGCACAACATTATACTAGACTGTCACATTCTAAAAACTACAAATCCTGTTTTTACATAAATTCATTGATTTATTTTTGTTTTGTGCTTGTTTTTAATAGATTTGAGTTGTGAAGTATTATTCAGAATCACCCGAATCTGGAATTTCCAGCCTCATGAGAAGAGGCATCGTGGACTCGACTGTGATCTTCAACGTGGTCATCTTCAGTGAGTCCTGTAATAAAAAGGAGCAGAACTCTAGAGGGACACATTGGGAGTTCTCTTATTTCATTTCATGATACTGTAGATTTGTGCACAGTAAAGGTGATTGTAAAAGGGACAATTTTTTTTTTTTTTGCCAGCTTGGATTGAATTACATTTAAATTCTTTGAGAGAGACATAGTTTATAGTGCGCCAATCCCACACCCACCCCCAGAGAGCAACTTCAGATTTAATACACATTATTGCTGAGAGTTGACTTTTTTGAAGGGGGCATGGTTGTACACTTGGCTGGAGAACATGCGGTCTATCTATTTTTATCTGTGCCAACAGCAGGATTTCTGGATGAAAAAATTGCACAGCAAACAAGTTGTTGCAATTATACAAGTAAGTCATGCAGAAAATCTTTTGACATTAATGCAAATTATAATTCCCTTCAGTTTCTTCTTGATAGATGGGACACCTCAAATTAACATGGAAGAGGCATGAATGGTGAATGACTAGACCATACACACACATTTAGCAGTTGAATGGGATTGTGGTATTCTGCATTGAGCTGGAGAGACATGTCAAGGACACTGGAGTGAATGAAGAAATTGAATGGAATATGAAATCAAACAAATTTTATTATGTTATGTTATTTTGTATATATGTATGCATGTATGTCTATCTACAGTATCTATCTATCTATCTATCTATCTATCTATCTATCTATCTATCTATCTATCTATCTATCTATCTATCTATCTATTTACCTGCAAATAATTTCATTTAATTTTCTTTATTACTTTATTTTCCATTATGAAACACAGCTCGGCTTGCCTTACAGAATAAATACAAAAACATTCAAGGATGTATTGCAAGTTACATCAGAGACATGTATGCGTGTGTGTGCTGCATACTGAATAATAGTACTCTAGCGCCCTCAAGTGGAATATTTTAAAAATCCACTCAGATCTATTGAAGGTATCAAGTATGAAAGGTTTAAAGACAACTTAATAACGTGAACAAAGTCCGCTATCATTTATTGGCAAAACAGCAAAACAATCATAGTATGGCAAAGTTTTGAATAAAGTAAGAATCACAGCAGTATTTTGGAATTTTCAATAGCCGCGGTGCATATTGTGGGGGATCATTATTTTGGTAGATTAGCATTCATTATTAATATTTAAATTAGCAAGTGAATATTTTCTTTTCTAATTGTAAGAATAAAAATAGAGTTTGATGGTGCTTTGGTAACGTAATGTGGGTCTCCCGAGGAGCGTAAATGAGCCAAGATTCGAGATTGAGGTTAATAGCTTTGTATCTCCATGATTAATACACTTATAATGTTCATTAACCATGCTCATTCTTTTCCCTCTGAACAACAGAGGTACCAGATTACAAACATAGTTATAAAGATCAATATGAACTTTTAGAACTACAGGAGCCACGCGTTTTAATTAGTTGAATTTGTTTTGGCCCTTTCATTTCTCATCTCTCTCTCAACATGAACATATTTCTTTGCTTTTCATTAATGATGGTACCAAACTGTTTGAATTCTAACATGTCTGTCGGTATGAAATGTATCAAAAATAATAGCAACTTAAAAATAAACAAAAATAATGAAATTTCTTGTTCATAAATAGAAGTGCACGTCACATCAACCACGCAAATCTGCAGTTTAGCACATGTATTCTTATAAGTATAACTTGCACTCTCACCCAGAGGAAAATTAATTTCACTATTGACAAAATTAAAGATCATACTTCAAACCCCTTTACGTAGCACGCTCGTTCTGCCTACTTCCGTATACAAGTCGCAATGCGCATGCGCTAAATTGAATCTTATGGCGCGGAAATGTGCAGTTTTGTAACTTGTTCTCAGCCATTCTAAAAGAGAAGTGGAGACTAGGTTACCGTTTAGAATTTCTTTTAGCTGAACGAGAAGATGGTTGAAGGTCCGGGGTGCACATTAAACGGAGAGAAAATCCGCTCAAAAGTGCAAAAAGGGCAGAAAGTGAAAGAGATCAGAGGGAGCCTGACGGTAAGTTACGTGTTTAAATTACGTATCACCTTGTTGTTACACGTTCTCTACTTACTCATATATTATATCTAACAATGTAAAAAGTGTCTACAAAGTCAAGGTTTTTGAGATAGACGGCCTGATAGCGAACGTGGCCACACTAGCTAGTACCAAATGTTAGCTCGTGTATATAGTTGTAATCGGCAACTAACTATGCCCTCACTATAATATACGAAATTACATAATAACACTATCTGTTCACGGAATCAAACTGCACTTTTTGTAGGAACCAAAATTGAGTTTATATAAGTTGTTATTTCATTAAAATACCAAACATAAGGCTTAACATGACTACAAAGTACCCGTATGTATATAAAGTCCAACAGTAATACATTCCTGTTTTCAACATCTGCTCGCGCCACAAGCAACCACCTACACGCTCCATCTAAAGAAGCATCTTTATCTGCAACTGGCAGAGTTTAAGGCTGTACTGCATACTAACCTACGCTTATCTGTTTACAGGGAAACAACTCCAGGTTAAATGTCCAAAGTCTCCATTGTTCACAGTATAGTGGTGTTGAAACACTCGGGAAGGAGCTTTTCATGTACTTTGGCCTAAAAGCTTTGAGGTATTGTTGACTGTGTGGAACTCTTTACTCAACTGTATTCACTGAAACACTCTCTGCTCATGCACCAAAAGTTTCCTTTATATAACATTTACATTATAAGTCAGCCTTACCACAAATCTGTCAACACAAAGTCTGCGTCTTCAGGTTTGTTCGATTAAGTAAATCTGTTCTTTATGAGGAAAACACAAGTTGCCTAGTTTAGTGGACAGGTGCACTAGTGAACACTTTAAAGGACATCCACAGATTGCATAGTCAGTTAAATTAATCTGGTTAGTCAACATAATTTTAAGATTTACATAATTGAAATAGCCTTTTTTGTAGTTAAATAGAAACACGGCAGCTTGTCTGACGTTAAATTGTCTATCTATATTTTTAATACCCTGGGTTTGAAGATGATAAATGAGCAATACATAATGCAAATTGACGTGCTTAACTAAGTAACTGCACTTCGAAGTTCAAACTTTGTCAAACACGCCTCAGTCAGTGTTTGCTTTCCCATCTTGACGCTCCTCACACACCTGAAATAAAAGTTAATTAATTTGATGGAAAACCGAGTGTGACAGAAGGTTGTGATGTTTTTGAGATAATTGCAGTTGGCTCAGTTTTGACCCCAGAGGTCAGATGGGTCTAGTAGCTGTGGCCTTGGAGCTGTAATGTACTCGGTGTGAGCAAGCCTGTTGAGTTTGCCTTGCACAAAGGCACTACAGGTGGTCACAAGAACCATAAATGGACACAAAGGTGGAAGCTGCAGTTGTTATTTCTGTGTGTCTGTCCTTTCATTGTCAAGTCTCATGTGTATTATCTTGTATGTTTGACTAAAATGTATCTTTTCTTTCTTTCATGATTATGTATCTTAAGAGTCCATTTTGGAATGAATGGATCAATGCGCATAAACCCCGCTGGGAGGAAGGACAAGAAGAGCGCCACTCCAGCACTGGAAATCCACCTGACTAACGACATTGTCTGCTTCTACGACAGCACTGTGGAAATAAGGTAAGGGGGACACTAGCCTAGCCTAGATAGATTGAAGTGACAAAAGTTAACCTTGTGGGACGAGTCTCATTCAATGAGTATGTCCTACATTAGGTTGTGTCTGAAGGCGGCAGCTATTGTTGCATGAAAAACAGAACTTAGCCACACATTTGTCCCAATGCTTGACTGTAAGGGCCAATTGTAATACTGAGTGTCCAGACAGACATTTATTGTTCCGTCTGAAAACATTCCACCTTTGCTCCTCTGTCTTGTAATACGTAATAAACAAACTCGGGGGGGGAAAAAATTGTCTGCAATATATGTCTTCACCGTTGTAGCATTTGACCTGTTGGCACAATAGCGGAGAGAGCTGCTTGAATAATGTTTGCTCGCAGGTTGACAGAGGACTGTGAGCAGAGGGTGAGGGCCTTGGAGAGTCTGGATGTGTGCTCCTCCAAGTTCAGCTTTTCCCGCGCCGAGGCGACAGTGAGGAGCCAGAGCCGGCGGATGCTCTGCGACATTCTCCTCGACCAAGCCGTCCTGCCGGGAGTCGGAAACATCATTAAAAACGAAGCCCTGTTTGACTCCGGCCTCAATCCAGCCGTGAAGGTACGGACAAGATGATGGATTGTGCTCGGTAGAGAAATGAAAAAGAGGGTAAAAATTCATGGCAACCCTCACAAACGTTAAGGCCCTTATGTTATTGAGTGGCGCGTTGCATTGAGGAGGAAGCGACAATGAAAACGACAATAAAATGAGAATATTTATTTTATTCACTTTTCCTCGCTGAAATGTTGTTTCTTAAGCAAATGGAGCCGTTTCACAAATGAGCTTATTTTAGAATGATAATGCCTTTTTTTCCTCTCAAAGGACTCTGCTCTGATTGGACGGCTGGCCCCCATGTGAAGCGTTAGATAGGGGACGAGAGCACAGCGCACACAGAGCTACACCAAAGCGCGATTAATCTAAGACTTTTGCCCCCTCTCCTTCTTCCGGGACTCCTGAATTTATGAGCTTCTCTGCCAGCATATTGCCCCTAGGTGTCACTATATCAGGTTATATTAGGATCACCATGATGATCCGTGCATGTTTTAGATCTTTTACCACAGCTCCAGTCTCTGCTCCCCACTTTGCAACTTTTTTTCGCTGTTGTGTTTTTTTCTTGCGTTATTATTTTTATTTCTGGAATGTTTTTGTTTATAGGCGTGCGCTATTGATTTGCTGACTGTGGAGCTGTGTGACTGCGCTCACTGTGTTTTGGAGAAGAGCGTTTATTTACTCCCAACTATGAAACTGTAACTAACTGCTCTGCTTGACTCTCAGGTTCAACAGCTGACGGATGAGCAAGTCCACCACTTGGTGAAGATGACGCGTGACTTCACACTTCTTTTTTATAAGGTTAGATATTTTACCTCAGTAGAATAAGAAGCATGTTAAAGCTCGATTGCTGTATCCCTTAAAGATCTGTCGTTTTGTCGATTCAAAGGGCCCAGATCTTGAAAAAATATCTCAAACTATTATTCCTCTTCCTCCCATGTATAATATACAGGAAAGGTCAATTTCTGCTGTTAACTTTACGTTTATGCCGTTAATATTCACTCTTTTCTCTCCTCTTCCTTCTATTAGTGCCGCAAATACGGGTCTCCACTCAACAAACACTACAAAGTCTACAAGCGTCCCCAGTGTGGCCAGTGCACTGATGTCATCACAGTCTGTCGCCTTGGAGACAATGGCAGAATGACTTATTTCTGCGAGCGCTGTCAGAAGGTTGATCCCAGCGGAGTGAACACGAGGTACAAACACTAACATCTGAGAGGGGATATTCTATATCACTGTTGTCTCATGAAGATTGGTTTAGATATTTGGGAATCGTTATTGGTATTATTGATCGATATCAACCGACAGGTATCTTAATTAAGATAAAACTACACCAGATAGCTTAACAATGGAGTAATATGAATGCAACTCAGTGGAGCTTTCAGTGTATTTACATTGAGAAGCTGAATTGAGTTCCTCAGGGGAAATGTGCTCATCATGTGAAGGTACCCCAAGATCTTTTCCGTTTGCAGGTTTTTAATTCCAGTAGTACCAAAAAGCAGCCAGGTTAACGAAGGCATAATTTAGTTAACAACCTAGTCTTTGTGCAAAGTTCTTAAGCCTTGTAGATTATACGTCTAGCATGCGAGAGGCCATCTTTGCAGGCAGATGGGCTTGGCAGGGAGTGGGAGGTGTTATGTGGGGGAAATTAATGCGCATATAAGACTGTGTTTGCCAGACAGGGCACAGGCTCAACACCTCCTGGGTTGTGTTTGAGCAGGGCTTTGCGAGGGGTTAGCGCCTAAAGCCCTTACAATGCATTACACAGCTGATAAAGCAATCTGTGAGAAAGTTTCCCGAAAGCCACTGCTACTTTCCACCTCCGTGGCTGTTGGCATGGCAGCTTTGCCTTCTTGTCAAATGTAGTCAGGCTTTCCTGTCGCATGTATGCTCAGAGCTAGTGAATGAAACACATTGCCTTGTACTTTCTCTCCATCCTGCGTAGAGAAACACAATTCTAACGAGTTGGAACTCCATTGTTACACAGTAAACTGATTCCTGCTGCATTTGTGGCCTAAAGGTTCTTTACATTATGCGAATCACTGCCATTTTGCAGCAAACTCCCAGTCCGAAACAGTCTGATTGGCTGGGCCTACAACGGGGGGACCAGCGATAATGTCGCTAAGAGGGAAGAGGAGGACTGGGCGTGTAAACTGTGCACGCTTATCAACCAGCCAGCAGCAAAAGCCTGTGATGCCTGCCTCACTCCAAGACCCGAGGGTGAGCAAAATGTTCCATCTCCAAAGTCACAAACCAGATACGTAGTTTGTGCTTTGAAAAATAGCTGTCGGCCACAGGGTAGAGGCTCTCGTAAAAAAGATACCGTGAAGCACTTTTGCATGCGCTGCGTTAAGTGTTTATTACTTTACACCTGCCTGACATCAACATGAAATCACCTGAACTGTCGCTGAAAAGTTCACCTGCCCATATTTTCCTCTCATGTCGTTATGAGCTCTCAAAGACAGAAATACGTGCCATCTGTGACCATACTGAGTCAGAGAAACCCACACAGTATGAACAAGCTTCACCAGCATCCTCAAGCATTTCTCCAACAAATCCACGTCTTTAGACTTTGTTGACATAAACCTGTGCTGTTATATGTTTGTTTGTTATATGTTGCTGAACATCGCACAGCTCAACAACAAGCTGTAGAGGTTCCATCATACGCTTCTCTTATATAGGGTAGTTTTTGGTCTATTATATGTTTCTATGGTTACTTGTAGGGCCATGTAACCTCAACAAACATGGCCATATTCCAACATAACAGACACAGAAATACAACACTTTGCTGTCACTTGAAAGCGCCTGACCTATCTTTGCCATAATGGCCAAGTTTGTACATTTTTAGGGTTAGGTGTACAGTTGCATAGACTATACAACAACTAAACACTAAGAAAGAGCTATGACATTTTGGTGTGAAGTGATTGCAATTAACACATCCTTGTCGTCAGAACATGTGTGGAGAATAACATGCTGAGCTCGGTGTATCTGGTATAGACTCAAAGACATTCATGTAATTATAAACCTATTCCACACAAGCTGGCAGCCCTGAAATCAAAACATGTACTTCTATTATAAGCCCTAACATTTCACAGAAGTTTGCACAAGGGCACCATTAGCACAACAGATTGCGTGAAACATTTTATTTGACCACACAGCACAGCAGCTTGCTGCTTACTAATAAATGTTATGGCAAGCCAACCTTAAAAACTAACAACAACCTGCATTTTATGACCAGTCAGTGCATTCCAGGAGCAGGGGATGCTGAACATGAAATGAGTTTCTCATTGTGGCTCCCTATCCACAGCGCACAAAGACGACATTAACGCTGAAGCATCGAGCCTGCCTGCTGATTTGATTAAATACCAGTGCAATGCCTTCAGCAAACCACAAGAGGAGCGCAAAGTCAACTGGAGGTCTGCGTTCGGGACTTCGACCCTTGTTTTCTCTGATTTCAGCAAGAAGACAAAGCCTGTATACTCCCCGCTCTCCCCAGCTGACAGTCATTTGAATTCCTTGGCGGTAGAGCAAGGTTTATATAAATACAACGTCTGCCAAGGGACAACAAGCCCCAATTATGCCTCTGGTGGTTGGCAGAAGCAAAGTGCCGAGCTCTCCAATGGGGAATCACTGGCCTCCTACAGTCACCCATCCAAGAAAATGAGAATTGATCACAGTCCCTTTCCCAGTAACAATGCTCAAAATGGAACCCCCAACTCAGGGTGAGTGAATCTCTTGCTTGGCTATTCATGAATAAGTTTCTAATAAGAGAAGTTTTGTGCAACTCTGGGGTAGATAAGTGGGATAAAAAAGCATCTGACTGTGGAATTTTTAATGCGCCATTGTTAAAAAAGTGCAGATTGATGAATAGCCACGGTAGCAAACCATCCTCATACAAAGATTACCATAACATATCATCACCTAATGTTGAAGAGAGGTTGTTTGCTTTTGCTAATAAGGGTCGATGTGACAGTCAGTCTGGTGTATTTTTTTTGATTAAATTTCGCTCACGCTAATAAGACACTCTCTTGAATTCTGCCAGTGCGCACCACATCAAAGTGACAAGCAGCGTTCCCTCCATCTCTTCCGGTCCCAGCGCTCCTTGTTGTGCATCCCATCATCGTCCAGCTGTCCTCAGAGTGGTCCACAAGGAGGGGGAGAATAAAGGACGGCAATTCTATGCCTGCTCTCTTCCCAGAGAGACCCAGTGTCAATTCTTTGAGGTGAAAATAGAAATCCATCATTTTCATGCCTTTTAAGTAGTTAAGAAAATATGTAAATGTCAATTATTAGAATTTAAACACATATATTGTAATTCATGCTTAAAAAAAAAAAGGTTGAAACAAAAATAGCCAATTCTAAAGCTTTGTCTCTCTTTTGACAGTGGGCGGACTTGCACTTCCCTGTTTGTAACCATGGGAAACGCACTCTAATGAGGACGGTTCTGAAACTGGGGCCGAACAATGGCAAGAACTTTTACACCTGCGGCTTTCAAAAGGATAAACAGTGCAACTTTTTCCAGTGGGCAGAAAAAGGGCCAGGGGTATCTATCCTTCCTGGCTGCTAACTTTTAGCTTTCTGTATTTAGTGTCTAGTCTCTGGAAATTAACCCCTGCTGTGTCTGCATGTTCATGTGAGTAAAGGAAAATACAGACGGCTCGGTATCGCCCCTGATTAGTTATTATTATTATTATCTTTCCGTTATAAACGCATAGAACAGTGTATGAATCATGTCTAAGTATTCAACCAATGACGCATTTATGAATTTAAGCTTATTTTCCAGTGTAATGTCCTACATTGTTGCGATGAATAATTAAAAATCAGACAGTGGTCTTTCAAATTACAGGCATATGCGTTATGTTTTATTATTGAAATGTATTTATTAAGTAAAATCCAAATCACAGGTATGAAAAAACGGTGTGACGGCTGTTCCAGTACACAACAGATAAGCAGACGATCTTGTTTCTCGATTTAAAAGCAGTTGACAGATTTCAGTAGCGGTGTGTCTGATGCAGAGTCTGCCACCATGTAGTGGAAAGTGGAAAGGCTGGGGGCTTTGTTACAGGCGGCACCTGTAGGGATGAAATGAGAAACAAACTTAAATGGTCAACAAATGCTAAGGAAGAAGCAACATACTACATACGAATAATATTCCCTTCAAATGGCATTTAATTTTACTAGTGTTGCAGTTTTCCTAATGCAACCAGTGAACATATGGTTGACTTCATGGTTTGAAATCTCAGTCCCATGAGTACTTTTGCTCTTAATCTAGTCTTATGAGGAGCAAATGCTTCTCTGCACTTGAATTCAGCTGGTTCAGAAAACTTTATTATATCTGTACAGCCACGCTTTAGGTCTAAGAGACCTTCATCACGGCATTTAAAGTGCACAAAATAATAGGCGATATGATGGCTGATAAGTTCTGAGACTAAAAATATGTAATGTTTTTGTGGACATAGTTCCATAGGTCATCATCTACATTCATGTAAGTTTCTCTCTTGCTGTATGTAGGCTTTTAGGTCCAAAGGTGTGTGTGTCTGTGTGTGTGTGTGTGTGTGTCTGTCCGTGTGTATCTGCCTTGGCACCGCTGGTACAAGCTGCATGGTTTGCATTTGTGAGCCCAAACACTCACCATAATGGCCTGTTGTGTTAGCACAGATGATCGCTCCAAAGAACTCTGAGTAATGCCTCTTGATTCTAGAAATGGCCATCTTGCAGGCTGTCGTGGGATCTGCCCCGGCCCTCATCTGCTCCACCGCCAAGTAACTGTTGGCGAGATTACACACGGTGCACATGAGACAAACTAACAAGTGCTGTCAAGGGCATCGACCAAGACGATGAGTGAGCTAAACCTGCGATTATGGCAAAGGATGAATGTGATGTCCGTACAAGACTGAATAATTATCACACATAACATATCAAACTAGACACGGTCATATTCACAGCTTCACTCTACTGTACGCAACAATGGAACATATGGGAGACAATTATGACACTTTTCAGGTGTTTACAAGTATACAAATGTAATAAATGGGGAACAATTGCTATTTGCCATCACCACAACCTATATTACCTGCCCTTCACAGACAAAAGGGGCCATTAACTCCATTAGCCTCGGGGTCAAATGTAGAAAACAATGCGGCACCATCTGCAGTTGCTAAAAAATGGGGCCTGTCAAAGTGTGGGGTTTTAAAAATGGTAAAGTGTAGGACTTTGCTCTATGATTAATACTTCTGACAGGAGATGGACCATGCAAGTGGATACAAAAAAAAGTGATTAAAAAAAAAAAAAATGTAGACAAGCTTATTTTGAGATAGGTAGTTTCCATTTCAATGTATTCGGTGACTGCAAAAGATAAGATTTGGGATTTTGGGAGAAGAAACAGTAATTGTCTCATATTCTGACGTGCGACTACACACAGTAAAAATATTCCAAAAATGGTTACGCTTGTAACCTCTGAGTCATTAGTTGGACCCTGTTTAGAAGGAAGATCTGCAGTAGTAATAAGGACACGGTGGGGTGTAACAGTAAAAATGTGAAGCGGAGTGTTGCTGTCTAAACTACCTCCGAAAAAATAAAGCTTCTATAAACAAACCCTTTTGAGGCTGCCAGATTCCATATTTTCATAGACTCGAAAACAAGCAGCAGCTTTGGTGAAATGTGGAAATGTACAAATGACATTTTTGGGGCAACATAGTCACACCTCCACTCTTTATAATAGCATTGTTGCACTAGCAATTGAAGGCTCGTGCCAGAAATAGGCTGTTAAAACCACACATATCATAGTTGTCGATGTTCTTCTCTACACAATTCCTCTTTTTCAAAAAGTTGGGATAGAGAATAGACCATGATTAGGAATGGGAAGGGATCGGGGCTAGACATGGAATTTTGATGCACCAATTTTGTGGTTGGGAAACACTCTAATCTCCACATTTCTCAGCTGTATCATTGAAGAAACATAGTATTGCCATATAGTTGTGAGGCAGAAATCGGAGTTCATGTAATCTGGATGTTGCATAAGCTAAAGAGTTATGTCAACCAAAGTGTTATGCGTTTTCTTCCTGAACTGAAATCGCACTGTGTCAGTACTTTCATGAACTTCAAGATGGATTATATATAAAAAAAAATCCATGTAAAACCCATTTTGACAGATTCTGTCCTGTCTGAAATGAGAAAAATACAAAAGAAACCATGATGCATGAGATGCCAAAGTACTCGTTTTCAAAGCTCAGTAAAATTGCTTTGACACAGTCATTTTTGTCCATAGTTTGCTTTTCTTTCATAAAAGCAAGTTGACGTGAGAAAGGTATTCGTTTACAGTATTTGCCCTTGAATGTGCGTGTTTTGTCACATTAGTGTCAAGGTAGCACTTAAAGGGAAGAGAAAATGATTGAATTGCACAAAAATGTTCCTTAACAGTCCTTATACAATTAACTTGGGTAACAGTGAATGTAGTGACACAGACCCCCCCCCCCCCTTACATCTTGCAATACGTATCTAGATACATTATCTATGAAAAATGCATGTGAATGCGAAGTGTAAATACTTGTAAAACACACAGTGATTGGAATGCCATTTACTGGACTGCATATTGATGGGAGTTGCTACTTTCTATAAATGGTTACGTGTGCCTCGAATGCACACAGCGACAGCCCACACAAAAATGTAAGTTATTGTAAAAATGGATGTAGACTGTCCAATGGACCAGGGAGGAAGGAAGTGGGGTGTAACGACCCTCCTTCTGGGTCCAATCAACAAGCAGGCCACATCCACATTATCGAGTCTGTGGTGTCTGTCAAGGTGTAAATACAAGTCCCATCATTGGGTGTCATTATCCACATACTGTATCTGGATCGGAGTTCACATTTTAAAGCAGCGGTTGGTAACTTTGTGTGTTGGGGGCAATCGGGGAGTAAACTGCTCCCTCTCGACCTGCTTGCACCTCCATAGCCCCACCCCGACCACAGAGGCACTCTTGCATGGTTGTGTATCTCTATCTTTCTCTGAGATTGATTGGATCCATATCTCCATACATTAACTAGAGATTGCAAACCTCCACAAAAATGTAGTGGTGTTATTAACTACACTATGATCACACATCCTACACGTCGGTTCAAAAGTTATGGGTCAAAACGTAAAAGTGCTTATTACAGCTGTACTGGTGGGATACATGTTTATGGATTAATGAAATTCAATCATTAAGTCGGGAACCAGGCAGGTGAGTAAATTATTCTAATCCTAAACCAATATTTTAAGACATCCAGAAAGCCAGAGACCTATGCTACAAAATACTTGAAAAAGATGAATAAGGGATGGGGGTTGGTCCAGGTCTGAGACTTGTCCATGGGCGACCAGTTATTGCTTGGATAACGGGAGGTAGAGAGTTTGGGAGCGTTGTGAAGCCAGGAGAGTAAGGAATGGTTTTCCAGTTTGAGAAATAGAATCCAGCGAGAAAGGACAGTTCTTTGGCTGTATCCGAGCAGAATGTGGTGATAAGAGTAAATTTATCAAACCCGCTCCAGGGATCACCGTCTTGTTCAAGTTCAGGAACTCGCAGAAACTCACTTTAACTCTGTTTTGTTTTTTACTGAAACAACTTTTATTAGTTTACTTTACAGTATAAACTGGATTTTCAACAGCATCTACAGTATCACTCTCTACACCCTCTTCCTCCTTCTTCTCCCCATTGTCCTCCTTCACTCTGCTCAAAATGTGTTTGTTTTGCTCCACCTCAAACCTCTCAGGCGGCTGGACTACAAGGGAAACTTAACAGACCTCGGCCTTTTTTGCGTTAGCTGGCTTTACACAATCTAAACACCGCCATTGATCTCCTTTCAGTATTTGAAATCTTTGCGCAAAAACTTATAGTGAATGGTGACATCTCTTGGTTTCATATTTCTATTTATCTTTAAGGCCTTTGTACCTGGGTAAGAAGCGCATCATGACATCGCCATCTCCAGTAGCAGCAGCGGCACCAGCTGAGCTGTCCGCATACGCCCCTGCTCCAATGATAGGAGAGTCTCCAACACGACTGCAGGACAACAACACAACCAGGGTTTTAAATACAAATCAGAGCTACAACTTGACTTTACAACATAACAAAATCTTTTTCTACCGGTCTATCCAAAACATTTTAAATTCTCTTTAAATTCCTCAAAAGCGTGACCATAATATAGTTACAAAAAAGAGAACAAATACATTTTACGCTAGTCAACATAATCTACTCACCCAGGAACTTTGTGACGTAGTCCATTGGTTGATGTAGCGGCAGCCACATGGCCAGCTTGATCAATAGCGATCATTCCTGGTGGGAAAACAAAATTCAGTCAATACATGTTTTTATATACACTCGTGTCCTTATTGTCACATTTCAAATAGTTTCTTCCTGTATACATATGCAGCTACAGAAGAAACAAAAAGACAAAAGAAATCTTCTAGTCTCTGTTCATTTGAGGAGTATAACACTAAACTGAGAAATATCACAGGAGGGCATATTTCACATAAACTTGCTTATAAAGCTTACCTATGGTATCATGGGAATGTATATTTATGTGTGATGTCCTATTGTCCTGTTGCAGTGTTGTGATGGGCTTATAGGGTCCACAGTGCTTGGAAGGATCTGGAATGACATTCTTTTGACAGCACAGCATTTTTCAGCATAATGGCACACAAACAGGTACAGGATGATAGTGCAGTATCTGGCTGTGGGTAGAGTCCTGTTATATGCACAGTACAGAAAATGTGTAAGTCAGAATAGAATGAAGTTTGACTAAAGGTTTCCCTGTCTTTCAGAGCCTCTCTTCTTTGATATGACTTATAATTTGATTCAGATATGGACTTGCAACTGATTAAATAAGACTCATATAACGGACACATTTATAAACTGGACTAGGAGCCTGAAATGGTTAACTTAAAAGTGAATGCGATGGCTGCTGCTGTGCCTACTTTACTATTCTACTGAGCTTTCACGATGCCATCAACAACACCGCACTGGGATCACCTCTGTTTTATGAAAGCAGTTGTACATTATTCATACAGCCATGGCTGTTATATTGTGCCACACGAAGGTGAAGGTAAAACCCTTGAGAACCTCTTTAACTAATTAGATGAATAATAAAGATACAATTGCTTGAGTAACCTCAGCAACAGTTTGACCAGTTTCATAAAAAATAATTTCCAACAGTAATTGGCTGGCGAGGTAAAAAGGGGAATAATGACATATTCCTGCAAATGTAAAAATGGCTCAAACTGTGAAACTTTTACTTACCACGCTTGATTCACACCTCAAGCTGTTTTTGCTGGGGATTGAGACAGCAGCTCTCACAGCATACATTAGACAATGCATGCTGCTAATGAATGCTTATGTTGAGACCAATATTGTCTCTCATCTGTCTCTTGTCTCACATCATTTACCGAGACATTTTCATCAAATCTCGGGTGAATTCTTGCATATAGCAGATGGTGTAAAGGTTCAATATAGACATCCAAAGTTTCTTCAAGTACTTTCAAGAAACCCTAGAATAAAAAGGATTGTTTTGAACTGGGCAGCCCTAAATATTGTGTAAATGCAATAAAAGGGACCAGATATATCTTCTTTCGCTAGATAACACTCAATTAAAGTGGGGGTGAATCTTCATCTGAGAAATTTCAGCCATTGTTTGGGAACTGAAGGTTTAAAGAATAGCTTCAGCCTAGCAGCCCTGCAGGGCACCACCTCCAACACATAAGCAGACCTTTTATGAACTACTTTATTATGCCTGTCAATTTCCAGGCTTATTATCAATCTTTTAGAAGTTGCGCGCCTGTAGCCAGCAGACGCGAGGAAAAACACACACACACTTATACACACAGACACACATATACACACCTTTCGATAATTAGGTTGGCAGTTGCCCTTCAGCCACTCTGCGAAAATATTCAGCGATTTGTCGGTAGTCAGGTCCTCTGCAATGAAGCCCATGTTTTCAGCAAACACAGAAGCTATAAAGAGAGACGTATTACTTTCAGGTCAACTTGCTCGCTCTGGTCCACCCTGACCTTTATGGGGAACACAGGGTCACAAACAAAGGAGGGACCACAGGCAATTTCATTTCCTTTTAGGCTTGTAGCATGTGAAAGAGGACACGTCTGGACATCACTGCTGCACTAAACATCATGACCTTTCTAGCCTGACCATACGAATGGTTTGGTTGAATACTGCAAAATACATGCAATTTAATTTCAGTGGGAGGAAAAAAAAAAACCTGTTGCTGGGATACCAAAGCTGCGTTCTTAGGCGCTTGAATTGTGTCCAAGTTTCCCTCACTTCGCGTCTCTACCTTGCATTTTAGTGCCGCACACTGAGGACAGAAGAGGACAATTTTGTGGCGTGCTGTTGTTTATAGTTTCAAAATGACAGTACAAACAGGAAATATTCTCCCGTGATTTTTATTAATGTAAGATTTGCAAGGATCCACACACGAACCGCAATCTATAGTTCATGCCACCCATCATTTGTCTGTTAAACTATGTTTAGCTTCGGCTGCAGCCATTCATCAATGAACTTTTACATTCCGGATGTTTTATTAGGCAGATCAATACTGTGAGTTACAGCAATGTGAGCAGTCATTTATAGTGTTATGGTTCTTTTATGGTTCAGATCTATAGTGAACATACATCCACTCAATTTAACCAGATGATGAAAGAGACAATGTGAAATCTAGATAACGGGAGTCATTTTACACCTGAGTAGTTGCTGTTATTTGTGGGATTATACCTTTGATCAATCTCATATTACTATGATGGTGTAAGTACAGCAGTTTCAATTCAATTTAGGTAAAACAACTCCCATTCATATTTCACTATCCATTTCATTGCACTTGAAAGGTAATCTCACAATATTTTATGCAGCCTGTAGGCACATATTTTAGTCATCTTGTGAAAATTGTAGATTTAGGAAGACCTGCACAAATATTGATCAGTATCATTATCAATACCTGTGTGTTCATTTATAATAAAAGGTACTATATGCTGAGCTGAGCTTTAATATATGCTATTATTATTTCCTTGGCTGTAGTTGGTTAGTCTACTCCCCTGCTATGTAGGATAAACATGCACATTAGGTTTGAAACATGTATCTTCAGGTCTGGTCAGCGAGTCTTTTAATGAGTGTAAAAGATTGCGCGCATCAGCATTGATGTTTGTGACTGTTGGTGTCAATTATTGTTAGACTACATCAGTTTGCGTTCCCAAGAGACTTGTTTTTTTTCTTCCAACGAACATCGCAGCCGTGGAATTTATTTGCAAGACTTTAAATAAGAATCAGCACTTCAGACGAGTCTTGTGCTGAATTGCTGTATGGACGTGTGTAGTTGCAGTTTTGAGCGTTACACACTATTATCACTGGTGAAACTATCATGACTTACCTCAGGCTGTCTAACCATTAATGCAACCTTGACCTAAGATTAACAAGCAGCAATCATCAACCATTTTTTTTGCCTGATGTCCAGCAATTGACTCGTGCTGATAATGCAGAGTTTTAAAAGATTTACTATTTTCATTTGAAGGCTATAACCTGTGTGGCACCTTGCATTTCATAGTCGGCTATCCTGCATTCTATCAAAATTCATACATGGCACTGGCATTTTGAGGACAAAAGAATGATGTAGAAGGCTACAGGAGTTATTTGGAGTAGCACATTGTGACGTTCACAGCTTGCTCTCTCTTGCTCCAATGGTGACAGAAAACTATTTATCTAACATTTACAAGGCATATAAACAAGCACAGTCAAAACGTGTAGTGGTTGTATTTAACAATATATATTTTTTTTTATTCTTTATCCGAAATCTGGCACAGTGCAGGAGAACTTTAAGCTGTGTTGAAAAATATAGTGAGTGGTATTTTTTGCGTATAGTGCCCAGCCAACTTCCACTTAGATCGTTTCCTTGCTCATCTCTCCTCAAACAAACCTCCTCCATCCTCAGAGATGAACTATCAGCTTTTGGAGCATCCTTACGGTGGATGGCAGACAGGGAGGAGCAAGGAACAGTAAACAAAAAAGTGCAAAAGAGTGCAGGATTTGAGATGCGGGTTCAAAATCGGCTTTTGTTTAATACCTGGTTTATCTATTTGCCTACATGCAGACTAGTTTATTTCAAAACAGTGCAGATCTTGTTTCGTGATCTCATAATGGCGATGTGGAAGCTGACATCTGAAGGATACAAACCTTATCCAAACACAGTCTATACTCACATGAGCCTTATTCAGAGGGGATTAGTTTTCCCTGTGGCCCAAAGGTAATTTCGTGACGCAGTGAACCCAAGTAGACGTTCCCAGTGATATTAACCCCGTCTGGACCCAATGTGTCTGTGTTTTTCAGTGAAACTTAGCACATTACTGACTGTTTTTCTGCAAACTCAAGAGTACCCTGATAACTGTAATCCCTTCCAGATAGACATGTCTGTGATAATGTCAGAGGCTTATTTTTTCCCACCATTCCCATGCGGTTTGACCTCTATAGAATATTGTAGATGCCTTATTGTATTTGCATATATCCAGGTGGTGTAGCCTACATTATGGACGTGGTAGAAGAGTCTTTCAGTGCCTTTATGGGGATGGTTTCTAAGGAAATATCCATTTAAATACAGCCTGCTGGGAACCGATCGGGCTGACAAATCAAATAAATCAATAGAAAAGATTCCGATGCTGAAAGCTTCTCAGAGGGGTCAGTGTATTGTCAGCTTTTGTGGTCTTTCATTGAAATGTCATAAACTATAAACCACAGAGGTTGGTAGCATTTAAATTCATTCAAATAGTTGGACATGGGCAAATTCATTCAATGGGATAGTTTATTACATTTATTCATTCAATGAATTTTCTGTGGTCTGACCCCATGAGAGTCAGCACTCTTTTGCAGTTGACACTCACAGACATTATTCTTGCCATACCTGACTCTCCCGCTAGGAATGTGTGCTCAGAGCGCTCCATTACAGCTCTCGCTACGCCGATGGCATTCTTGATTCTTCTCAGGTTTGCAACCGCGCCAACCTCGATTGTATCGCTGCCCTCAGAGAAGAGACAGAATAAACATTCCTGCCCGGTTAGTGGACACAATTAGCATATCAAGAGGGAGCAAGTAACACAGCGGCGACTGCAACAACATTGACAAACCTCCGACAACACTCCCAACCTGCTAACCCCCCCTGTCCCCTTGAGGTATGATGGCTGGTGATTAACATAAACTGTTCTATAATATAGATGATGGAGCTCATTTAGCGCCCAGACACTGACACTTTCATTTAGGAGCAGGTGGACCAAATTAGCTGTACCGATTCTTTCTCACAGCTTGGGTCTTGCTTCAAAATGATTCATAGAAGACCCACTGTCCATTTGTGGCCTGTCTGAAATGCCAAAACTAATCTTTGGCAATGGAGTCCTTTCATGCCACATCGGGAGGACTTTGCCATGTAAATAATTGTGTCCGTACCCCATTTAGTGCTGCTGTTGCCGTTGCCAATGTGGTCATTTTTAAACCAGACTCCTGGTAGTGTTCAGGGCCTGTCTGACGCTGCCACTCGAAGCTTTAAAGCTTTGGAATTATTCTGCCTCCCTTCCAAATGAGTGGTTCATTTGACGCATTGCCAAGTTTGCCACTGGGTGTTGTAGTGCATGCAGTCACTTATGGTCAACGCTGGTAGTGCCAAATCTATTCCCCACAGTCCCTGATTTACACCAAAAACATCTGCTCTTATCATACGGAGAGCTTGTTGACATTTCAACCATTTTCATATTTCCCCCATTAAAGCATTTTTTTATGTCCAATAGTTTACCCATTCATGATCATGGCATCCAGAGTGGTTTCTCCAGTTTCATCGGGGCTTCCTCCATAGCCTACAGTGCCGTCACACTGGTCTATCTCACACTGGGCACAGCCTTTCTCCACTGCATCCAACACTGAACCACCAGACTGCAGCGTGTTCCATGCTGCAATAGAAAACACAACACAACATACTTTATTACTCAGAAAGGGACACAGTCTATGCAGCAAAACACAGATATCATGGTAGTATACTAATGTTTGGCTGTGCACGAATGTTGTAACAAACATTTTGCCACACTGGTCATACATTTGCCAAATTATCTTACATTATCACGTTAGGTTAAATTTAATATGCATCTTGTTCATTACAGCTCCATGAGAGTTGAACAATGATCTGTTGTTAATATGCTTACCTGCTATGTAATTTTCAATTGTGTTACATAACTAATGCAGTCATTTCAATTTGTTCCGTCTAGATTAAATAAAGTATAGTAATGCAATTTTAGCCGGGTTACAGGTAGGCGTTAAAAGCTGAATGATGAAGCACAAGATGACCAGTTCAATGGATTTCTAATAAACAGGGAGTGTAAGTCAGCAACCATTTGGTCACTGATCCCCTTAGTGCCCAGGGGGATCAAACTACCAACTGGTAGCACTGCCACCAGCTTGCCACTAAATTCTCAGACCATATACTGTGTATTCAGCCTGCTCCTACCACTAAATCCTCTCCCTAATCTTTTCCTTTCTCTTTGTTTATGATTTATTTATGGGTCATCTATAAATTATGCTCCACCATCTTTGATAGCCACTGTTTCCTGGAGATACAACTCCTTAAACTTCAACCTCCACATTTCTATTACACTTGACTTAGAATATGCAGTACATTTGCAGAACAGATTACCCTGCTCGTGCTCCAGAAGGTGAAAAGAGGCATAGACAGATCAGCTGGACTGGTTCACAGACTTTTAAACCATGAGCCACAGAAAGCAGGATACTTTTTCTTAATTCTCCTCTTGGCTTTGGTGAAAATCTATGCAATATATTTGATTATTATGTCCATCAATCAGCTGCTGAGCTTTCTGACTTACTGTATTGTTTTGAATAGCATAACCTAACTCGTCTCACCCCACCCCTTAAGGTTGTTTGATTGTTTTTGATGATTTATGTTGTGATTTTGCGAATTAGTATGTGGAGCTGTGCACAGGTGCTGATCCATGTGGCAGCTGGGGTTGAATATGACACACTGGGGCCTTTGCGTGTGTTGTTTACACGTTCTCCCTATGTGCACTGTCCAAACTGTCTGAAGGCTCTTACATTGGCTGTACTTTGCAGTTTAAACGCAATTAATGCCTTTTCTCTTTCATTCCATTTGTGATAGAATGTTTAAATTGATAGGCAAAGCTATATTTAAGCTTAATTATAGTTTCCATAACAGAATTACCAAAGAATGATCTCATTTTTAGTGGCGACCTTATGTGATTTTCATTTAAGTCAAGCGTTTCTATCCAAAGACGACACATATACATGAATTTTATTGTACAGTGCAACCTTCTTACCAGATTCTATAAGCAGCATTATACAATTGTCTGAGCATTATTAGTTAAGTTGAAGATTCCTCTATATCTTCATAATACAATATTTTCGCCTAAGGGTAAAATTATGCATTTAACCCATCCTACCCATTAGGAGCAGCGAGCAGCCACAGTGCAGCAACTGGGAGCCAACTTTCCGTCTATAGCCTAGAGTCATGGTCAAGGGCAATGGCACGAGCATTTACCTTACACACATCATTGATTGATGTGTGTAAGGTACACGTCCGTACTACTAGAGAAAACCCACTCAGATACAAACCCCACACAGAAAAGACCAGGGCTGCCACGGGTTTCAAACCCAAGATCTTGTCATTGTGAGGTTAGCACTGTTGCATATGGATGTTACCACAAATGTAGAGTTTTTCCTTGATCAGTGTTACCCTTTTGACCCTGATCTCACTGATGCAGTAAAGCATTCATTACAGCAATAACAGGCAATTAGCAATTAAAAGCATGAACACAGTTTTAATGATGGATTTGACATAGACCTATGCTCCATATTTAGCGAGAAGTGAAACAAGAATAGTGGCCTTCAGCAATTCACGTTTTATATTCATGGACCTAGAAAGCACCTTAGATCTAAATTCCCTGGTATTCAAATAACCTGATTGCAGAGTTTGTTCAATTTTGATCGTAGCAGGGACTCTCACGTGACAGTTGAGAGCAGAGTGTAAGCAACATATAAAAACCGTTAAAAGCTCACAAAGAACGTTTCTGACCTCTTACCTGCAGCTGTAGCGTCTTTAAACGGCCACGTGTTAATAACCAGAGGCAACGATGCGTCTCCGAGAGGAAAAAGAAAACTCGGAATCAGGAATATTACTAACATTTTCTCCCAAGTTGCAGAGAGATTACAGTAAAGCTGAGGGCAAATATGTCGCTTTCATTGCTGTTTTTAAGCCTCCGTCAACGCGGTATGTGTGAGCAGAGGGGCACGCAGAGCTGCTGTTACATCTAAACGCGATTTAAAATGAGGATTTGATTTATATAGAGAGCTGAGAGATGCTGTATTTGCTATTTTCGAACTTGTAAGTCTCCACTTCCTTGTTGTGTCATGTGGTAGGTGGGCGGGGTCTGTATTAAAGGGACAGTAAGTATATACGTTAGAGAGGAGGGGCTTCTACTTTATCATGCACCTTGTCATAGCAATTATACTAAGATTTATACAATATACAAAAAAAATAATCATAAAATGACCTTAACATTTTATTTCATTTGCATTTGTCACCTAAAAATCTCCACTGTAAAATTATGCTTTTTTTTATTTTTTATTCTTCATTAGACTATTGACAACAACCAATGATCGAGGAAACATTTCTCTCAAAAGCAAATATCAATTTTAGCAGCCAATTACAGCAAAATGGTCAGGAATATCAACTTATAAAGGTAAACTTGTCTGGCTTCATCCAGACATCCAGACTTTGGTAATTATTTCAGAACTGTAGTCAGGGATTGAAAACGTCTCCTTTTAGTGTTTGGCAGCTGTGTGTGTGTGTGTGTGTGTGTGTGTGTTAGTCTTTAAATCATCCAGAAATGCATTAAATAACCTTCAATATCTGAAATGAAATGTTTCATTATTTACTGAGTCGAAATAATGCGTATGGATGGAAAGGCTATGGTGGCAACGATAAAAGAAATGTCACTTTGTAGTTTCTAAAACAATGTAGAAGCCTAAAACCCACAATGGAGTGTGAATGAATAATTGACTGTGAAGAATAAGATGGATGTTGTCAAAAATATGAATTATGGAATCATGCCAGAGTAAAAAAGCTGAAGTTTTTCAACCTATCCATCACTCCACTCCCAGTTCCCAACTTTATGTCACTCCATCTAAATTATAGGCTATGGTACAGGAATAAAATGTCTCAGTCCTTTTTGGCTTACACCTAAGTCAGCTGTGAAAGGCTTCGCTGTAAGTTTTGTTTTCAATGTAGTAATGGAAGATAACCCGTTTGTAAGAGATGGTATTTTAGTACAGATTTGATTTGTATGCATGATATCAATAAGCAGTAAATGGTCAATACAGTTGGCAGTGGCAATTCACTTTTATATCTGTGCAAAACTGTACTCGACTCCTTGTTTTCCCTGCAGTATTCTGGTCATAAAAATAAATTGCACCACCATTTTACAAAGTTCCCTCCTATATTTAACCAGCTGCTCAAATGTGATTATTCGCCCATCAGCACAAGGGCAAATGATGGATGTAAACCTTTAAACTGAATGGTTTGAATATTGAGTACAACTCAAACTCACTCATCTCACCCTAGCTAAAGTTCCCTTTCAGAATGTAGTTGTTATGAAATCATTAGTTAGAAATAATCTTTAATCTTAAACCTATGAATCTATCACAGCATTACCCTTAAACCATTTCTTTGTCTCTTTCTCTCTTTATTCTTCTACGTCCACTTATTAGACTTTCTTGGAAACACTTGGTTGGGACAGAGGAAAGACTCCATCTGGTTGTGAAAAGTTGGCCAAACTCCCCAATTTAGCTCAAGCTGGTTGTGGAATTATTCTTTTAATTTCCTGAGGAACCATATCCTCAGGGAGGAGGCAAAGTATCCCTTGGAACATAGTGCTTGATAGAATTGTATCCTCTCATTTCATGCCAAACAAGAACAAAGCACGGGCCCGGCGGAGAAACTAACAATATAGTCTAACCTTGAGGCGTGGATGCCAACAGCGTGCCCTCTTTTACATTATTCATATGGAAAATACAATTTTCACTTATATTTTATTCATTGGTTTTCCTTAAACAATGGGAAGTCCAAGTGTGGTTTTTGACAGGGGTATCTGATAGAGAGGAAATGGATGACAGAGAGAGAATGAGTTTTATAACTTTCCCGTTATTGATCGGAATTAAAGAACACTACATGAAAGAATCGTGTTGATAATAACTTCATAAATCATCAGTGTCCTTTCAAGTACTTTCATAATGTCCTTTATAGCAGAGGGCAAAAAACAATGTCACCATGGGTGAAAGGTATAGTATCAAAAAACAACTATGTAAAAACATACAGTAGATATCTAAATAATTTCACACATCATTCATCATTCATTCATATCTTTCATTTTGGAAAAAATCGGTATCCTTATTTTCAGCTGCTAATCAAATGCTGCTGCATTATATGTGATCTAAATTACAATTTTATCACATTATCTATAGATGCATAAAAGAAATGTTATGATATATAAGTATAGAAAGAGGTAAGCATTATTATGTGTGTACATATATATATATATATATATATATATATATCATGTATATAATATCCCAAATGATCCCATGATTCTATTCGAACAGTAAAATATGTTTTAAACACGAGTCTTGATCATCCAGTTGAATCATTGGTTAGTTGTTAGTGTATCACTTGACTGCAGTCCTGTAATTTGACAGATACATACAGTATCACACCAAAGTGTCATGTTGAAACAGGCTTTGATGAAGCTGATCTTGTTCACTTAGCCATGAGAACAGTTTTTTTAATTGCCCTTTATATGATTATATCCAGAGACAAATAACGATCACCTGCATCTGTCTGATTGCATCTGTCTTTTAATCAGGTCAATTTATTCTGCATAACACGAGTCTGAGCCTTGTACAGGCATGCCTTGGCTACCGCTGCGCCTTACCACCAATTCTCCCGGCACGTACACTTAAACCTTATTGAATTATCCAGAACGCAGCAGCACATCTGGTCTCCAACCAGCCAATAAGGGTACATGTCACAATGCTTCTCATCTCTCTCTGTTGGTTTCCATTAGTTCCTTGCTTCAAAGTTGACGTCTTTGATTCTTTCCTACAAAGCAAGGAGCACAATAGAAACCACCTACCTGAAGTCCCTCATTCAAGCCTCCCTCATGAGCACCGCTCTACTAATGAAGCCTTGTGTTGCCATCACTGCGTGGCTTTGAGTCTCAAAAGCTAGACTATTTTCTTCTGGGGTCCCTTGGTGAGGGAATAAGTTACCCACCTCTGTTCAATCTGCTGAATCCCCCTTGGCCCGAGACTAGAAGCTCCTTTTCTGGGAACACCACCTGCTACAGCCCTGGCACTTACAGCACACGCCGTGGAACTGGAACTGTGCTTTGTGACACTTTTTTGTCCATGCTTTTTCTTGGATCAGCACGTTGCTTATGTATAATAACTCAGTTGGTGTGACTTCGAATATCAGAATCTGCCAGATGAATACTGTACCTGTAAATGAAAATGATCTTGTTATTTCCAGCCCCTAATTACAGCTATTTTAAACAAAAAATGACCAAATCAACACAGTGCTTAATTATACTATTTGCTGGATTTTGCATAAAATGTGAACTCAAATCATAGTAAACTTTCTCCCTTGTTCTTCTTTTATTTCAAAAAATAATTTGGCAGCTTTTAAAATAAATGAAACACAGGATATTTTAGAGGCAAATAAAAACAGTAGTTTCACATAGGATTAAATTTACAGTTGAGTGCACTTTGCATTCCATGCAACTTGCATTAGTAGTTTCCTGATGCTTTGGTTTATTTACTATTTGAAGACGCTAAAAAACTCTTTCTTTAAATAAGAAGGCCACTTAAACAGACTCAGATTGCCCATGGGCTTTTCTGTTCTATTTTATTATTAGAGTTTCCGTTATATTCACAAGAGTTTCCAGAAACTGTGATAACTCTGCATTTCACAGACAAAAAAACCCTCAGAGTTTAGTCAGAAATATCTTCCACCAAATAGTCAGGTGTTATTGATTTTCTTAAGCTCTCGTTCCCGCTTCTAGCTGGATGAATGTAGCCAAGAATAAGATAGCCAATAAAACCTGTTAGAATGCATTGTTTATGACCCTCTTTTTATCAGCAGAAATGTCTTGATATACTGCTCTGATCTTGCTGTGTTAAAAAATTGAGATTTATCATGGTGTTGAAAGGCATAAATGATTTTCCACTGCACTGAATACAAGCCCAGTAAGAAGCGGCAGCAGAGCTGTTCTAAAAACAAATGGTGCAATTTTGTTGTTGATATAAATGACAAAAACAAATTGTGATTGTTTTTTTTAATTCTGTGCACAAAACGAATTGGAAGAAAAAATCTCAAAAATTTATATAATCTCCGACAAGTTGCTACATTCAGGAAGCACTGAGATAGATTAGGTGGATAAGGTCAAACACGAAACGGTGATTTGGGAGACGTTATTTCTTTCTAAGCATAGAGCCAAATTCTGTATTTCATTTTTCAGTATAACGTTGAACTGCTTTGCTGGGCCCTTTTGATGTTGGGAAACCTTAGAAAGAATAACAAACGACCAAACATACTGGATTCAACACCAACTCAGACAGTTGTTACAGTTAAATAATGAATTAGTATTACTCCTTCACTTTCCTTTGACTCTTTGACTCCATCATGCTACTCTCTCAGTCCTGGATGCCCCAACATTTACGAGCATCTTTGAAATTATTGGCTCAAATAAAGAGATCCTTTTCAAGTGTTAATGGATGGAAGTCCCTAGAACAGAGATATAGCCAATGAGAGAGGGTGAGAGGAAATGGAAGTAACAAAATACGGAATTTCTGAATTCCTGCCTTCTTTTTCATCTATTATTGAAATTACCACATGAGGTTTTATGAATGCCAATTTCCGACATTGGTTATCATTGGTCAGACATTGGTTGGTCATCACTCCCCAGCTGTCAGATCTTGAAATTTGTGCAGCTTTGTGTAGTTGGCACACCACAGCTAAGTATACAGGGTGTACAGACGGTTCAGTCATTTGAGTGGTGCTGCAATTTGGGCATTTGTAAAGCCAGAGAGAAAAATCATATGTCACATTGAGCTATATAAAAAAAAACCTTGACTCAACAAATTGGGTTTGAGAAAACATCCTAAAAGATGGTATCGAGGTCACTTCAGAGCTCTGGTTGTGTAACAGAGTTGTGACGAAAACATTTCAGATGTTGAACATGAACAGATGAACAGGTCTGTTGAAAGATGAGTACCGTAATCGGACTATAAAACGCACCTGACTATAAACCGCAGAAGCTAAATTGAATGATGTGTACATATATAAGCCGCACTGGACTATAAGCCGCCGGTTTTTTAATGTTTAATTACCATATGTAAGGGTTCGTGCACAGAGGGGATTGTCGGGAAAGAGGCGGCTGTTTGAGGAAGCTCCCATTTATTAACATTTCAACAAACAAGTTGCATATTTGCACAACGTTTTCAAGTGTTACCATTTAGTGCAATAGTAGCTACAGAACATGTACTATGCTGTGTAAACTGTACTGTATCACATAGCGTTTCAGACACACAAACCTTTCAACTTTCAAACTTAACGGTGCGCTCCCAGCGCACTTACCGGCAGTGATCTACAGCAGTGGTCCTTGGCATGAAAAAGATTGAAAACCACTGATCTACATTATAGCCTACAGTAGTACCATAACAAAAAACAAAGCTTACAGCGCTTGACGAGGCAATATCGATTTCCATAATGAGGGTGTCACACAAACTGTCTCGCTCTAGTAATGTCCGTCTGTCTCGCTGTCGTTCTGTCTCTCGTACCACTCGCGGTTCCTCTTTTACTTTTGCGCGCTCTTTTCCCGCCTCCGGAGGACTTCCGCCTTCCGGGTAACCTGTAAAATCCATAGATTTAGATATTCCCCTAGTGGCCGTTAGCTGTAAAAATCCATAGATTAGCCGCACCGTTATATAAGCCTCAGGGTCGAAAAATGCGGAAAAAGGCGCGACTTATAGTCCGAAAATTACGGTACATTTTCAAAAGCAAAATATGGGGTAAAATACCAGCCAGGTAAGCACTAATACCAGCTGTCAGATGGGAACAAGAAAAATCTGAGCTGATGGCTGGCACAGGAATATGTACGCCATGGAACAGATCTGTCTTCAGAGAACACATAACCTGAATCTATCAAAAAACATAAGGAATTCTCAGCAGAAATGTTAGTTTAAAAAAAAAAAATGCAGACATCCTTATTTCTTTAGCGCTCAACCAAGCTTAGCCTTTTGCTAAATGATAATGTATTCATCTTTTCTCTCTGATTTGATAACCAACTGTGCTATTCAGTATTTACAAATACACATCATGACTCAACTTATAACACACAACAATTGTACTTCTCAATGATTTTATTGAACATACTGCATTCTTTAATCATCCTTTGTCCGTGCTGGGGGCAGTCGGTGGCTTGGTGCCTCAAAGATTTCCAGCTCCATTTTCCTCCTACAGTTCATAGATTAGCAGGTTGGGTGAATCAGAAACTCTAAATCACCCATGGGTGTGAATGAGTCTGTCCCCGTTTGTCAGTCCTGTGATGGACTGGTGACCTGTCCAGGCTTGTACGCTGCCTCTCGCTGAGTGATTGCTGGTCTCCGTGTCTAGGGAGGGGATGGATGGGTCGGTCGATAGATGGATGGATGGATAGATGGATTGGGTTGATAGAAGGCTGGGTGACCAATAATAGTAAGTGAATAATAACATTGTAGTTTAATATAGTATAATGTAGTATTGTAAAAATGAAAATGAAATGAAGGAAATAATAATGTCAAGCTGTTATGTATATTGTTTTACTTTAGGTAATGTGTTACGCCAATCAGAATATGGAAAATAATCCATACAAGTACCTACTACATACTACTGGCCAAATTGTTATATATTTAATCTTAAATGGATTGCATTTTTATCTTTTTTTATACATTTGATAAATGGAAACTGCAGCAAAAAAAAAGAGTCAATTTCCAATTTAATTGCCCTGATTCCAAGTAATTTTAAAGTTAATTATGTCACATTAGAATTGCAACCTATATGCATCCTATAATACTGTTTTCAGGCAATAATATCATCCTGTATACTTTTAGTCATCCTCCATAAATCCATAAATGTAAAACAAATCTAAAAAGAACTGTTTTAAGGAAATTTTTGTAAAACACCAAGTCCTGAGATCATGTTAGCAAATCTGTATAGTCAGTCAGCCTTCCACAGAGGCTTCAGGAGCTTAGATACAGCCGTATTATTTGTGTTTGAATGTTGGAGTGTTTTACATACTAGGATTCAGGGCCAGTCAGTGTTTGCGTTTTCATTTAGTTGAAGCTTGCTGAACAGACTGTCAGACACGCAGGATTAAAGATAAATCCATGCATGCACTTCTAACTTACAGTGAGACTAACTAGCAGGGAAAACAATGCCCAGTTGGCTGTCATGTATGATGGGCTGCACTTCTACATAAAAGTTTTATTGCAAAGAATTCTTTGGACCGCATAATGGTTTGTTTCAGGACTCAGCCTTGACTGTGGCCAGATGAGTACTTCCCAACACTCAGTTCACACAATTCTTCTTAAGCACTCAAAGAATCAATGAAAGTCTCTCTTTTCTGTCTCCTTTTCAGTGTTTTCAGTGCACAGTTAATAAGCACAGAAGTTCTCTGTTATCCTTGCTTTCAAGTTTGATTAAGGTTATTGTGGGGTGAAATATTTGAAAGGTTTCCTAAAGTTATTACAGTATCTGGTGATTCTGATAAGATAAGATAAGACACACAATAAACGTTTTTTTGCCCCTCAAGGAGAAAATTTAGTTGTCACAGCACCATGACAGTGCAGAGAAAAGCTATAAATTTACAAGAATCAAATATGTATATGAATATAAATGTAGATACAAAATGTGTAACACTCCAGTTTATCTTTGCTGTTGTGACAATATAATTATCTATCAGACGTGTGCAATGAATGTTTTTCATGTAAATTCATCATAGAGCGTTATCGTGGACATTAACCTTCATCAATTACTGATGTAAATATCATTTGTGTCAAAGATGTCAACATTATTTTGTGCTGCTTAAGCTGCATGATCATAGCGCCACATTGGTGTTAGTTGCATGTTCCTTATGTTATTGGTTCTCTTGTGTTATTGGTCCATGTATAATGACATCACTGGTGACCCCTGTCAGAGGAAATATTTCCAGGCTTTAACTGTTGGATCTGGGCTAACCGGATTGAGTGGCCAACAAAGGATGGATTTCTCATATATCAAATGCCCTATCTTGGAAAAGAAAGAAAGTGGGAAAAGAAACATGCACACAGATCCAACCAAATTCCATCCAACTCCCTTGCTTTATGAGATTTACTGCTAAGAAATTGTCAGCCAAACACAAGCAAATGATTGCCTCCTTGGTGGAGATAATCATGCAATCCAGAAATAGAATTCTCTGAGACTGCTGTAAAGGATCATATTGACATATATTTTCTGTTAAATAAACAAAATCAGTCATCTTAAGACAGTGTCAGAAAGGAAACCATATAAATATATAAATAATATACAGTATATAAAAGCTTAGCAGAGTCTGTGTTTATGCCCAGTCTACACTATGTAGTTTAATATATGTTCTAATGTATAATGTGCTCTCTTTTCTGCTATCATGTTATGATAAATGATACAATAAGGTACTGCTTGTTTATGGCAGTAATGTAAAACAGCAGAGGGAACCATTACTCTTTTTGTTTTCATTTTTCTTAAAGGTGGCTCACTTCCTAGAAATCAATTTGCATAAAGTTGAATTAAAAAGGCTCCAAGGGAAAGAGTTGGATTTAGGGATTAACTTGAAAAACATTCACAGTCCAATGCAAAGCTGCATCTGGGACAAGGGCTCTTAATTTTATTAGGTATAGCTCTGTGCTGCTCACTCCATTTATTGAAATAACTCTTCACTACTGTTTTTGTTGTCACAAGTGATATATTTAAACATCTCAGTAATGGACATAGATTCACTCAGCAGACTGTGGGTCTATTAGAGTCACTCTGCTGGGAGGAAAAACACTGTTTGACCAAAGGGATGTGACAGAGCAGTGTCATCAGTAGCTTACTGATGCAGCTAAGTCAATCACTATGTAATTGTGCCTCTGATCCAGAGGATGGGGCTGAAGCATTAACCACACTGTGCCGCTCAGCTGTCCCGGCTATTACACATTTTCTCTAATGACATACAGTAGCTTCAGGCTCGTAGATTTATACTTACATGACAGAGCCCGTACTAAACTGAATTCCAGTCCACTTTAAGATCAACACGCCATATTTCAATCAGAATCAGAATCGACGTGAGATGTGGCTGCCTGATGATGTGTCTCAATTTTCTCTCTATTGTAAATATCATAATACAACAAATTCAATTATTATATCACAACATTAAATACGAAGTGCATACCTTCCCGAAGTCAGAAGAAGTGTAGAAATTGTTTTTCTGTTCTTGCCTAAAGAGAAAGACATGGCTGCAATAATAATCATGGTGATGATGATGATAATTATAATAATAATAGCATCAAAATTGATTCTGAAATATGAATTATCCTGCAAACCAACCAACCAAGGTGAAACCTTCTCGGCAGAAAGGAAACAGATCTTTTTTAGATACAGTCACATATAGCCACATATTGGAAACTACAGGAGTCTGTCAGTTCACTGGATCCAGCTACTACAAAAAGAGAATCCCTTAATATCTCCAATAGATGTTTTAAGGGGTCTTTTAGATTTCCCTACAAAGACTCGGTAAATGTATCACAAAACCGCAGGTATTACTCTCGAGATTTAAATTCCTCTTCATGCATAAGAGAGCGAGAAGAGGCACTTTTTCTGGCATTGGCAGGGGCACGTCTGTCTATTCCTTTTCTCTCTCTAGTCCCTGCTGCCTGAGAAGCCCTGATAAGAAACACAAGTATCTCGGGAGGTGTAACCTGTGTGCTTTGATGGAGCTGCCGATGAACTGGTTCTTAGCTCCCTGGTGTTGCTGTGGGACATTAGCCTTTCACGTGGGGTTTTTGGTGCCCGTTCCAGCATTTCAATGTGTGTTATTTCCAAGCCACTGTGTTTGCTGGGGAATAATTTATTGATGTCATTGTATCACTTGGAGACAGCTAATTTGTTCTCATGGAGGTGAGTCATTGCGGTGGAAGAAAAATACCAATAATCTTGTCAACTTTGTTGCTTCAAATGTGTGTGAATTTATTCATTATATAATAATGCGAAAAGTTACGTACGATGGATGGATGGATAGATAGATAGATAGATAGATAGATAGATAGATAGATAGATAGATAGATAGATAGATAGATAGATAGATAGATAGATAGATTTCAACTAAAACTGCTCCTTGATCCATCAACCTGTGATGATCTGGCAGTGAAATTGAAATAAGCCGTATTCCTGAGGTATAACAACTCCAAAACTGAACCGAAAACCAGCTTACATGAGGTGAACCTACTGCTTTTCTACTGCCATGTAAGTACTGCCGTAACTGTGCCTCATCCATATAATCCATGTAATCCCACATTCAAACACGCTGGTCTTTTTTGATCTGGGATGCAGGATCAACTGAAGTACAGCAGCACTTTGTCAGTGTTCAGTAGCAAAGTTCTAACACCAGATGCCCCTAAGTCACTGGCTGAGGCAGGGAATACAGCCTCTCATCAGGGATTGAGCCAGCCACCTTATTAATTAGCATTTACAGCTTTAGGCCAACCTGCTAACCTATTTAATGAGTAAATAATTGCTTCTTAGGTCTTATGTCACCATGTCTTTTATTAATACATGAAGTTATCTCAAAATTACTCTTGAACCCTTGGAGTGCCAAATTGAATTTAGAGCAGAGGAGAATTTGGCCCAAAGATCCTTCTCCAGGCCCTAAATCTGGGAGGATTGGCTCCAAAATAAGATAAATTCCTGTTTGATTCCTTGAGGATTTTTTTGAATTGTCAAAAGACGTTTCGACAGGGGATTGTTATCAAATAATTGGAAAAAGTACACCCAATTTAAATATATTTCCCAAACTTGTACAAATAGATAAATGAAATGTTTGACTTCCTTTTACCCTACCTTGTTTCAACATTCAGGCTGTGCACAACACTGGGACTAACAATCTATTCATTTTATTGAACGCTTAGTTATTGTGCAGAAAGTCATACCCACAGTGATAAATAGAAACTTTCTAACTCACCCCCAACAGCGCTGTAGAATATAGGTAACCTACACTTTAACTAATGGAGCTTCATGTTCTCCCCAAGGTCTTCATTGTGCCAGGTGGTTAGTAGCTGTTCCTCCTTCTATTGCAGACCAATAGCTACTCCTTGGTACAGTATATGAGTGACTAATGATTGATTTGTTTAAGAATCAATCAGTGCAGGAGTTTTTTGTCAATATCCTTGTCACACATGCAAAGACAGTAATTTAGTTTTTCTAAAGTTCTACAATGTACATGTTGCACAATAGTGGCTAAAAGTGGTTGCTAAATTCTCCTGTAAATAAGCAACCCAGGGGCTTTCATGCACAGTAAATAGAGAATCTCTTGGAATGTTGGACCTTTTGAAATGCTTTTAGTAAAATTACATTTTTAAAAAGAGACCAACTCATTTATTGGAATGCCAATATTATGTGGCAGATTTTCAAATTTGTGATTGTAACAGGTACAGTATTTTTGCATTTTTGTTTATTCAAAAGTAATTTTGTCATATTTAGCTTTTTACCATCAGTTTTTATGTTGTAAATTAACTTTGCAGTAACATTATAATTCCTGATTCCTACCGTGTTGAAATGTATAAAACATAATCTGGTATTTTGTTTATGCAAACAGGATGACTTTAATGGCCATTTGTACATAATTTCAGTGCTGTTCCTCATGCACATGATTATTGATTACATCTGTTTTAAACTAAAACCCTGACTAGAGTATTTACCTGGCTCCCAAAAATTCAGGTCAGGAGGAAGGATGAGAGTTTGAAAGCCCTGACAGAAATGTTGCTAAGGGGTTTGGGGTTGTAAACCTCATGAACACATGACAGTGTATTGTTTAATTTAACAGGAAAGCTGTTGGCAGGCTACAGTGTGTCGGCTGTTAGTTTTGAACAGTGGAAAGTGCTCTTTAGCTGCTATTCAAACTGATGCCTAACAGCTATGACAACAGCTACTCTTTGACTGGCTGCTTGTGGAGCAATTTGTCAGCAGCCTTGACAACTTAGACTGGAAATTCTGCAATACTGGACTGTAATTGTCAATCTGGGGCTTTGCAGGCGGAAACGAGTCAAGATGTGCTGCTAAAGACTGAATAAATGTATGACCCTTTCTGGAGGATTGGTCATGTTGATGTGGATTTCTTTTGGCCTGAACTGCTTTGCATGAGTGACATGAGTGAAATCAGTCGGAGAGCCATCAAGTTTAAATGTGTGGAAAACACACACACACACACAATATTTCTTAAATGTCAACTTCAAACAGACTCGCCTTTTTCAATTTAACTTCAGTAACAGTTGGGTGGAATCACATGTCAATTTGTTTGTTTGTAGTGTATGACTCCTTTTGAATTTTGTTTAGAGGTCAAAGTCAAATATGCAGGCCAAGTACAGAAAGTGTCAAAATGAAACACTTCAGTCACTTTAGTATTATCTCCAAGTAGAACATAATGGTTTAAAAGTCTTGCTTCAAAGTAATGTTTCACTTCATGGGGTGTTTAAATACACTTGGGATGGAAAATGTAATAGAATTAGACTAAAGTAATCAAATCAGCTTCAGTGTCTTCCGAGCACTGACCACTGTTACCACTGCTTCCTAGAACACAACCAGTTCAATTGAAGTAAATTAAAATGAATGTAGGAGGAATTATTTGGACGATTGAGACAAATAACCAATCTGTGCACCTCAATTGAATTGAATTGAATTGTTTTGTTGGCAGTCGAGCTCCCAATCAGGGTTGGACACCTCTCCTCTCCCGGCTGACTTAAGATACCAAAAAGACAATGTACACTCATTTGTTTAGTAAAGATTTTTTTTAGCCGCGCTGATTTCCAAATTCAATTTAAGGCCGATTTCTTGCCAAGCAAGAGAAAAGGTCCTCTGGAGCGCTGAGAGTATTGTAGTTCCTCTTTTCATCATTTGTTTTCTTTCAGGTTGGAGAGAGAATTATTGATTTGGATTCAAATGAAGCTGTTGGGAAGGCAAGAAGTCCATTTGTCGAAACTCGCTGGCGTGCATCACTCCAGATAATGAGGAGGCATAATGAAGCATGTTAACTCTGCGCTCTGTCATCATCAAAGTCATCAGCGGCAGCATTTTGATTGGCACCTGTCTCTGAATCAATGGAATTGAATCACTTTTATGCTTTGCCATCTGTTTCATTGTCGTGCGGCACGGGTTGTCGAATGAGTGGGAACAAGCAAAGATAAATCCCGTCCTGTGCCATTTTTGTCAGTTTCAAGAGCCTAAGGAAGCATATTTTGCAGCTTAGGCATGTGTCATTTCCATTTCTCCACAAAGATGAAATAATGCAAAATGTCAGATTGTACAGAGAAAGCGGGAAATCACATGGTTGTTTGAACATCCGTGTGTGCTTTCTTCTCAGTTACACACAGCAGCACGGCTCGCTTATCAACCTGCCAAATATAGAATCCCGCTATGGCACAGATCGCCGTGAACACACAAATAAGCTTAAGAATGGTACCGAGAGTCTGGAGGTGAAAGAAGAGGTATCGTGTTGTTGTATGACGTGGACGATGTGGCATACAGATGAAACAGTGGAGTTAGCCTTCCCATGAGGGGCAATCCCTTAGATCTTTAATTAGGGCAAGAGAACACAGTAAAATGTAATCAATCCTTTCACCTCTGGGGTTTCAGTAGTGGGAATATGCAATAATGTATATTCCCTGGAGGTATTATTTTCATCAATATTCTCTTTATCATGGCCAGGTTTGAAAATCATAGGTGTTTTATAAGTTTTAACAATCGTAGAGATCATGCAAGCTAAAATTCTGTGCAGTGCACTAGAATGCCCAATTATAGTTCATTTGAGGGGGAAGTCTTCAAGTGGAACATTCGCTGTGGCTTCACACATCTGCACTAAGATCTGAAGATGACACTTTTCTGGGTCTGGACATTGAAGCTCTAAAACCACTCGCTGTTTATCACCATACAGCAAGGTTGTGTTATAACCCTAATTAATGTCTGCGGAGGACTGAGGCTTCCATTTATGCCACAAGACATTTGGGATAACTTTAATTTATGGAGCACAGAGAGAGCTCATGCTCTGACATACGCAGCAGGGGGTCTTTGAAAGCAGGCCGGCATTTTGCTGTGCTGCTGCTTTGAAGGTCTCTCCCCAAAGCAGGACAGGAATCAAACGCAAAAGCTAATACGCCTTATGCACCACAGTGTTCCGTCTCCAAAATTGTCTGAATCTGTTCATTATTCATTACAAATCCTTGTTAGGTTAGCCGCATGCCTGACATGGCACCAGGCAGCTCTGCGTGGTTGCCTTACCTCTGAAATACATGTTCAGTTTTGGATTATTATTAAAAATATGTTACTCTGCTACATCTATCCTCTGGATTCGTATTAATGTAGCTGTAAATTGCGCGCTGAAGTGCGTTCCTATTATGCTGTTTCCTGCTCCGCGCTGTTTGACCCTCTGCTACCCCCCCGCAGAGCAACAAAGATGTTGTTGTTCTTGTCAGATGCTCACAGTAACTAATTGGAGCGGACTAAGATTAGAATGTACCACTACTCTTGCCATAGGTGGCCCAATGAAAGAAAGAAAAACGACTTTAATATCCTTTTATTTTAGACGTCCAAGTATATGTAAATCAAATCATTTCCAGAAATAAAAGATGTCTGAGTCAAAAGTAAAGGTGACCGAACTTCTCGAGGGAAAAGTAAATTGTGAGAGATCAAGGATGTAATGCGGCTATTTCTAGTGATGTCAACTCTAATGAGCGCTCCTATCCTCTGCACATCATTTAAACATTTGCCTAACTCAATTATCAGGAACTGGTTTTACAGTAATTGTATGGGAAGAAAATGTCACGAAGCAGCGCAACATATGTCCTCTCTGCTAGAGTGCAAAATGTTTAATTTTAACACCACGGGGAGTTTACAATTTTGACAGTAATTACATGAATTTGAGACCAAGTCTGCGTTATTTATTGGACTGCCATTTTATTAGCATGTCCAAATAAATGCAAATCAAAACAAGCTATACAAGGTGCTAATTTCATTATTTTCGACACATATAAATAACTGCATCAAAATATTACAGCATTAGAAATACAATTAATGCAATAAAATATGGACTCAACACTTCCAATGGCCTCAAACTCACTTTAAAGTTTGTATGTAAACACAAACTCTCAGACCAGAATGAGCATTGACTGACTCAACAATGGCAATTCTGTTTAAACATTTCTTCGCCTGATGTGTTTCCACTTGGAAGCCAATTAAGCGGAATTGATGTGCATGTAAATGTACTTTAGCATCTACAAAACCTAAACAATTCACAAATGTAGGACTATTGTTGGAAATTAAATTGTACATGCGTAGAAAACATGTTGTACAATTACAGCAGTGATACACGCTGATGATGGACAAAATGATGTTTATGGCATCATCTGCTGTTATCACCGTCATTTGTAATGTGGAGAAACGAACTCAACAGCTTTGTAAATGAAAGTGCCAGTGAACCTTATGATCTGTGAAATTCCAAATGTAGCCTTGTGAGGAGCAGCTGGTAACTGTTTTTTTTGTTTTTTGTTTTTTATCTCAGTGAGCCCGAGGAGTTAAATAAACTTCATTAAGCCTTTGAACTTAACTGAAGCAGAATACCACTGAAAGTTCCACCCTCGTCTACTCCTTTCCCTTACCATAAAATCAGTGCCTTGGTTAAAGTAAAACACCACAGAATCTGTATGAAAATGTGTTTTCCCTTTGGCCCATTGCGGTTCTGTTTAGATAGCTTGAAATGAGAATAAAATGGCCCACCTCCAACTTCTTCTGGTTGGTGCTCTGCCTGGCAGCTACAGTCTTGTCTGGTTTTGTTATTTTTCTGTTGAGATCTGTGTTAATATTTATCTTGGGGTGAAATAATGTGTGGTAATAAGTGTAAGGATTCTGAGACTTGGCCTGTTCATACAGTGGCTTATGCCGTCATGCAAACGGTGTGATAACAGTAGACTTTCATGGAAAATCACTTTGTGGAGATGGGTGTCTGTGTCACACTGTACAGTATCGATTGATACATGTCATATTCTGCTATCGAAGCGTTATGCAGACAGCAACGTTGTCACCCATCTTTACTGCTTTACCCTGGCTCTGAACATGCTGTGAGCATGCAAATTGAGAGTGAAATCACATCTTCAACTGAATCCTCACATCACTATGTGAACCAGTCACAATCAGGGGACAGGCCATCTGAAACTGGGACCCTCCCTGGAAACTGAGGACATCTGGCCATCCTAATGTTTGTCTCTACACCCCTCTGTCTTTATCAAGCTAGCACTGACTCTAGCCAGCATGGGGCCTAACAAGACCCATCAGCTAGTTCCATTGATTGTGTCTGAAAATAACAGTGTATCTAGGACATCAGCTACACTGCTCAAAAGAATAGGGGAACACTTATCATCACTGTTTAATACCAAGTCAGGTAAAGTTCAGGGATATTAATCTGTCGATTTTGGAAGCACAAGTGATTGTGAATCAATTTCACCCGCTTTGGTGCACATGAAAGAGACAACAGCTGCAATGGAAGCAAAAGCAAGACAACCTCCAAAAGTGAATGGTTTTGCATGTGGTGGCCACAGACAATTGCTCTCTCCTTCTCCTTTCTGACTGATTCTTCTCTAGTTTTGTGTTCTGTTAGTTTCCCCTGCAGCCCAATCAGGTTGCACAGGTAGTTCAGCTCCAGGATGGCACGTCCATACGTGCGGTTGCAAGAAGGTTAGCTGTATCTCCCAGCAGGAGATCAACTGTTACACAATGAGAGTTGGACAGGGCCAAGAATGGCATCAACCCAGGAGCAGGATTGATATCTGCTCCTTTGTGCGATGAGGAACAGTAGGAGCACTGCCAGAGCGCTACAAAATGACCTCCAGCAGGCTACTGGTGTGCATGTTTCTGACCAAACTTTCGGAAACAGACGCCATGAGGGGGGCATGAGAGCCCTATGTCCTCTAGTGGGACCTGTACTCACAGCCCAGTACCATGCAGCTTGATTGGCATTCACCAGAGTACACCAGAATTGGCAGGTCTGCTGGCAACCCGTTCTCTTCACAGATGAGAGCAGGTTCACACTAAGCACATGTGACAGGCGTGAAAGAGTCTGGAGAAGCCATAGTGAATGTTTTGCTGCCTGTAATATCATCCATCATTACCGGTTTGGCGGTGGGTCCGTAATGGTCTGGGACAGCATATCCTCGGACGCAGACCTCCAAGTCATAGCCATGAGTACACTGACTGCTGTTAGGTACCAGGATTAAATTCCTCAGAGCGATTGTTTGACCGTACTCTGGTGCAATGGGCCCTTGTTCCTCCTGGTGCAGGACAATGCCCGGCCTCATGTGGCCAGAGTGTGTCGGCAGTTCCTGAATGATGAAGGCATTGATGCCGTTGACTGGACCTCATGTTCCCCTGTCCTAAATCCAATAGAGCACCTATGGGACATTATGTATCGGTGCGTCCAATTACGCCAAGTACTACCACAGACTGTCCAGGAGATCACTGATGCCCTGATCCAGGTCTGGAAGGAGATCCTCCACAACACCATCAGCCGACTCATCAGGAGCATGCCCAGATGTTGTTGGGAGTGCATACAGGCACATGGGGGCCATACACACTACTTAGTGACATTTTGAGTTGCCATGATGAAATTCACGTAAGTTGGATCAGCCTGTGATTTGATTTCTTTATTTTTAGTTTTTGTGTGATTTTTAATCCGGTCCTCAATGGGTTGACAATGCTAAGTTCATTTTGTTCTCTACAAATTATACAATGTTCATCACGATTTTCAACTTGAATAATTTGTTCATAAGAATCCGATCTGTGATGTAAGTGTCCCCATTTTATGAGCAGTACATTTCAGCCCAGACTGCCTTTTGTTTGATAATGTGTTGAAAATACAGTTTTTGGCACCAGAACAGTCTGATGCAAACATTCAGGACAACGCCATCTTGGACTCTGTGTTGCATATGACTGCATTTGATAAGAATATACACAAAACTACACACTGTGTAGGCAATACTGAAGAAATTGGAAAGTACACAGAGAATAGGCTACCATCTGTGCAGTTCATGGAATAGAAATAAAAAGAAACCACGATATAAGACTAAATAGATTCACATCTAAAATGATGAAGTGAACCAAACATTTTTGAAAATGTAAAACTAAATTTGTGATGCAGGCTGTGCTTGATTGCAGGAAAAGATCCAACGATTTACATGTGGCTATCTCACGCTTGTTACCTGACATCTGCAAAATCCCCAAATCACACAGTGTGTCTTTAAGTAGAACTGAGTCTCTAACTTGCTCGTAGGTGTGAATATGACAGTGAACATCAGCCTTGTGTGAAACCTGTGCAGAGTGAACTAATCAACACTAGGATAGCCTTCAACGCACAAGCAGATATAGAGAAAAGGCTATTCAAGAAAGCCATGAAATACTGACAGAGAACTCTGCGTAATGTACAGCAAACTGGTTGAAAGTTGCATCCTCTTGTGTCTTTAGACCATGTCTAAGTCTAAATCCATACAGCTGAAACATGACCTCAGAGGATTATTAATAATGTAACAATAAAGGAAAAAATTCTCCCTGAGCCAAACTTTACCCTCCAGCTATTATCCTGCTACTGACGCAAAAGGGCATGGGTTCATATGAATATTGATAGAATTGTTAACCTTTAGTTCAATCAATAAGCTAATTATTGGAATTATATATTTATATACATTTATAGCAGAAATACTTTATTTCTCATAGCTTTCATCATTTAACAAGGTTAGCATTGATTTCATTCTCAAAACACTTGGCCCAGTGCTTACATGTCCACATCACTTTATCTACAATACACTCGAACAGAGAAAAGGTCTTTTTAAGGAACATGTTGGCTCCTTTAGAAAGAATTAATAGCTTCCTATTCACACGAAGAGAAAATCCCCAAACACTTTTCAAAACTGGAGAGGAAGAATAAAGAATCACCTCTCCTAAATTGTTTGAAAACCCAGATTGATCATTCTGGCTTTTGGCAAAGCAGAGCACCAACTGCAATAACATGACTTTTCTTCGCCGTCTCATCTCAAATCATTTATTTCCCAGAATACCTACAATCGACTACAGGAGAACATTCCTAGTCAGGAACTCAGGCGGCAGGGAGCTACCTTCAGAATGGTATCTGGTTTGGGGCTAACATGTTCATGTTGACAGAAATAACTTCTGCTTTCTTTGGTTGTTGAAGAAATGAGAATTATTTGATAAAGGACTGTTCCTCTTTAGGTAGAGAGGCTTTTCCATCTTTAACCTAAGTTTCACATAGTAATGTGCTAGACACACCACACAACCCTTTTGGCATTCTATGATTGGTTTTTATCTGAATGCAGTTCTCGAGGGGAAGAAGACTGTCGAACGCCCCCACAACCTCTTTGACAGCCTCAGACTAAGCAACAGCAGCACAGCCAACATGGAGTATTGCCTCTTTTTTTTTATGTCACAGTGATGTACACGTTTTAAATGTCTCAAAGCAAAAGGAGTATAATGACATCAACCACTGATGTTGTGCTTGTAACCAAAAAGTGCTGAAAAGTGACCCTAGCTGTGCCCTTGTCACCATCTTGGAGTAACAAGTGAATGGAAATTGGTTTTACCTGAGTCAGGTAATCATTACTAAATGAATTTTCTCCTGAGCCAAGGGTATAAGTGGGATAAATATATATCTCTGAGATGAATACAAATTTCACTTATGTAATGAAAGGCAGGCTGGTTATTGATTTTGGAGGTTACAGCCTGTGTGCCTTTCATCACTGGTCTGTTCTGCATTAGAATGATGAGCTTTCAGTTTGGCAGCCTTTTACATGAAATTGTCATCAATTACAGGCATAATAATTTTAATGTCATTTTATTTTATTTTCTCTGGTCCAGCAGGTTGCAGATATGCAAATTCTCTTTGTTTCATGCATGCGTAATGAGCACAAATGTGACTGTTGTCACCAATGTTGATTTTTGCAGCCAGTCTCTTTGTGCACCGTCATCACAAGAGACTATCACACCGTCTTCATTATCATCATCATCATCGCTGCTGCCATCATCTGCATCCCAATCATCATTATAATCAGGAATATCATAATTATTACTGTTGTGACTGTATGGACGGCACAATCATTGCCATTGTCAAGCGCTAATAAAGTGGCAGTGATTCATTTCTCCATGGCACTGGCTGTGTTCATTACGCCTCAATAACAGATGGACCCTGTTAACTGCACACGTCTGACGACTGCTGAAGTGTCGGCTTCAACACACGGAGCAGCTGGGAGGACATGGCCCGTGTTTCAGAGCTGGGTCCGTGCTCTTCAATAATTCAACCCTTCCAGCTGTCTCATATCAGGCCCCAAGCTCCACGGCCTCCAAGCTCACATCAGAGTTACACCCAGGCACTGCAGTGGACCAGCTATAAATGGACCCCTTGTAGCACTGTTACTGCTTTAAAATCAATGACTCATACTCATAAGGTTGCTATACAAAGACGCATAGCCTTGACCTTAATTCATAAGAAACTCCTATTCAGTTTAACTAATTTTCTAAAAGAATTGAGGATATTACTCTATTTCTTTTTTCCGCTCAAGGCAGACTTTTTGTGTCAAAGATATCTTTAATTATTGACTGGTGCCCTGAAGGAGAGTGGTTAAGAACCTTGCTTTTCTTCCTCCTATAGGCGTCCTGCTAGAAGAGAATGGATCTATGGATGTGGCATCCTGGTGAGATGAAAGTCTAATTATCTCTGAAGAAAACGAGTGGAAAGGCTTTTTAATTAGGACCCGACCGAATCTGCACACTGAGAATTTGTACATTGTGATGGATGGTGTGTGCATCTCCTTAGTGACTGCAGACAGAATAATAATCTGAGGAAGGGGAGTGGACTGCGGAAGGCGGGGTGGCCAGTGAATTAGGTAGAGGTGGGGAAAAGCCCAGGATAGGGGTGCCCTGGGAGTTGAGAGGTTGATAGGGGGGGTAAAGGAGTTGGGTGAGGCCCAGCCCTGTGATTCATGAGGCAGACTAAATGCAGCGAACAAGAGGAGAGAGAGAGAAAGAGCGATTAGGAGGCGAGAAGTAAATAAGGCAGGGGTGTAAGAAGAAAGGCTGAATTACATAGAGAGAGAGAGAGAGCAATGCAGCCCCGAGCAGTAGCCATGATTGGTCCTATTTCCAGCGCACAGCCGATTGGTTAGCCCCTCCCCGCACTCCCCTCTCCTTGGCTCTTACCTCTCCTCTCATCTCAGCAGGGGGTCTCACAGTCGCCAAGCCCCTTAATGCTCCCCTCCACTCTTCTGCTGCGTGGCTGGCATGCAGAATACATAATCACTCTATAATCATAATCAATGTCTGTGCATGTGCAGGAGGAGTTAAATAGCAGCTGGATTGAAATTGTTTCAAGTTTTTTTTTAAACCCAAAGTTCAATAAGAAATTCAAGCAGCATATATGTAATGCACCAATTCAACAACAGCCTGCATGTAAATTTACCAAGAAAAACAGAAGGCACGATAACATGATTATGTCTGTGGAAACTTGATTACAGACTTGAAAGAGTAGATGTCAGCTTAGGTGTGTGTGTGTGCCTTGGAACATAAACCCTTTTAGAACACAGCACCTGTTTCATGTCAGCACTGAAAAAAGATAGACCTTATATAAGTGTACTCTTTTGTAAGCCTGCTCTGTAATATTTGTGTAAATAATATTTGTATAATAATTGTAAATATGATATTATCAATGCCTCTTAGATCAGTTGTGACGCTCTCCATTATTGTCTCCATATTCGCCACATCCTCATAGCACATTAATCTGCTTGATAGCCTCTCAGAAGTACTGAATAATACTTGACTGATAATTGAAAAACCTAATTCATGAACCATCCTGATACTTCAGTGATACAGCTGCCAGGATAATGTTGCCACCAGACTCCTTTTAGCGAGCGTTCACGTCACTCACTATTTTCCATCTTCCTCTGTAGTGGAAAAAAAAAAGATGTAGGCACCACAAACTGCAGATATCACGAAGAGGCCAAAATGAATCTAAATAAATGTCAAAGATTTGGTTTAAAAACAAACTGGAAATATGTCTGGTTGAGAATCTGTGTGTGGGCGAAAAGTGTTTCGACCTCTCCGTGGATATCAGTGTGTATCTATGCAGCAGATTGTGCAGGTGGCTCATCTTTTACGTACTTCACTGTGAACAGACCGGCACATATAGACAAAACTCAAGAGTGTTGATTTGTAGAGACATCATAGTTCATTATAAGGACATCCAAAACAGACACTGCTGTAGAGTAAGTACATTTATTAAGTACAGCACACTGCTTAAATACATGTTTGAACTACAGGTGTTTTACTTCGGAATTCTGTGAGACACGATAGCTTAACAGTTCGTAAAGAAGCTATTTGTTCTTTGTCGTCTTGGTTGATCTTTAAGGTTACGAGATGTTTACATGATGAAAGTTATTATGAGCTCTTGTGCCGTCTGTCATGAGATTAAACAAGACCGCAGTTTGTCAAGCGCTAAATCAGCACAGTGTTTAAAAAGCCTCATTTAGATAAAAGTTGTCATCATATAGGGAGTCATTTCTTTCTTGTTCAAACATAAGGCACATGTCAGAGTTGCAGGTAACCTCAGTTGGCACAGAAAGCCTTTGTGGTATGCGCATATGCACCCCTGGTTGCCATGCAACTGATAAGGAAATCTGGAGAAATGTTAAAAATAAGAATATGCAATAGAATTCACAGTTCCACTTATGCTTGAGAAAGAGGATAAGGAAATTATAATTTTGTTATGAAGCAAACAGTATGAAATAGTTGTCCCTTTTCATTTTTATTATTGAATTAGTTTGCTTTTATTTAACCAAAGGTTTTGGGCACTTTGCATGCAGTAAGAGTTGTTTTGGTTTTAGTGTTTGCATATTCTTGCAAGTGAATTGTTTTTTTTCCTATTAATCCTCAAAGATTTTCACAAAATTACCACACAGGTAAAAACAAGGATTTTCATAAATCTGCTAATTGATGTTGACGTTTAATTTGAAGATTAAATCATAATTACGACTGAACATTGCGTGTTTGTTAATCATAGCTGGTTAATGGTATTCATGTTAAGGTGTCACAAGGAAGATCAAGATCCGTTTGTTTCCCCTGAAATGTGTGTGTGACTGCTGAGGAAACAAAGCCAGAACAGTGTGTCTTCAAGGCTAAAGAGAGATTCCACTGATTTTATACATCTAATTCGGTTTATTGGACAGCGTTTATCGGCAGTGGGAAAACTAATTCACTCCTAAAGTTGAAGGTAATTCTACACCCCACCTTCTCGTGGTAGCTTCACAGGAAGTAACTGTTGATCTGTTGAACTGATGCCATGAGGGTTAATTAGTCTGACTTTGCACAGCGCATGCACAGCCCAATAAAGCAGCACAGACAGATGTTTTCCGATGCTGAATCGTATAGTAAAATTGTTTGAGTTCCCCCGTAAAGACAGAGGGTAGATGGGTGTCATTTCTAATAGGATTGATAATCATCCATGCGGGCAATCTTTCAGTCATCCAGACCACATTGGACCATGTTAGGAAATGAACACCAGCCATATGTCAGTGTTCCAAAACTTTTGTGTGTCGCTGTATCTGGGGTAAATTTATCTAATTTACCAACCATCATGTGACGGGGCCGACCAGATTTTGGAGGTCATAATCCTTCATGATAAGTGGAGCATTTTGATAAAATAGTGAAATGGCTTGGTTTTTAGGACTTTGCGGGCAATGGCCTGTGAACGGGAACATTAACATTAACATCCCTGCAGACACACACACGCACGCTGAACCCGAGATAGCCGGTCATCGATCAGAGAAGGTCTACACAGAATTAAGCTGAAAATAGACTTAGATGAACTACAACCCCTAATGTTTAAGACATGGCTAGGTGAGCATGGAATATCTGTGGCATCATGCATGCTAGTCCAAAGGAGTCGGCCATTTCACGGCCTATTTCTTTCACTCCCGCATTGAAATGGTGACACTCTGCTTTGTCATTGTGCCACCGCTCGTACTTCAGTAGGCCTCTTGACAAATTAACCAACGCCCCAAGAGTCACTCAGCCTTGTCACTGCCATGAATTTATCATGAGAGATGTCAGTCAGTTCACTGACAGACTCGGCAGTGCAGTTGGCGACTGTTTTACCTTCTCCCTGGAACACAAATATACTATATACTGTATATACAATGTCAGATATCACACAGAGCAGAAAATTATAAAGGGAGGTATCTTATATTATTGTCATATAATTAAATTTACACAACTACACATACCTCTGCAAGGAACAAGGGTCGATTCGTCTGTTCATCTGCCCTCTCTTATTTGAGGCACCAGCCCCATATGAATGAACATGCACCTAAAGATGTTCACATTTTAACATAGGTTTTTTTCTTTTAGTGTCAAACTGACTGATTTGTTATGCATAAAAAAGAAATTGCTGTAGAAGCTGATATCAATCTCTTGGAATAGTTACAGATGATAGACGATATAATATCCATGATACATTCAGTAAAAATGGGGATTATTAGCAGGATTACATTTTAAAATGAATGATTTTCTGCCAAGCACATAACACCTCTCAGACAACCACTCTACTCTGGAGTGAGGCGAGATACAGCTGCCAATTCACTGGCCCCAATTGACGATAGTGTTCAGCTGAATCGTTACACTATCTACGGAATGCTGCAATAAGATTTTCCATTCACGAGTAAAAGCCAGTAGCAGTAATGTTGACGTGTTCACTGGCTCAAAAGTGGTCGCTTACTCCGTTGGGGGCAAGTCAAGCAGCAACAAAAGCATGTCCTAAACCTTCATGTTTATTTTTATGAAACAGCTTTTCTTTTTTTTATCACCGCTGCTCTTTTTGTTCTAGTTCACTGCCACACATACAGTGCGCCGCCAAAGTAAGAGTCCAACTACAAATACATCTGATTGATAATACATTTCTCCTGTCTTGTGCATATGTGACATTGAGGTAATTTAGTGCTTCAGCAGTATAAAATACTGGGAGTAATCAGATAAAACTACTATATATGATGTGATTCTTGGAAAGGTTACAGAATACAAGTTTGAACATAAATTGTAAATATTGTGTGATATAGATTTCGATATAGATATATATATATAGATATGTAGTAATTGTACATTGCCACAGTACGATTTTTTAAGGGTAACCAGAGAGCCCAACAGTCCTCTGCATCTTTCCCCCTCCATCAGTCCTCCTCTGTATTTTTTCATCTATCTAAGTCACACTTTTACTATCATTACTTTGAAATCAGATCACATCAGCGGTATTCTTCTTTTTCTTTTTTTCCTGTCTACCCATAGCTGTGGAGAATCCTATATATCAAAGCCATTTCATACTGCTGAATCAGCATACATATTGGTGATATTAGTAGGTGTCTGGTCTTATATGAATGCGACCCCAGTCCAAGCATATGTCAACAATGATCAATTTCTGGTTTTGTGCTAAATTGCAGGTGTTGATAGTCCACCGTACTCAGATCTGAATTTTTCGGTTAAGATTGCTCTCTTTATCTTTGGGCAAAATGCAAAAAATCTAAAGAATTCAGTTTTTGGATCCTAGTGAGGATTATTCATAAAATGTAGTCATGTTTTAATTCAGGGTTAAATTAAGTTCATTGGCACAGGTAAACAAAAAACAGTGAAGCTGTAATTATAACTACTTGTACATGTCCACAGTGCCTCCTTTGATCAAGATGAACAATGTTAATGTGTAAGGCAGGTAAAGTGGGTTTAAAACTAAAAAGTATCAAAAGCTGGTGATAATGGTGTCTCTCTTCTGGGCCCTTTTAATTTTCAATACGGAATATAAAATGTACTTTATCTGCATTTTACCTGACTAAAGTAGTTGAACATAGCTTTAAACAGCTGCTCTTTCTGCTTTTATTGGGTACGTTTTTGTGACAATTCTTTCGGTTTTGATGAAGTCAAACTACAAGGCTTGACATTTCATTTAGAAGCAGCAGTGAGGCTCTTATCTTTGTATGAGGGTTAAAGAGTCACGTTTTTCCTTCCAAAGCTTAGATATTAGTTTAATGCCGGGCGGAACCAGATCAAGACCTTTTTATTTTGAGAGTTCATATCTCATCTCCTTTTAATGGTTCTGTATATATGAAGATGCCAGTGCAGCCCCTGTGAGCTTCTCTCTGCTCTCCCACAAGTAAATATTGATCAAAAAGAGATGGGTGAGAAATTGATTATTCTCCTCAAACATGGGTTCAGGTTAGCAAATATAAAAGTTTAATTTTCTGGTTCACACCAGAGCACAAGGTTTGCTTCAGTTTAATGCATAATACACTCTGCACAAATTCCCCCCTCCACACACACACACATTGCCTTCAATATATACCCAACAGCCCTTTCATGTAGTGGTTCTCAAACTGTGATGTGTACCCCGAGTGAAGTGTCCCCCAGAGGTACGCAGATGATATTTCAGAGAATCACAACTATGGAAATCTATGGAAATTGTAATTACGCTTATTAAATTCTTCACAAATAAAATTGGTGTCATGCCAAAGCCGTTTTAGTTTTTTAGTGCAATTATTATTCTCAAGTCATCCCTTGTGCGCTGTACTGTAAACCTCTCAATTTCAGTTTCACACATAGCGTTTCCTGGATTTTTCTTCAAGCTGGTGATTTGTTGGGTGAGGTGGCAATTGGATGTTGTGGTTTGCTCAAAGGTGTTATCTGCTTTTAAACATTTAATAAAGTACTATCGTTAATTATTTTTAACTGGACTGGAAATGTTGCATATGTACAATAAGAAATGTACAATAGAGGTAATAGTTGTAAATTCAGTCCACTAACTAGTTAAAGGTATCTTGTCATCTCTTAGAGCAACAATTATGTTTGATCTCTTACATTTGATGGTAGGCAAACTAATAGATGGGCCTCTTTTTAAGAAAAGAAATGAAAGAGATGATCTTCCAATAACTGCTGTGCATCACATTGAACAAAGTTGCATTGCCATGGGAGACCAATTTCAGCTCAATTATATCCACTCCCTGCTGCTCCTGCCCTCTGTAGTGCTCAACCAAGGTGCTGTGAAAGTTCTTCTTGTCTTTGAAAGATGTTGAGATAATTATTTCTCTTAATAATAACTTGTGTTCCTCAAAGTCCCCACTGTGTGGTCTGTTTTTAATGGGAATGGTGCTGCATCGACGGCGTTCAATTGACTTCTGCAATGTTCGCTGTTTTACACCAGCAGTTCATCACGTCAAAGTGATCTGATGTCTGATCGCCTCCTGCCAGTGCAGACACTCTTGTATTGACAGTTTGTCTTGGGGATTTGAAGAGATAAGTCGATAGAATGTCAGTCAAGTGTTGGTGTGAATGCGAGTGCCTTGGGGAAGATGCCACATATAGAATGGTGCATAAGCCCACACACATCCATGCTCAATAACTGTAAATAGCATGACAGGGAACGTCATAGGGCTCCTATAGGGATTACTGAATAAAAAGCCAACCTCTATAATGTGTACGTGCATCGAACATTTTTCAAAATTTATACCTCTGACACCTCTCGTAATGACTGACTTCAGGCAAACAGGTAAACATATATAAATATACGTATTTAAAAGCCAAGTTATACAAACTGTTTTTAGCTGTAATACACATTGGAAAAGGCTTTATACTTTAGAAGTGCCGCTTGTGGCTGAGTTCCTCTGCTGGCCTTATTTCAAACCGCTCCACACTTGTTTTGACGGGATTGGATAGGAATACCACCTCACTCAACTGTCAACCAATCATTCTTTTTATATGCCATATGTGGCCTCTAATGTGCGGCTGCTTTTTTGAGGGTATCTGTCACGTCTGTGCACACATAGTCTGTCAACTACACACATGACGCTTCACTCCTACATAGATCATAAATACATAAAATACGTAAAACAGGCCTAAGTCTGGAAGCAGCATGCTTAATTTAGTGTACTTTGTTCCAAAAAGCTAGATGTGAAAAACAGAGCTGAGTTTAGTATAGATGTTCAGCTCCTTCTGTTGCCTTAGAAAATCATTTGAACTGAGGCATTAACTCGTTGGTACTGGCAGGCTGCCACAACTCTGCTGCATTACACAGTCAGTCTAAACAGGCTGTTGAACAATAATGTTGGATATATAATATTCCAGTTTCTCCTTTTTGTTGTTTGCAAATCAAATTCTTAAGGTACTTCCGTTACAGTTTCAGGATTGAGCTGCTTTAAATTTTCAAAAGAGGACGCTTGTGGTTTCAGATGCAGATTTTCTTTTGTGAGCCCCAAAATAGAAAAGGGTACAATATTTGGTGAGTTTAGTGGAGTTTTGTATAAATAAAAGTATTAATATTTAGGAAATGCCCCAGACTTTGTATAGAGGCACAGCAAATGATGTTTTGTCAAGGTGTGCTTGTGCATGTCTGCAGAGATATGTAAGACATGGAGCCAGGAAATTAATGTTGACTGACTGCGTCTGTAATTTAATCACAGCACTCATTCACACGGCTATCGTTTGCCAATAATGACGAATAATTGTGAAAGAGAAATTGTGTCATTAAACAGAGAGAGAGGAAGAGAGACAAGAGATATGGTAATAATGGATCACAACATGTTCCACAGAGGCAGGAAAGAGGAGATGTCTCTCTTCCCTCTGGTTCAGAAATGGTGCCAGCGCTGAACTGTAATGGCCTCCTGTTTGCCTGTCACTGTAGGAGAAAGAGGAAGTTGAATGAGCGGAATTAGATTGCATTTCCCATCCCCTTCATTGTTATTTTTGGTCAAATAACAGATGCTCTTCCACTCACAAGCAGGAGCAAAAAGCAGTTGGTGTGTAATCAATCCTATTGGAAGAGAGTGGGGTGGGGGGTCGTTCTGTGCCTGCCGCTTCGCGCAAAATGGAATAAATGTGACATTAGGGACGCGGGTATCATTACCTTGATGAATTACGGAAGGTATAACGATTATGGAAATTGTCATCGACTGATCATTCGTCTCAATTTATAGCAGCTCAGTGCCACTGTGGCCCAGCACACTGAAATGTTATCATGTCAATAGTTCTACAGGCTGTTATCAATGCTTGCTTTGCTCTCACAATGGACAAGCAGTGGTCGGTCTGTTGTGCACCGTCCATTGAAATCTAAAGCTCAAGAGTGGACACCTTAGGTAGTTCCTGAGGTGAAAGGGGAAGCGTATTGGGAAATTGATCTGCCGCTGCGCTTGAGTGGTCATAGACTGGAACCAACATGTAAGGCTGTTAAGTTCAAAATCAAAAGAAGACAGCAGTGTCCAGACATTCTCTTCATCTTTCTCTACAGTCAAAGTGAACTAAACGGGACACATTCTATAGATTTTCATGTCTCAAGTATTTTCATTTTGGGTTTGTTGAACTTTTGCAAAGGTTTAATGTGGATAAAACGTATTGATCTACTTCTACTGTCGTGCTTCATCACCCCTCTGTACACGTAAATTATTGTAAAAGACGACTTCATTAGACAGTGTCCCGAAGTTCTTATTTTAATTTAGAAGTCTATTTTGAAACAGGCTGCTTAAGGTACTGACACTTTAATCCCCCCTACCAAAACGCCTGCTCTGTTCTTATTGGCCAGCTGTCTTGGTCTTCCCAACGCAGATGCTGGTTAACACTCATTCACTAGCCTTGTCCCTTGTAGGTGTGTCTATCTAAATATGTAAGAAAAATACATTAACCTTAATTCACAGGTTACATGATGATGAAAGTGAAGGGTTTGTCTTATGGGAGGTTTCCCTTTTGGTTTGAACATTTAGTTTTTGCAAATTTGACAATGTTCAACACACTCCCTACTTAATTACACTATAAGAAAATGAGGGGAAAGCATGATAAGCCTCCCTTTAAGTAGTTCTAATTATTACTCCAATTATTCTTCTTTCATTTGGGGCCTAACTCATGATTACAAAGAAATGTATCCAGAGCATTTCCCCCTTCTGTTCTGTGAAATCAGTGATATTTGACTTATTTATTTATTATACGATTTCAGAACTATACCAATACAAACACAATTGAGGTTTGATTAAATTCTCCTTTTCACCAGTCAAGTACCAGAAAAGCTCAAAGATCAATCCCCAAATTGCAATGCCAATACAAAGCTACAAATTACAGACATAACAGTAACGACGCTGTTATGGTAATTATGTCTTTGAAGACAGAACAGTTGTAATATACCCAGCATGCCGTGACATGGAGAAGTGTGTCCCAAAGAGATGCCTGGAAAGATATTGCTCTGTGCTCACTGTTAACAATATCAGGCCACCTCGGGGAGCTTGTTAGTGCTCTGCATGTTTGCAAGTATTATCATAACGTACCTACAATAAAAAGAGAAAGACATTTAGGCCGTTTTACGCACGTGACCCAACAGATTCCCCTTGTTGAGAATATATATGAATATGATTAAACCCTTGACATTCATAATTTGCAGTGCAGCGGTAAAATTGGTAAGCCTGTGAGACAATAAATCATAGTTATGTCAACTACACTCATTAGACTTCAATTTATGAAAATTGTGCAGGATATGAAGATTTGCAAAGGTCCAGACTCAATGAAAGCCTGTGATAGAGCCCCTCTGGAGAGTTTTCTAATCGCTGCAGCAGGAATATGGCCCCGTAATGGAGGACATATCTCTTCATTAGCCCTGTGTTGGAGTACAGTAGCGCTCACTCAGGCTTTGATAAACGCAGTGCTGTTTTGTTACTCTGGCACTTTTAGTGCACAAAACTTGCCTACATTTAACCAAGTCCTCTCGGAGTGAATGTTATTGCTTATTTCACTAAGTGCAATAAGCAGCTAGGGACAGCGTAATGGTGTACTTAGCTAACATTAGATCAGAGCTGAGGAATATGACACAGTGGAACCTCTGTTAAGGTATAAGCTGGATTTTATTACAAGGTGGTCTCATGTCTGTCTTAACACAAATTTGTCTTGTCTTGAATCCCCCCGTTGTTTATTTCACCCCAGTTCAGGGATTACACCTGTGTGTTGTATACACTGTTATTGTATGCACTACTTATAAAACCCCAGCACTGCGGGATTTGCGGGATGTAAGAATGTATGCTACAGCGCTCATACAGATAGATTTATATCTTTGGCAATCCTTTAAAATCTCAATGAAATGAAAATTTGATCTCATGGCCACAACAGCATCTCCAGCTTAGTAATTCAAAGAACACCTTGTGGGCATTAAGACAGAGTGGAGATGCTGTGACGTGTTGTTTTTAGAAGAAGCCAAATTGCCACAGCATGAAACAGGCTCTCATGTCATTTTGTTCTATTACTTTTAGGTGATTTGTTTTTCTTTGGTGTCAGTTATGTAATGAATACAATTAATATTCTTTTATGTTCGGACTGCATCTTTGAGGAGGATGAGATTGTCAAAGATGGGGTTATTCAGTGCTTTTTGTGGTTATGCCTTCTTTCTGTTTTGCTGTTAGATTTGGACAGAAACTGTGAAATAGTTATATAAATGGTTCGAGGAATATTATGTTTTAAAAAGATGCTGGGTTTCTTTCACATATTTAGGTCATTCGCCCCATCTCTCCTTCAGGTTTTTCCAACTTGAAATCGAGCTGCACTCATGTCAGGTGGTCGTGACTCAGGCTCAAGTACAATTCAACAAAGGGATAGATTCTCAACATTTCCCGCCAGAGACATCACACAAGGACATGAAGAGCCTCACCTGCAGAGCAAGAACACACAGGTCAGTGTCCTCTTAATTCTTCAATATGAGAAGTACATGAAGTGAGCACGTCCAAATGTACGCTGACTACAGGCTGCAGGTGCAACTGGTTGTAAACTTAGACCAGAAACTAGGAAAAGAAGCAAAGCAAAAATAGCAAATACATATACATACTGGTGCATGTATGAACCATCCATATTAATACTGAATTTCTCTCAAACTGCATTTATTATTGTTGTAATTGCTGTTGTTGTGTCTTAAAAGGCAACTGCACCAATTCCACACATCACGTTTAATTAATTGGTCAACAGAGGCATTAGTTATTATATAAAAACAACTTAAGAAGATTTTGTGTGGGTGTGTTGTGAGGGTGCTGTGCAAGGTCTGCTGAAGACCGCAAGACACCACAAGGGTTATTTCATGTTGGTGCCAAAAGCAGCAAGTTAAAGCATTAAAAAGCTACTAAAGTCACCCAGTAACTGGCATGTCAGGTGACTTGGCAGCAGGAAACTGATCATGTTTGGATTTTTGTGTCCATCATTCATATGATATCAGGAGTTTTACAGCAGTGGTGATTTTCCCAGACAAATTCACTGCTGTATAGGCAAAGGGAAGTGTATACTAATCATATTCATAATCATAATCATAATAAAAATCACAGTGAGCTATATACTAATGTTACAATAGAATTTAATTATTGTACAGACACAAGCAGCCTCTCAGTGTCTATCTATCGTTTTTGGATCAAACTATTGGTTAGATTTGACCAAAACAAACTTCCATCTCAAATATACTTGCATGTCTCTAAATGCTTCCCTTTCTGCTCATTTTATCCCTATTCCACCTTTGTCTTTGCGCGCTTCCATAATAAAACCTTTCTGCCTCTGCTGTATCTTCATAATTGTAAGTGCTGTTGCAGACAATAAAGACTGATTGTGTCGCACTTTAACACAATTTGTGACACACGGAGGATGCAAAAGGAAAAACAACCTTCTCAAAACTCATATGCACAGCTAGAGGAGATATTCACAAATAGTTATAAACCTCTAAAAGTGTTTATTTGTCTTTATTTATAAAGGTTTACAGGAAGCACTACCCCACGCATCTGCTGGATTGGTCATTGCTCATGATGTAATGTACAGGCAGAGCATTTCTGTTCAAATGAGCACACATAGAAACAATATAAAATTAAGTGTTAAAAGCACCCCTCTATATATTATATTTTAATATTGATGGTCACACACTTTATTACACGTTAAAATAGCTTTTATTTGCCCGCCAGCATGACTCATACTTTTATCCTGGAAACCTTGTTGATTTACATAAAAACTTGACAATCACCGAAAAAGTTGTTGTATGAGGTGGAATGCTGCCTGCTGCTTTCCAATTTGACTCCACATGATGCAGGCGCTCAGTATATATAGTATTAATATTGACCAGTTGCTCATACATAAAGTAAATAACTTTGCCTCCTTTCTGCTTCCAATTTTTTTAATGACCTGAAATGACTTCATGCGGTCGCCTTCCACTAGCTTTGATTGACAGCAAGGTCTGTCCCCGTTTGGCCTGTTCAGCCACCTGAACGCTTTTTCAAATGACACTGAACCTGTGTGACATTTCAAACTGTTTTTAATTTGTCAGTCCCCGTTTGAAAAGTTAAATGGAACTCTTAGGTTTAAGAGTTACAGTTTATCTTTATGAGCGCTGATAGATGTGATTCGTTTATATGTATTCTGTTGACCTTGGGCTTTCTTTTTTCCAAGAGGGATCCAACTAGATGTCTTCGGTTTTAAAAAAGTCAGACCTTGTTGCAAGAATAAAAAAAAGATCATTATTGCTGACAATATACAGAGGAAACGGTAATATTCTGAGGGTAATCCTTAGTATTAGCATCAAAATAGACCAAGGCGATATTTAATCATTTCCCATTTGCCTCAATATTGCTTTCTGTTTTTCTCAGCGTGTGTGGTTCCCGCTTCCCTACTCGGTGGTGCTATAGCGACCCACTAGAATCAATAGAAACGTTGGGAGAATGGCCTCTGAAGAAAACCACGGCCCTCCCACCTCATTTCAAAGTGTCCTCTGAGATTTGAATGCTTGGCAGAAAGGCATCCATCTCTGTCCGCCTTTACTGTAAGCCACTGTGAAAGAGTTTGGTCCATTAAATAAATGTGAGATAACTCTGTGAAAGTAAACAGTTGCCTTTTTTCCCATTGAAATACGACTTTATTTTCAATCGCTGCTTTTTTTTGGCTGAATTAAACTTTTACTTGAGCTTTAAATCGTTCCCCTTTTCCTTCACATGTAAAGCGAAAAAAGGTGCTTCCTTAAAATCCTCACTGTATAATCTGGAGTGAAAGCGGGTTTGTGCCTTTGGAAGCGATTCATTTCCACATGAAAAGAGAAATTCTGTCCAATCCCTTTATACACGTCCGTTTAGTTGACCAAACACAATACCAGACTAACAAAAGGCAATAGCCTTTACAGTGTGCCCATAATGCACTGTATATATACAGAGTACACAGCCATTGTTGCAGTTTCTCTTTAACAGACACTGGACAAGACAAGACACAATTTTGAACAACATCACAGTCACTGTCTGACCCATGGGGACAAATTCCTGCATACATAGGTAGTAGAATGAGGGACTGTATGCATAATTTGTCAATGCTGCTTCTTTATAATGTCCACAAGTCTCTCCGTCCCTGTGGTGTGGCCCATCTGTTTTCTCTGCCGATGCTATACAGCTGTAAAACATACGGAGCTGAAGAGAGATATGGGCTTTTATTTTTTAATGTATGCTATGCTCTTGGGCTTCAGTGGTGAAGTTTCTGGTTCATGTTTTGTGTATTCAAGGCGCCTCCCTGTAAGCCATAGGTAACAAGGGGAGCAGAGGGAGCAAATAATACACAGGGTAGTTACAGCATTTTATTTTACAACCTACTCTTGAATTTAATTTACAAGTGGAGAAAGAAATTCAGCGTGCACTTGTGTTTACACTAATAAAAGTTTCTTCTTTACAACTCTAATCAATGTATTACATCCTCACCTTACCATACCTGCATATAAGTCAAGTCCTTTCTGAAAATTCTTCAGTGGTTGTATGAGTCTACAAAACAGAGTTGCATTTGTTCACACACACATGCGCACACAGACACACACACACACATCACAATTCTTTGTACATGAAACTTGAAAGTGACTGGCCTCCAATAGAGGGCACAGTAGACTGCGTGGACACACACCATAGGTGAGTGGAGACATTTAAGCCTTGTAGAAAGTCTGACAAAAAAGAAAGTTTCCCGAAAAAAATAACAAAAACCAAAGCCGAGGTAAATTGCAAAAACACTTTATAGAAGCAGAGTATGGTTTTTTCTGCGGTTCACCAAAGTGAAGGACTGTTAATCTGTCATTAACCCGCTAGTGTACCGAACTTAAAAGAACCTTCATGCGGATGAAATGTGTGAATTTGTTGCTAAGTAACTAACTTCCACATACACACTCTCTCTCAAGAGCCCCGAGAATATTACAGCAGAGGGAAAAAAGAAGTTTGACTCGAGGAAAGAGGGGGTAGCGGGGCGTGCATGAGTGCGTGTGTGTCTGTGTGTGTGTGTGTGGTGGTGGGGGGTATGTGTTGGGTGGGTGGGGATGGGGGACGGGAGGGTTGTTTTCTTCAACAGCCATTACAAGAATTCCTCTCCTTTTTCATATCCTCTCTTTCTCTCCTCTCTTTCTTGCATGCCCTTGACTGGAGATTGAATGGCAGTGTTGGAGATAGATTGTTGGGCAGTTGCCTTTCATGCAGATAATGCCATTTGATGGAGGCGACTGTTTGATGTACTCCGGGTATAATAGAAGAATCAGGTGTCGAAGGCCGGAGCTAGTTCTGCTTGGAGAAAAGCTGTCCTCAGTGATAACTTCATCACTGCATGTGGTCAGACGTGGGCTAAATTCAGGAAAGGGATTAAAAAAAATGCCCTGTCAGAGCTGCAGTAGTTGGCCCCCTATTGAGAAATGGGCCCGCAGACCAGAGCTTGAAGGTCTCTGATCTACTCGGTATTGTTAGTCTTTCTTTCTTTCAAAACCCAAAAAAAAGAGTCTCCTTCTAAAAACGCTTTCCTACTTGGATTAGTGGGCTGTTGCTTTTGTAATTAATGAAACTCGGCTTTCCCTTGTCTCTCCCCTAAATGCTATCATTTGAAGCCTATCAGATGTAGGGTCTCATATGTTTTCTTCAATCACAAAGCTAATTCAAAGTAAATGTGTTTTCCGTTTAACTTGGGACGGAAAATGGCTGGGAGGCGATTGTACTTATCTGTGTAACCGGAGCTCATCTAGATAAAATCTTCACTTACGAAACACTGCAGCCATTTTCCTTTGACTTCAATTCTGTGAAATCATTAACTAAAAGGCATATGAAGTCAATCTAGGGTAATCAACCCTCAAAGCAAATGCACAGTCAATGATCTACAACAATAATAATATTCCTCAATGTGGCTATCACTCAAACTGGACAGGTTTTTTTTTTGTTGAACTTCTCAATTCCACTACAGATGGTTAATGGAGCACAACAATATGAATCAGGCTTATATGATAGCTCATCTTGAGACAGATTTTAAATTGAACACTTTGCCATTTACGTGTTTATCTAACAGTTTAATTAACAGCTTGAATGACCCTTAGCTGCTTGTCTTCCTTGGAAATAACACATTTATTTACAGGAATCTTCCCCTTTCCTTCTCTTTCCTTTTGTCAGAGTGAATGGGAGACAGTGCAGATAAGAGCCTCGGCCAATTATATGAGCTTGCAGCCGCCTGCACAGGTGAGCTTCATGAACAGGCAGGCAGAGAAAGAGAAAGACAGGCAGGTGAGATGAAAGGCTCGGTGCTGTGGAGAAAACGGGAAATTTACCGAATAATATTGCTATTGTTATACTTTAATTTGAATAAAACAGCAACTTTGTAGGTAAAATCCATTCTCCCGTGCTGTCATGTGTTTGGTGTTATTTTTTTTGGTGCGTTAATGGTATTGATTTAGTTGTTATTATGAGCCGTTTTCCTGACGCTCCCTACCTAGAGGTCATAGTTGAGCTTCGTCTTTCTTCAGGCCTGTGATTTCATCGGCGCTGATAGGCAGACGAGAGGCGATGCTGTGCGGAGCGGCGGGATGCGCATTTTATCAGCTGACAAGTGCGTATCGGACCTAAAAGAGCAGCTGGAGCGGCTGCCGATCCTCTGCGTCCTCGTATAAGTGAGTGAGTTTCCATTCCTCCCCGTATCCTGTGTGTGCACTTGCCGGGAGTCGTTGAAGCGCAACTGTGTTACCTTGTGAAAAAGCGGACGGCTGCATTGTGGTGGAACCAGTGACCGGCAGATCCAAAGGAGCGGGGTGCGGGGGGGGGGGGGGAAGAGACACTGGAGACACCGGGGACACGCATCTCCATCCTGTGACACGTTGTTTTCCGCCTTTCCGAAGCTTCAAGCTCTCCGACCGCGACGATCCTCCGGAGACGACTCAGCTGCTCAACGCCGAGTGTGCCCACGCTTTCCGGGAGCTTCTTAAGAAGATCTCCGCGGGTGGGGAGGAGGAGGAGGAGGGGGGGGAGGTGAGAGGAGTTGAATCTTTGAAGAAGCCTTACCGGTTGCCAAATTGCACACACACGGCTCTTGCCGAACGGACATCGTGGCGCACGCTGCCCGCTTACTGTCTGCAAGTTTGGGACTATAAGCGCACCGCTGTAAGTTTAAGACCGACTCGAAGCCCCGAGCAGGTAAGATGATCAAGCCTGCTGGGTTTATATTATTTTACCGATATCGCTTGTTTTTAACGTGACTTCAACATATGACAGGCTCGGTGCTCTTTGTTTAATAACAGTGCGCAGTTTTGCTCCGTCGGCGCTCTAGTAAAACCCACAGTCCTTCAAAAATGTAGATCCGAGACCTCTGGGGGACTCGACACCCCCTCTTTTTTCCATCGATATTTTAATATAATGAATCATACTTTGATCGTTTCCTTGTGGATTTATAGCTGAACTACTCCCTCGGTGAGTGCAAGTAAGGGAGCAGATGATGTAGCGTTGTACTCCTGACCGCTTTCTTTAAGTTCAAACATTTAAAAAAAAAAATCAAACGCACCCGCTCAAGTGCCTCCTAACGTTGTTTCAATCCCGCGCTGTCAAACATTGTGTGAGTCATAACAGAGGAAATGTCATAAATCAGATGAATGAACACGTCTTGTTCTTTTGCCGTTACATTAAATCCAATCTTTTTTATCCCAGTGATGACAATAAGTGCATATCTCTCTCCCAGTCAGTCTCACCCTGGGGTCCCCCTCTGGAGCCCTGACCGGGGGCTGACACTGTGGGATGGCTTGGCTCCCAAAAAAAAAAAAAAGTTAATTCATCTGCACATAAAAATGCATTATATAAAAAAGCTGAACACCTCAATCAAAGTGGCACAGGAGTAACCCATTTAATCCACTGCCTACCAGTAATTCAACCGCCGCTGACACTAAACTTGGGACAAATTTCAGCCTCAGGTGGATGAGGTGGAGAAACTATATCAGGAGTCCTGAATTAATGTGCAGGAGGCCTCCAGGATGGCTGCGTGGCAGGCAGAGGGACTCGCAGCCTGTTGGAAGGACAGAAAGGAGGCTGGAACTTTGCAGGGCTGTATTTTCTGCATTAGGAGAAAAGGATTGGTTGCCTGACAACCATCAAATGAATATGCGATATGTAATTTCATGGGTTGCGTTGTGTTTTGATTTTGTTGTCAGAAGCAGCAGGACGGAGTGCTGCTATTTAACTAAAAGCTTTGGACACCAGCTTGGTTTACTTCCGTCTTTATCTCGAGTCTCGTAACATGGTGGCTTGACTCGGCTCTTGGCGCGAGCGGGAGAGAAATGATCTGATCCCAATGTCACATGGATTAAGCTGTACACAATCTGCAAACACACTCATCCGAGTTCACATGATAGCCTAGAAGGAAAAGTACATCCGTCCAGATGAATTGATTTTTGGGCTGTTGTCCTGAGTGCTTTTGAGGAACTGCAGCAGTTGAGGCCATTTTGTGTCTCTGGCAATGCCTGGAATAGTAAAGTATTAAAGATTTTTTCTACACCTCTGCCTTCAGAGGTGGATCATGCCATCGCCAGCGCCTCATGCTACCTTGAAAATAATATAGTGGTAAAAATGACTTTTATTCACCGGGTGAAACAGAATTATCAATAAAACTGGCTTTGCTGTTAAATTTGGAGCGGCAGATGCTTTGATAAATTTAGTTTTGAGGTGATGGATATTGTTTTTAGAATCTAAATAGTTCCAAACTACTGGAATAACAGGACTGTTTTCACCGTGCCACCCTATAATGGCATTACAAAGACATTTCTTGGGTGATATGTGTTGTTGTGGCGTCTCCTCTTAACGCGGACACAACTAGTATTATCTTTTGCTTTGTATCGACGTATCCCACAAGACAGGACTGATGTTTTGCTTGTTCCCTGCCTGTGACTGACTGCTACAGGCTCATGGCAAATGAATTTTGACAAGTCCATTGTGTAAAAATATCTCTGGCTGAGAAGAGTACCAACATTGTTTTGCACGCTGTAGTGAAAAGCAATAACCTAGGTGTCGTGGATACAATATGCCATATTATACCTGCTAAGTATTCCACTCACCACACTTCTAGTACTGAGACATTTACTGCTGTGACCTGGTATCACAGCTTTATCCAAATGCCTGAGCTTCAAACTTTATTGGCCTTTAATCCCTCTAATCAAAGCAGGTGACTACAATTTCTGATGCTGCCAGGAGCAGCAAATTCTCGTGGTGATTTCGCGATGCTGGAAGCTTAAACTCCTAATTAATTCGGGAAATATTAAGAAAAAAATGTGAGCACAACACTGCCACTCCATATTCACATCAATAAGTAATTTCCTCTTTCATTATTCCTAGGATGAATTTAATATTACTGTTGATGAGAACAGCCTCCTGGTCCGAACACAGTTTTCTAGATTGTTAATAACCAATCAAGATCTGCTCTCTCCACAAAGATCAAAACGGATGTGGGGGGGTTAACATGCAATACTACTCTCCATATCTCACCTTATTACTTGTGAATGCAGCCAGTTGCGTAAAGGATGACCTTATGAATTATAGCATTTGATACGGCAAACATGGCCGAGTTGCCTGTTTCAACACATCAGAGCAAACACGTGAAGGTTAATGCAGCCTGACAAACTACCCTCAGTTCCCTGGGCTCGGCGGATTGGTTCCATGTCATATTTACTTTACATAATTGCTGCCCTCTAATCTGTTACTATTAACACACTGTCTGCTTGGCTGTTGTCTGCAGCAGCACTCTTTCACCTGAGGATGTCCCGACTCCTCTCTCCCGTGAGAATGGGCAGACATCATGATGTATAGTTCTCAAATTACTTTAGGAATATTATTAAAAAAAAAACACAACAGGATTTCATGCTTTGCATATTTGTGTGATGGACGGGTCCCCGGCGATTTCATTAACAAGCAGGAGGATTTCGAGTAACGGCGCCATAATGTGGCAGTTGCAGTAAAGTTTACTCTGGCAAAAACATGTTTTTCCTGCAACTTGCCAAATTAATACTGAAAGTCACCCTAGGATTTGGAGGAAGATTGCATGCTCTTGAAATGTGCTTAGGGAAGGGATATTAAGTGACAGCACTTGATGCATTACCACTGTGGTCGTTAACTACATTGTAGGCTGCTTGAGAGAAACAACATCATGGTGAAGATGCGAGCTGTGTTGGGACTCAGTCTGGGGTCAGGTTGTGTTTGAAGCAAATCTCTAAACGCACCAGATTGTATAGTTTTCAGGTAGTACATGCTTTATTGAATTAAAATAAAGATGCTTAACAGATACATGACACAAGTAATTGCTTAGGATGTAAATGGAGTTTTATATTAACCTACGTTGCATTTTCCGTCTCAAATATCTGCTCTGTGTCATATGATATCTGCTATTGCATTTTGATTGGAGAAGCAACAGAGCCGTGTTCCCAGGGGAGCAGCTGCTGTACGTGCATGGCTGTTGACGACTTGCTGAATGACCTAATGTATTCTGGGTAACATCGATGCATTTCTTGGGTTGAGTGTTCATGGGTGCATTTGATTTAAAAAGAGCCTGTGTCTCATTTGCCCACGAAATGGAATACATATTTTTGCCAGTTATGAGCGACTTAAAAGCCGCAAAATCTGAAATTTTAGCATGACATTTTTGATTTGTTTCTAACACTTTCTGCCGTTTTGGCCAAAGCAGGCCGAGATGAAAGCTACCTGCGATTATCCACAGGACGCTTTCCTGCTGGCACGAATGTCGGAGCAGCACTGCTCACACTGTTGTAACCTACAGATTAACATTTATGGCTCAGCATGCTTTTGTGGACTTTCTGGGTCAAGACCAAGTAGTGAGATTGAGGAGTGGTTCTGACTTTGTAACAGTAGAGCTCTCCCTGAGAGCTACAGACTAAGCCCAGCAGGGAGAGACAAACCAAGTGGATTTAGTCCTGTCGTAAAGAGAACAAAATCGAAAGGAATTGCGCTCTCTGCTAGTGAAAATCACTCTGAATTACTACCTGTGCAGTATTTGTCACAAATTTGCAGATGACACATTTCTTTCGTATTGAACATAATGTTTGCCCCATTCTAATTGATTTGGGCTTTCATCATCATTATGTATACAAATATATATATATATATATATATATATATACAGGTATATATTTATGTGTATATACAAATATATGTAGCTATGGTTAAATAAATGTGTTCTATATTTGATGTGCCTCTGTGGTGCTCTGACTTGCCAAATTCTACAGACAGATTTTTTTATGATTTCCTATATATACATAGAGCAAACGTATAGCGAATGAGAATAGTTTAGCCTGCCAGGGGCCCTCAGGTCAAGTCTATTGTGGCCCTTGGACAGCCCAGTGGGAAGTTGGGCGTCAGCTACGCTTGTCGATGAAGGTGCTTGACGGCTTCAATAATTCAGTTGACGTGACCTTGGTGATGCTGGTGGGTGACGGAAGAGCGATGATGGAGCCTGGTCAGAAGCGCCGGTTCACATGGGATGCCAGTCAGCAACACTAGATCTGCCTTTTCATTGTCAGCAGGGTGAGGTAGAGAAATATTGAATATCAGACTATTGAAGAGTGTACAACCAATGCCTTCATCTCACAGTGAAGGTATACAGGTCAGCAATCTTTGACTTCCAGTGGAGAGTGGTGTGCCGTTCGCCTCAGAGTAGATTCCCAAGTTTCTCTCCTTGAAGCAGAGAAACCCGCGCGAAGTTGGTGAATTTTGAGATTGATGTTTCTTTAATAAGGCCCGCAGTCTCTCAGTATTCTGATAGTGTGCTATCATGACCTACATACTCCTTAAAATGCTGACAACCAGAGAATAAAAACCCTCTAGTTTCTTTATTTATTTTGCGGCTCTTGTGGCATCGTACAAGTAAAGAGAAAATACACCGCATATATTATTCGCTGTTAAAGTGCAAAAATCGTTGCCCTTGTACATTTCTGTTGCCTTTTAATTTCATTAACCGAGTGCGTATATTGATGTAACAATTATGTAAATGTGCAACAGAAGGCCAAAGCCTTTATCTGGTCAGACTTGGACATTTTTCAGCAATCACAGCAGCACAGCAGCATTACTCCATATCATCCACAGATGTCTGTTTATAAGATTGCCGTCTAGTCTCCATCTCCAGCACATGCTAAAAAGAGGCAGGGCTAGTCTGTTGTAAAATCATGTGAGATGCATTTAAATGACATCCAATGTCAGCACTTTAGAATATCTCCCTGTGTTTGAATATCAATCTGCTCTGCGCGTTTGCACGCATCTGGCATTTCAAATATAGTTTGCACAGTGATTTTCAACCATCTCCGTGCACGCTGTTGACAGTCTACTTTAGTGCTATAATAATGTTTCTAGGTTAAGATGTCCAGATAGACCGCTGAGCTACAGCGATACTTGATTGACGATTTATAATTAAAAAGGAGCCGCTGTTGACTTAAACGAGTAAGATACCGGCTGTGTTTTTTCAAGATCATTTAAGGTCTCCAAATCCATTTTCTTTTGTTTACAAGATATGCTGCGGACAGATATGATTTGAGTTGTATTCCTTCAATCATCCTCTGGTGTTTTGATTGCATTGTAGCTTCATTACAATGCAGCTGCAGTATCGCTGCAATTTAATTAAGCTCACTAACAATGGGTCGATCATGGATTTTGTCCATGAATTTTCACCGGCCTGCCGAGTTAGATTTTTATATTTGCACACCACAGAAGTCTATTCATTATGAGTAAGCATTAGATGACAACTGTTGACAGCGTCTTGCAGAGTTCTCAATTAAAGAAACGCTAGTGATCATCGCTACTTCCTTTTATCCCTTGTGGCGATACCAATTTCAGAGAATGGCAAACTGTGGCCCATCCAGTTAAGACCGTCTGTCTGGGGTAATTGAGTTGGTGATATGGAAGGGAGGCGGGTGGAGTAGCCTTGGATACAGATGAGCGTAGGTTGGATAAGCCTGTATCTATGAATACATTGACTTACATGCTATTACCATGTGCGATCGTGAGTGATACCACAGAAGAAACATTATAAAATCCTACTTTTGTTATATTCTAGTCCATACCTAGCAATTACTTTAAAAAAAGGAGAAAAAGAATTTGCTGTGCTTGCGAATCCCCCATTAAAGATTCAATGAATATATAACTTGCGCTGTCACCGGTGAAGGGTTATTTGGGGGACTTGTAAACATCCCTGCTCAGCTTATTATGTTGTATCCCAGTCCTGGCACATGTCATATTTTCTTATTTTCTTAATTCAGACAAAAGTCGCACAATAAAATGGCTGGGATTAGTTGTTGGCTGCTGTGATTAACCAGTGACAGGCCAGAAAAGTAAAAACCAAGACGAAACGTAGGACTGCAGGTTAACCTGGCTTTTGGGTGATTTGTCTTCATCCTTTAAACAGCGTTGTCTACCAAATGTGCTTTAACGATGAGGGATGAAGCGTCAAGCCTCATGTGCAAGGAATAATCTGAAGTGGCTGTGTCTGGGATTTGCATCACTTTATTCCACTTGTGCATACTCTGCCTCACGCAAGGCAACAAGAAACCTGCCATAAAGCACGATTTCATCATCCTTCCTCAAAGTCTCACTCAGTTTACTAACCTCATCTGTCACCGCGTATGGTAAGGATACAGCTGCCACCGAAATCTAATTGCGGGGGGGAAATGCTGTCGTGGTTTTTGATTGCACTTTTTTTTCTTCCCCTTAAATCTCTCTTTTATCTTGTATTCTCTCATAGAAACTGATTTTATATGTTAAATGATTTGTAAATACAAAGTGATGTACATACACAGATCAGCCAGAACTCTAAAGCCTCCTGCCTCGGGCCCCCTCGTGCTGCCAAAACAGCTCTGACCCGTCGAGGCATGAACTCCACAAGACCTCTGAAGGTGTCCTGTGGTATCTGGCACCCAGATTTTAGCAGCAGATCCTTTAAGTCCGGTTGGCCATCTATGGATCGGACTTGTTTTTCCAGCACTTCCCATAGATTCTTGATCGGTAACGGTTCACTTGTTGTCCTCCTTTGGACCACTTTGGGTAGGTACCGACTACTGCATACCAGTGTCATCGCAGAAGACCCTCTTGTCAGTGTCGCTCTGATCCTTAAGTTTGCCTATTTCACCTGCTTCCAATGACTTCAAGAACTGACTGTTTACTTGCTGCCTAATATATACAACTGGTGCCTTTGGAACGAGATGATCAATGTTTTTTTCACCTCAATGGTTTTAATGTTGTGGTTGGTCAGTCAGGGCTAAATAAGGCCAAAACTGGAAAAGCTTCAGCGGAGGGGTTTCTTTATAGCCCTGAAAAAGTTCCTCTGAAAATGAAACTCTCTGCTACCTGATTATCTGCAGTTCTACAGCTTTTCTTCAGTAAAGGAATTAACCATAGAGCCTTGATAAAGACTGAACACAAATGGGTTCAGATGGCATCCAGAATTCACAGTCTGTGCAATGTGTCGCAGACAAACACTTCTGTGTCTCTAAAATCACTGGAGTTGAGGGGGAAACAGGCAGCATCTGATGGAACATTGCCCTGGTTCTCCCTCTCCCCTTCTCCGTGTGCCAGGAGGCACGAAAAAGAAGAATCGAAAAAGAGAAACTGAAAGAGGAGAGGGAGAGGGAAGCGTCAAGGAGGAAAGGGAGAGAGAGAGAGAGAGAGAGTCGACAAGATGAATTATGCAAAGCTGTCAGAGGCGGCTATTGTTGGAGGTGCTGGCTGTGTTAAAGGGAGCCAGCCCTGATCTCCACCAGCTCCATCAACCACTCACACCACTCCCCATGGCTGAGTGCCGTCTGATCTCTGCTCCGGCAAATGGCCAACAACAAGATGAGGGGGGAAGGACCAGGCCACTTGGTTGACAGGTGGATTGTCTTGGAGGGACAGAGCAGCGCGGACAAGTACACTCTTTATTGCGGTTATTTACAGAGGTCACCGACAGGGAGCTCTGAGCTGATGTGTGAGGCAGCACCCTACGGAAATATAATTACTGTACAAAGCCCGAGTGAAGAGTTGCCATTTCAGCATCCTGGACAACGGCGGCCACTTGCGTTAAGTCAAATGCTTTGTGTGGTGGAGGCAGGAGTGAGTGTCGGCTCATTTTAAGCTCATCATTGTTTATTGAGATGACTTTATACAAATGTGGAATTGGCACTGAGAGATCTCAGAAGGTTGTTCTCCCTTTGCCCATTCCTTCAATATCACAAGCTTGGAAGTGTAAAAAAATTCTTCTTCTTAGTCTGTGATTTCGGCAATGTTGAATTTGCTTTTTAACACTTTTTATACAATTCTAATTTATTTCAATGTTTCTTAGAATGTTGGGCCATTCCATCCAAATACCAATCTTAAGGCATAAAAAAATGCTTTTTTTGAATAAGATACTCTATGTCGGACATGAAAGAAGTAAATCTCTCTTAGATCCTTGAAATCTCCCCAACTGTCCTGAAGAGCCAATTGAGCTGGACACGTTTCTTCGTAGCATATTATACAGATGGTTTATGGTTTATGCTTCAAAGAAGTACAGAGGTGTAGGACAGTGCAAAGTGTCGGGGGTACTGTATTCAACTGGCATGGGACTCGTTTGGACTTGTGTATGGCTGCGCTGCGTACATCATGAACTTGTCTTTCTCCCTGCCTCACTGGCCATCCAAAGGACCTCTGGGTGACACTAATTTTGCAGTGTCGACTGTTCCACTGAGCGGTCACGGGTGACTGACTGTCCTGATTCGACTGCTTTATCAGAGGTAACCGCGAGTGTAGAACCAAGCGATACTGTAAAGGTATAAAGGAACATGAATTTACGCAAGAATATTTGATATTGCTTCAATCCTCCAGGCAGATCTTCACCGTTGCCATTTTTACCATCAGATGTGTAGAATTCATTAGAGTAAAGGCAGCCTTTTGTTCTTCTCTCTGTAAAGTGGTCTAATTTATGCTGTAGTCAAAAACTTTCTCAAGTTAAAGCTCGGGAAACCAACATCAAGAACCTCTGTGACCTTTTGTATATAGTATATGCTACTGTGAACGACTGTAGTCTCTAATAGTGTCCCCATGTGCTACGCCTGTCTACATTCAGGACACTTTGATGAGCTATGAATAAGATGGTGTCCACCGAGTAAAGAGGGAATGTTTGTACAGGGACACGCCTGGACACTCCAGGGTTTGTAGCTTGATTAGGACACAAATCTAATTCCACCTATAGTGGTGGCTGGATGGCTCAGTGGATGGGACTTGTAGCGTGTTCCGTTACCAGACTGTGAATCTCTTTACAAGTCCATAAAGGAGAGAGGGGATCGTAATCAGGGAGGCTTCTGGGCGTGTCTGCTTGCTCTCATCCTGTACATTAATCCGCCAATCTGGACGGATGTGAAGATTTTTTTTTTTAAACCGATGAGATGTGAGCGTGTTGTCCTGTGGCGCCGTAAAAAGAAGTGTGCGAAACCGCTTGTGTGTGTTGCGGTGTGTGGATGTGTTGGGAGGAGAGCATCAGGGTTACAAGAGAGTGTGTCTCTGATTGCATCTCACCCCATCGGGGGAACCGAGTGATATCCAGCAACACTGAGGGGAATGGAAAAAAAAACTTGAAGAGGTCTGTAACGGCACACAATTTTCATTATCTCTGCATCCTCTAGTCCATGCTCTCCCACTTCTGTTTTTGGGAAGTCTCCTCGGAATCTCTGCTGTCTCACACTCACCAGTACGCTATCCTGGCATCACTGGAAGGTTTTGATGCTCAAAGTGAAGCGAAGTAGATCTCATTTGGGGAAAGAAGACGTCTGCTACTTTAGTCTTACAGCTCAGCCAAGAGAGAAATGAAAGTATGGTGTGTGGCGCGTGTGTGTGTGTGTGTGTGTGTGTGTGTGTTGGGAGGCAGTGGAAAATGGCTGGTAATAAACACTTGTGACACACCAGGGCTCCCATCCACATTCCGCTTGGGGGTTTTTGTGGATTAGTCACCGTCTCACTTCATCTGCCTTGTCCAAGTTTTGTAGCAGTGTATCCACCTGATTTATTCTTTGAATTTTCGGCAAGTTAAAAAATTAAACTTTCTACTGTTTTTGTTATTAAAGTACATTAATGTTCCCGAAGACAGGTAATACACTTGGGCCAAAATAAGTGTTTGCCAAATACTGGGTCAGTGCATTCAGAATCTAGGTTAGGAGTCATGGTGGGTAATGGGCACCGTGTGACATTAAGCTGTTGTGTGGTGTTGCTCAGCTTTCATACAGTAGAAAAGTGAAAATAATATTTTTTTCCTCTCATCTCTCTCATTATTAGTTCTATTTTAGGGCAAAATCAGGGATCGTATTGCTGCAATTATTCAGATGCAGTGGGTAAGAGTTATTCTGCATTATATACAGTTTAAATTACAAACTGGAGCATGTTAACATGTCGGAGAGCCATCATGATGAGTGGTGTATTGATTTCCCTGTCAAAGAGACATTTTTACCTGGTGGGGGGATATTTTATTACCTCTGCCAAGGAGGTTGTGTTTTCAGCTGGCTCGCTCGCATAGCTGTGAACCAATTTTTGACGAAAATTGGGAGCATGGGACAGGAAGGAAACCAGCAAACTTTGGCAGATCCTGGAATTACTTCCAGCTATTATAGTCTTATACATTTTATTACACGCCTATACAACTTTCTTAATAGAAAAAATGTCAAATTGCATGTTGACCATAATCACATAAATAAATCTCTTCCAGGTATAAAAAGACACATTTTGTCAAGGCTTGTTCGGCCCTGGTGGAGGTATGTGCCTTAATGAGCACCCTCGCAGTTTGATCATATGGATCATGAAATCCTCCTAGAAAAAATCCTGGATAAACAACTTCCCCTGAGTAATCAGGTGTTTCCTGCAAAAGGGCATCATTGTTAATCAACATGAGTGAATCTGATTTCAAAGATGAAAACAAAGGAGGGAAAAAAGTAGTCTTCCTTTTAAGAGGGGATTCATGTATGGCAAAGGGGTCACGGGTGATGTTTCAAGGTTGGGTGGGGCGGTAGTGGTGGGGGCAGGGTAGCGAGAAGGGGATAAGTGTGAGCTTTTGAAGATGAAGCAGACGGATTAGTGTTATCTGAGCTCCTTGTTTCCTTTCCTCTCTCTCTTTCACCAGGTAGAGTGGGTGGAAGGCCGAATGGAACGACTGAAGTGAACGACAGACGGATGGAGGTTTAGAAGAACGGAGAGGGATTGGGGAAATTGGAACAGGACTGGAATCGCAACCTGAGCGGAAGAGGAGAGGAAGAAATTATCCAGTGTGTAGTGTGGGGGGAGCGTCGTCGGAGGGACAGGAGTTGGATACCCAGCATGCAGGCAGCATGGAACGAGTGAGGGAGCAGAGGCCTTTCTGCTCGCTGTCCAAGAGCCAGAGAGACAGGGAGAGAAATTTCGAGAGGGAGAAGGATCGAGAACGCCGTTACACCGCCTCCTCATCTGATCGGGAGGAGGGAGCCTGCCGTGTGCCCACACAGAAGTCCTACAGTTCAAGTGAGACGCTCCAGGCCTTTGACCATGACCCTTCACGGATGCTTTTTGGAGGCCGAGTCAAGGAGATGGTCCACAAGGAGACTGTGGAGTACAGCAGGCCAGGTTAGAAAGAGCAAATCTTTGGTTTAATCATTTGCATGTGGGGGTATTGCAACTGTCTGAATGTGTTTATGGCGAAGCATGATGGAGGGAAAAATCTTTTATATTAATTTACTAACATCTTAGGAAACCTCATTTTGGAGTTTTACCTCTCCAAAAGTGCAGAGGAAAAACTCATTACCATATTCCTTCCAGAATTATATTCTACAATTTGAAAGATTTAAGTGAACACAGCAAATGTATTCGTCATCATTCGCTTACTGAAAAAACAGCAAGTCAATATGGATGCAGGGATTTTGCTGTTTGTTGTTAAATAAATTCTCCCAAATTGGCAGAAGTAAAAAGTGCAAACCACTATCCCTGCATCCGAGTTTCTTCAATATTGTCAAACAGAATTAACCAACAGAGCAAAGCCATGGAGTTTAACGTAGTGAGAAACAATGACATAAAAAATGTCCACGTCCTGCACTATGTTAAAATAATAAGGCAAAATACTCAGTAAATAACTTTTTTCCTTCAATTAGCTGTTAGAAAGCACTCCAATTTCTGTAATTAAAAACTCGGAGTGGTTTGTTCTATTTTATGGGACTCAGTCGGCTCATAAGATTGCAATTAGAAAATCTATCCATAACTCCCTTAGATTTTCTTGGTGCTAATTGGTGCCTATTTTTAGGATTAATGGGATTATGATGAAGCTTTTGGTGAGAATGGCTGTTTTCTTTATTCCTTTCAACAGCAGAGCATTTACTGTTAATGACTGCTCCTTACGTCACCACAGACAGAGAGTCGCTTTTGAGTTTATTTCTAGGGGGGAAACAGGAACCCTTCGGGAAGCAGGTGGATTAGTTGGGATCTATTTTCTCTAACGTTTTATCACTGTCAGATGTTTGTCTCAAGGTTTACAGGGAAAGTGGCACATTGAAGATATCTTCCCAGCAAATTTTTGCAAACCTTGAAGCAAAATATTAGTAACATTGCAGTAGCTGTGAGAAATGCTTTGAGATGAGGGGAGGAGGAGGAGGAAGACGAAGGCTTTGTCATTATATTTTCACACATTGGAATTCGTTCTCTGCATGTCACCCATTTGTAAGGAGCAATGTGCAGATGTTGTATTTATCTTACATTTAATGCACATTTTAACTACAATTCGTATCGTTTTCAGCAGAATAATTTTCAGTCATAATATTTGCAAAGGGGCTGCTTGCATCACACTGCAGAGGAGGATGAGAAAGATGTGACTTTTTGCAGTAACAAGTGAAACATGAATGTCAAAACATGAATATGCTTGTTTTTTGTATACTTTTCTTTGCATTCAAAATATGCAATAATTTCATTTGCTTAGAGATCACTGTGTTTTGAAGACATAGCAGGAAATACTTTTAATCAAATTGTTGTAAATGACTTCTAGTGTCTTAACTTGTTCTGTGTATAGGGAAAGCAAATGTATGTAAATGAGTCATTGTAAAAAATGTTTTTTTTTTTAACCTATAAATGACTTGTACGCAACATATAATATTTTCTTAGATTTTTCATAGAGATGTAGATAAACACGCCTACATTGATATTTTGTTATTTGACACTGAGCAATCCTAAAAATGTCACTCTGTCAGTAAAGATACAGAATACAGTTTAATCTGATCAATTATTTGATATGATATGTTTGGGAGGATTGTTGTTACTTGTTCTGGCTGTAATTTGAGGAAAGGAGCCTTCCACATAACCTTTTTTTCTTTTCTTAAACCGTGTTGTTGCCTTGGATTGTTAATCATTACAACTCAACTGGTGCCGTTCACAGGGCAGACGTTTTCGCTGAGGCAACTCGGGTTCTGTGAGCCGTCCACGCGTAGAGGCTTGGCTCTCTGCCCTGAACCGGGCCTCTCCCACCCGCTCAGCAGCTACTCCAGAGGACCGGTCGCTACGGAGAACCATGAGCCCGTATCACCGGAACGTACCATGGCCCTATGGGGGACGGGTGCAAAGTCTGGGCAAAATTCATGCCTCTCCAGCCGTTCTAACTCGGCGCTCACCCTCACTGACACGGAAATGGACAATAAATCGGACAATGAGTTGGGTGAGTAGGCCACACTTTTCATTCTTTTGTCTGGAAATGCTGATTTGTTTGAGGCGCATGCTTTCATCATTTTTCAAAGGGAAAATCACTATGTTGAAAAGCAGCAGTGGGCTGCATTATGCTTGATTCCGGGGGAAAAGCTGTGATTGGTGGAAGTGAGTGGAAGCGCGATTGGTGGGAGTGGTGTCTGGTGAGGCATTTGCAGCTGCCTTTCTTTGGATCAAAGGCGTGATTCCTCACCGCATGCAGAAAAGAATGTGGCCTTCCGACAGAGCACTTGCTTGTCACCTGGTGCTCTCCATAGGATGGACAAGAGTTTGATAAAGTTTCCCCATAGGCGAGCATATAATCAAAGATAGCTTTGTGTGCCACAGTCTGAGATTTTGCTTAGAAATTGTGCAGTGGTTGGCTGGGCACGCACAATGGCTGATTAAATGGGCGCAATGGTTTGAAGTGCAAATGCGATCACACTGGAAACCTGAAATGGAGGATTGAGGTTCTCTATTGAAGAGAGCAAATCTTTCCTGCATCAAATGGAGGCAATGCATAGAAGATTACATATCGGTGTTGTTTTCTTCTCTTTCCTTTTTTTGCCATCACGTCCAGAAAAACTAATTTACAGTTTTGGAAAACCATTTGTGTGCTAGAACATTCTGCCACGACTGATTTTTAAGTGTGTTTTTCACAACAAAAGTATTATTACTTCTCTCCCCCCAGCACTGTACTCCGCTGTGTGACAGATGCTTTTTAGTAAAGCTTTGAAATTGACTTCTTCTTTGAAAATTGACTTCTTCTTTGAATTAGACTTCTTCTTCTTCAAGGAAACGTTCCTCTCCTTGTTCATCTTTCATCATAATATTTATCTCTGGTGTCAGCCATCACCATTACAACACGTGTAAAATTCTAATTATTTTAAGAAGCCAAGTGACAGGCAGTTAAGATAATTATGGCTGATTACACTTTCCTGCCCAGAACATAAAGGAGAGAAAAAAAGGAAAATATCTTGCGTCCATGTGCTATTAGTTTTGATTCTGAAAACATTGGCTGCAGTCTGACATTTGAGACAAGTCATTTCTGGAATGGCTGTATTCATCATAGGGTGCTTGTCTCCGGCGGGGTGGAGCTGAGTAATTCTTTTACCTTTTCAAAATGTCATCAGAATTCAGATTGATATATTTATACACTGGAGAGCTGCTAAAAGCTCAGCCTAACCACAGAGGTGCCGGTAAACATGACCCTGACCTCCTCAGGACCCGTATTTATTGCCCCACAAGACACGTACGAAACCGGATCACCTGCCTCTTTTCCATTGTTCAAGGAAACAGTGTCTTTGCTTCAAAGGCTTCTCAGTTGTGCTTTGATTCCACCTCTTCAAATGCACACACACACACACACACACACACACACACACACACACACACACACACACACACACACACACACACACACACACACACACACACACACACACACACACACACACACACACACACACACACACACACACACACACACACACAGAGTCAAGGAACCCCTGCTGATTGACTCTAGGTAGTACAACCTCTTACTTTCTCCTCCAACCCATTATCTGCATTATTTGTAAGTTATAAAGAGATGTTGTTCTTTCTCCCAGATTCCAGATGCAAGTTACATTCTCAGCAAACATCCACCATATAATTTCTTAAACATGCTTGGAACAATCTGCAGAAAGAATGTTGGTGTTGTAATCTAAGGCAGCTTTTGTTAAACTGTTTTTGGACTTGGAAGTCCATTTTTATCATGTGGATTTCGACTCTAACAAAGAAAAAAAAAAAAAGTCCCCACTGTTCCACCTCCATAGATCTTGGTCTCTTTTTTGTCAGGAGGCATTGTGCTTTTGACTTTCACTATTTAATGAAGCAGCTGAGAGAAATGACCCATCCAAAGGTTTCCATCAACTGAATATGCATGCAGAAGCTCCGACAAGGGGCCGTTCAGCCCCACTTATTCATAAATGAACTCAATATTTCATACTAATTCGCTCTGTTCTACAGAGTGTGACACAGACAAGTACCAAAGCCTCAGCACGTTCACCTGCACGATCCAAGAGAAGGAACATATATAACTAAACATGAAGCTGCTGTGCCTGTTATGTACATTTGGCCCTTTAAAATGGTCCAACGAATGCAGAAACACACAAAGAACTACAGCATTTGTTTCTGCATAATGTATCTGATGCATCACATCCAGTGTCTCTGGAATAGAGACGACCCCCCTTGCTTTGACAACCAAGAATGCAGATTGAGATTATTTGATGCATTTTTTTTACCTTTATTCTATTCTTCGAAAGCACGGCCCCTTATTGTACTTAGGTTCTCTGTATTAAAATACTGAAGCCCCTTTTTTTTCTATGAAACATTTGTTTCACTTTACAAACTTTACTCGAATTTTCCTAAATTACCCTGACAATCAGCGTGTCAGACAATTGAAGATTAGATTTAAATGATTTTTTTATGTATTTAACATGAGTTTTAAAAAGACAATGTAGGGTTAAGAAATCACCATTTCTGCACACAAAATGTGAAATCTGCTAAGCATACATTAATTTAAGATTTATGACATTCCTGCAGTTATGATGAAATTCTTTGAAAAGCAAACATATTGATTAAAGCATCTGTTGGTTCTACCTCCTAAGCCTTTCTTAAATACCTCAACAGAACACGGCATTCCTTTGTATTTATCTCTATACTTCATTTAAAAATTATCATGTTTATCACTCATTAATTTCCCACAGCTTGCATCCTGAGATGAAATTTGAAAATTAATCAATTAATAAATAAATAAAATCTATTGTGCTCCTCCATGCGTGCACACACACACACACACACACACACACACACACACACACACACACACACACACACACACACACACACACACACACACACACACACAGAGTCTATATCATGTTACATCAGCATAGTGTTGAAACTTTCTGTCTGAGGAGGGGAGTGTAAGTCTGTAACTCTTCCATAAGTGGCACTCTGATAAATAGAAATGTTTGCACTCAGCAGTTAAAATGACACAAGGGAGCATCGGACGGTTCACATTAAGTTAAATTCATGAAGTTATTGCAAAAGCCGCAAATTTTAAACGAATGTGGACTGCTAAAGACGAGGGGAAAATGCTTTAAATCCCCATTACCTCAGCAATACACACAAAAACATTCACATGGGATAATGAAATGTGTTGATCTCTGTGGCAAAGACAATCGAGCTTTCACAGCGTGTCACATTATAATAAGTACATCCCAAAGCCTTTCCCGTATAGACTTCACTAATGGACAGGAAAGAAAAGAAAGCTTTGCAAAAACAAATTTTAGATGAAACCACCACAAGCCTCACAAACATGTAATTAGTATTGAACATCTTGAACAATAAATGTTAGATTTGTGCATATTAAAAAGCGGAATCTGTGTGCATGTGCATGAGACATCTGTTAGTATCAGTGTTGTGTAGACAAGCAGTTGTCCAAACCATCCATTGTGGGAAAATCGAATGAATTGATGTAATGAAAGGGATTAGATCATAAGAGTGACCATGCACCATCTGCTCTGTGCCGGCACATATTTTAGTTGCAAAAATACAACCAACAAAACTCTTAATTTCTTACTACATTGCATATCTAACAATGATTGATCTCTCCAATTTCCCAAAATTTATTGGATCACTGTTGGAACTATGAATACTGTGTGTGAGGCAAAGTGCTTTTTTGTTCGCTAGATATATTTTGTAAATGTGTGTCCTGGCTTTGTGCGATTTTGAAATCGGTGTCAAATCAGTGTTGGTCTCCATTCTACAATTACCAGGTCCTTCCGATTGCACATTTTAATGTATTAATATTAAAGTATTAGGCTTTTAGGTCCGGCTGTTATAATAATAAAGGTGCTGTGCATTGATAAGTGAACACACCGACAGAAACAGATTTTTCCCTACCCTAATGTTGACTATGCTAGATTCAGAATCAATATTCTGCCCTCATAAAACATGAATGACTGCACGAAACAGAAACATAGCATGGCCCAGTTGAGTTGTATTCCTAATAGGGTGTGAAAAAGCCTGTGCTGACTTGTTAGGTGCAGCAGCTACAGTGCCGCAGCACCTTTATGACACTTCTCCCAGGCTATATTAACCATCACACATGGGGTTACTGCTCAGTGGGAGTGGCTAGATGTGAGCTTGACCCCTGATTTTCCACGACGGCACAGTCACAGTGAAGCCTGTCATCCTTTTGTGAAAGAAGCCTCGCCTGCTCTGGTCTTCACCTTCTGTCCAAAAAGCATAAATCTGTCAGGAAGGAAGGCCACTGTAGATGAACTGCTGTATTGCATCTTATGTGAGGCTGTGGCTTTACTGCCATGTTCATGTAGGGGCTGTTAAGAAGATGGTGGATCACAAACTGAGCCTTATATACATACATACATGCATGCTTACATACATACAGCCAGCCAGTCAGACATAGCTGCGTTACACTGAAGTGCAGCTCACTGATTCATTGTGGGAAAAGTGCTGGCAAAAGGTTAATTAAATCAGTGGAGGAGTCGCGTCAAAGTGTGCCGTCGCACAGCAAGCACCAAAGGCTTTTTGGGTGGGTGTATGAGAGCGTATCAGACACCTTTTGAACACATATTTCCATGTGTGTCTACTCATGTTCTTTCACCCTGCTCCTCTACATCCCCTGCTCCGTTTCACATGCACATCTCACTTTGTTTTTCACACTGTCTCTCTAAGATTAGAACACGAAACGAACGTGCAGACATTTAAACACATCAGCACCAGCTAAACACACACATGCGCACCCATGCTGGACGTCATGCTGACAAAGGTGCCACGCCATCTGTCACACTCCTGCCTTTGATCTGCGCCTTCTAGTGTGACAGCGGAATCTGTGCCTATTTTATTGCGGCCGACAGAAATTCTCCTTTTAGCACTTTCATAATTCAATATGACACGAGCTGACCACAAAAAGAATAAGTAACGCTACAGATCCTTTGGTCAAAGGAGCTGACCATCTGTGATGCTACTGAAACAACACTCCTGAAAACATTTTCATCATTTATTAATAAGGGCAAGAAAGGCGTCTGGGCTTTATCTCTTGCCTCATCAAAAGTGGAGGCGAGCTTTGATTGCCATCATTTATTGTCATCACTTCCTAAGTTAAGTGCTCACATTGTGTTTGGGGTGACGAGGGATGAGCGCAGCGGTGGTGATGTGCCAAGGTGTCGTCGCAGGTGTTGTGCTCATCAATCTTGTGCAAATGTTTCTATTCTGGGTGAGTTTTAGAATTCCTCACGGGATTCAGATGCATTGTTTTGCGAAGTGGTCAACAATTTACCATTTTTATGCCTCAAAGCCATCAGTTACATGGTGAGTGAGTCTTTCTGTGAAGCATATCTGCTAGACACAGTCTTGTGAACTCAACATGGAGTTTATTGCTGTATAAATTTCCATATTAATTTTTGAAAAACAGATTTTGTTGAAACGTTTATCTCTTTCACGCTGTAAGATACAGACTTCATGTTGATATCATCCAAGTGAAGAAGCAGATGTTGATATATAAATTTTTCTAATAAATGCTTCGATGATGTATACGTTTTCCTGTCTATTTCACACACTGCCAAGATATGATGTATTGGCCTTATGGGGCTTTGCGTGGACCAAACATGGGCGCCCCCATATTTGCTTCCAATGCACAGTTTAGATATGGAAAGGAAAATCGCTGCGCTTTCATTGTCTTTTGTAGCGTTTTTGAAGATTGATGAGGGTACGACGGCTGACAGGAAGTGGCGTGAAGGAGCTGACAGGACATTTCAGGATATAGTAGAGAACCACCGTCCTTTAGTAGGTAAACCCCTTTTATTATCCGGTGAATGTTGACAGATCCTTCCTGTTGGTGGTCAGCCAGGACTTGCTGAAGCGTGGCTTTGAGAGTTCTCCACAGTGTAGCAGTATCACATTCATGAAACTTAGCACCAACACAAAAGCGAAGCCGTTTGTCGGTGACTGTGAAGATATCCAACAGAAAAAAAGATCTTGGTGACGTCAAGATCCTGTGATCGTACACGAGCCGCATGCTCTTGATGATTTGTGTGACTTTGTGTTCATTTAGCAGCAAGATCTTCAATTCAATCAGGGGAATGGCAAAAGTATAGTGCATATTGACGCCGCAAGTGCTTCAGAATATACTTAGTTATGCTGATTATTTGAGGATTACTTGATGCTGCTCAAGTGCCAAATGTAATTTTGTGTAGTGTATACTTTGCATACTCGGCAAGTCAAATCTTGACAACCCTTGTCAGGTGTGGGTTAATCTTTAGGGTTGTGTTTATGCTTTGGCTAATGTCAGGATTAGTTTGCAGAAACAGGACTAACGGGCAAACAAGTCTCTTCCGCTCACCCTATTTTGCAAAGCGTTTCTTGAGAACATTAACCTGGCCCGTTGTTGTCTTACGCTAATTACTTCTGTGTTCCAGAGTGCAGGCCATGCCATTACGATTAGGAATTATTCTGCATTTGTCAATTACGAGGGCCACCATTTGCTTTCCTCAAGAGAATAAGGCTCATTTCATTTCATCATGCAGGCTAATTGAGTGATTGTATTACCATGCGACACGGAAATGGTCAGGAAGCTGTTTGCAACTCTATGAATACCAATGGATGAGGTGAGAATCAGCGCGTTGGTCGAGGTGTGTTGCTCGCGACTCCTCAGCAGGTTACACGACTGTTTTTCCAAAGCAAGAGACCCTTATTTAATCCTTTATGATTGGGTTCTATTATTTATTATTCCTGCTAATTGGGTGTCGCAGATTCAGCGAGTGAAGCTCACCCTCCACTGCTCAGACAACACAATGTGAGATGTTATTTAGGACAGAGAGGCCGAGTTTGAGGACAGTAAGGATGTGGTATCTTGATGTGTTTTAGTTTCATATTGGCTGAAATAGATTCTCTCTCCTCTCCCGGAGTGCCGCCGGGTCCTCAACGTTCTCCCCGGGCCAGCACCAATCCACCAATCCATTTGGTTTCATGTCGTGTTTCTTTTACGAGCTCCTTTCTTTTCCCCTATCGAGGGACAAAGGAATATTTGTTATATCTATTGTCATGGTGCTGTGGCTTTGACCTTTTGCGCTCCACAGTATTGGATGTTGGCAATCAAAAAGTTGGAAGTCAAGGTGATTCTCCTGTTTTACTCTTTGGAAGTCTCCTGGTTGTGCATTGTGGTTGTGAATTCGGCGATTTGCAGATTCTATCCGAAAGTCCGAACTGCTGTAAGCAAGCTGAAAGCAAAACGGGTATAAAAATGAGCTATTTGGTTTCGCAGCAGATTCCACAGTGCGGCTGTTGCTGCGGTCGTTATCCATCTCGTCAGTGCACTTATAACACTAAAGTGAACTCATAAACCTTAAACCTTAACATATTGAGCAGCCCAATTAACTTGTCAAGTATGAGGGAAATGTGTGCAAAAAGCGTATTAATTTTGCTCAGCTGTTCAGATTTTTCCCTTTTGACATACACAATTAAAAGCACATTCCAAGTGCAAATCACTTCATTGGATCCTTTCATTGGCTTTGGAAATATCCGCCTGAGTCTTTTATGTACTGGAATAAATGTTGGATGAAAAGGCATCAACTTCAGTCAGTGTTACTGCGCGATTTCATCATGCCAACTTTCCGTTCCGACTCAAACAATGCGGGGTAGCGCCACATGAAAGGAACCGCGCTTGTGTTTTTGTTTTATCGTTAAAAATAATAGGTAAGGTTTTCCTGCTTTAACAAGTAGAATCATGTAGACCTGATTCCACCCAGGATAAACAGAATATACCCTGTGGTGTTCTGCATCTTGAACATACAGAGGTTTCTTGAGGGCATTTGCAAATTTATTTTTAAGAAACCTCAATGCTATGTGTAGAAATATATATCCAATTCTTTATGTGCATGCAGTGTATTTATTTACTTGGTTTATACGCTTATTTAAAAATGATTTAAGTATTTTATATTTCAGTCGATATTTACGTTGAGAGTGAGCTAGAGGCTGCAATGAATCATAACCAAAGCAAACATAAAATATACAATTTTGATCCTATCTCGCTGTCAACAACCTAAAATTATAATCTATATTTTTGGTGGTTTTGGCCTCAGGTTTATGTATCTTATTTGCTGTACAATATTTTTCCTCAGTGGGGAAAAGTATTGATCGGATTTTTTGTTGTGGAACAGACCTTCCATAGCAGTGTGTACCCTTGCCTTGTAGATAAAAATGCAATTACCACTGGCATAAAATCAGCTATAAATGCTGTAATATAGGCTTATTACTGACATGGCCATGAAGATTAGTTTGATAATCACAAGACATTAATATTTGTAATGAACTCTCTGATCTTTCAGTGCGCGCTCGAGCCGATACGGACACGGACATGTGGCCTTCGCTCAATGTCATTGTTGTATCCGTAATGTCTGCAGTGAACTAAATGGAATAAAAGCGTAAATTAAACTCATCGTTGTTGAGACACGCACCAAACGTTTGCTGCTTTCCTCCCTGGAGTGCGAGTACTGGATCACTTTGCTGTTCCGAAGCTGATGTTGTGTGGCGATATTAGATATAAACCAAATGTCGGCCCCCCTAAAATTTCTAAGTATGTTATCCAGGCTTAAAATAGTTAACGCGGGAGAGAGAAATGGATCAGTATTCCTCAGTAGGACATTTTTTTCAGGACATTTTTGCTTTATCTGCTAAAGGACACTCTATGGCCATGTAGAATGACTTTAAGGGCTGATTGGAAAAGAGGGTGATGGCACAGAGAAATGTAGAAAAACACACACACACACACTGCAACACCGCCACACACTTTCGTTCCTTAAGGGAGAAAGGTCACTATCCAGAGGAGGAAATGGTGAGCCATTGCTATGATTGATCACATGGCAAGGTCCAGAGAGGACGCAGTGTCACTTTCATTGTCAAACTCATTATAGCACGGGAGAAGATTCCCCTCTCCTGCTCTCATGTCCTTTCTCCTCACCACTCATGTGAAGAAACCCTCCCGCTGCATACCGAGATGAGCTCCGAGTCAGGCACATTGACAGGGAAAGTGAAATATGCTGAACACACACAATATTTTCAGTTCCTCGACTATATATCCTATAGTGGGTGAATGCATAATTCTGCAAGAGGGGAAGAGCATCTGAAAAATGCGAGACCCAAAAAGCGTGTAATGCAGTAAGGCAGGTGGTTTTTCACTGGGAATACTGGCAAATATTCACATTCAACTTACACAGACGACACCGAAGAAAACTGTCTGATCAATTGAAAAGAGAACAAAATATATACGTCTAATAGCCAAAGACAGCATGGAAGAGGTTTTGAAGGATATTCTGCTCCTGATTAAAAATGAATGGTATCAGAATACATAAAGCATTCTGGCCAAGTGCCCAGAGCAAAGCATCCTGAAACTGTGGTCACTTCAGAGGCAGGGAAAGGCATTAGGTATCCGCGCTATGAAGGGATGCTCAAGTAACAGACTGTTCTCAGTTCAATTCATCTAATCACCAATGCAAACCTAAGCACTTTGCAGATATAGATTTGAGGCCAACGACTGATATTGTATACCCTGTAAACTGATTCTTGCTCAAAGAAAGAAAACATATTCTCTTGTAAAAGGTTCCCTTCTTTGTATCCTGCTTTGACCTATCCGAGTCGTGCCTTTTATCTTGGTTGCACACAACCCAACACCAACAAACAGAACATGAAACAGAATCCTTAATTGAGTTGGGAGAATCTTATTTCCACCCAAAATGCATGTCTTTATATTACAAACCAGCCCTGAAATAGCCATGATAGTGGTTTGCATAATAAAATTACTGATGAATTAGAATGGAGCTTACATATATTTTACTCTTCTCATCTTACGTTATATTAGTCTTTTGAGATTTGAGAATATCTGATTGGATTAGGGGTATTTTAACAACCAGACTAATTGTTATGCAAATATTTGTTGGTAAAATAAGACTTACTATAATGACAAATTGTGTTACGTCTGTTATTACGATCATGTTCCCCCTCGAGACAGACTGGTGAATACAAAAAGTTGCTGTTGCTGCGGTGTTGCCATCTTTAGAACAAAGAGAACGCAAAGTGTATTAATTAGAAAGAAATCATAACGCAAAAGACGAGCAAATTGTGTGTTTTGCTATGAATGTAAGAGCATCAGTCAGGGTGAGAAAGGGGAATGAGCTGTTGTATCACAGTTTTGACACTCCCTTGTTTTGGATTGTTTTGCCTCAGTGGTATTGATCCTGCCTAAAGGCTTCCACGAGAGGTGAGGGCCGTCTCTGCCAAGAGTAGAGGTCATTCAGATAAATTGGCCAGGTTGGCTTTTAGCAGCTCCAGGGTCAAAGCCCATTCATCTTATTAGGCCGATGTATCCTTTTAGAGGCCTCAGCAGCAGGATTAGACAATTCAGCAGCACAGGGGCATTAGATGACAGACCATTTGGCAAATAGGTTAGAGCAGTTTCCACCTATTGTCTGTTTCTATGTTACCCGAAGGAGCATTCTGCAGTTTGCATGGCAGCTCCAAAGGTTGAGAGCTGAGATAGAGAGATTCACTCTGAATGCAGAGAAATAGCTCTGTGATTTTCCGAAGACAAACCCACGTAAAGTAAACTTAGCAAAACAAGATTTCCGCATACACCCATTGCGAATGTTGTCATGGTCGATATGTTTATACACTTAGCTTCGTTGCCATGCACAAAGACTTTTCTCTCCGAAAGCTTCACTTGCCTTTTTTATGTGAATGTGCACCCATCTTGACTAAATCACAATGTGCAGCTGCAGTAAGTAGAGCGTCCCGTTGTCTCCAATTGAGATTTCACAAATTCCCTCTATTAGCCCGAACGATTTTCTGTTGTCGGGTCTGAACAGATCTCCTCTGATAGCAAATGATAAATCAAAACACAAGAGCAAACATATTTATTTACAAGTGTGCCATCCAGAAAAAGGCTGTATTTCTTTAATTTTTTTAATTTACTGGTCTATTTAGAAACCTTTGCAATGCTTCAATGTGCCAAAAAATGCATTGTTCCACTTTTACTCTCCCTTGCTACAAGCGAGTACATCAAGTGTGCACACTGAGTGAGTAAAAACGGTCTACAAAGGTCTTCTGCCTGTAGTTGTAATTTGTCATTTTTGTTTTTTGGTCTTTCACATCCACTCTGGGAAAACAAGTTAAAAGCTCTATTAGAAATGTCAAAGTGTTGTCGACCCAAAATGTGTCGTTGAGTCTAGTAAAATGTTTTTCTCAGTTTCTAGGTTGAAAAATTCATGAAACGTAAATTGCAAGACCGACTTAAGACTCCAGAGGGTTAAGACACAAGGCAATTTTAGATAGTTGTTGAAGTAAAGGAAGTTGTGATAGAAAAAGGAGAAAACAGTACTTGATGTAAAATGAGGTACAAATACTGACTTAATGCATTTTGATACCAGTCACAGCAGACATATTGGCATTGCATCGAGTTGTTTACGTGAAACTACTCACTCATTCCCCCAATAAATAGCTTGAACAACATGAATCAGTCTTTCATTACTCCAGAGCTGTTTTTACCTCTCATTTATTTAATATGTTGTTAAAGAAACTCAAACGTGGTGTCAGGATGACACAAAGTCATGACTCCAGTAATTGGGTGCCCACGCTTCCACCACTGCCACCTCCTCCACCCCTCGTATTACCGAGAGGGAAACGTCTTGGCTGTAATTTAAACACAGCTTGTGTCTGTCTTCGCTGCACTAACCAAAACCGTGGAACTACGTTGGCATTTATCACTGCGATGGTGCGACTGTGAAACCGGTTTTCCGTTTTTCATAAAGATGTAATCGTAAGAGGTAATTCCAAATGAAAAACAAGATGGCGATGATTAGAGTCCTTTTAGAAGGGGGTTGGCAAAATAATTCTTGTATTGGAGAGAACCGTTGGCACATCCCTCACTACGCTTCAAAGGAATGAGGCTGTACGACGCCTGGAAGTAATTATTTTTATACCTGTCAAGAATGCCCACGCTGCTGTCGGAGAGAAATGGGGTGGGTGTGTCTCTTGTGTATTTTGTGTCTCTTGACGTCATTGGTCATATAAACAGGGATACCGGCGTTCGCTTTCACTTCTATTCCCGATAGTATTCATGTTGTGAAGCTTAAGCAGTGACTGAAGTAGCGGCTCGAGCTTTTACACTGCAAAACCCACGAGGCCAATCACTGCACGATTGCACTTATTTTGACCGTTACATTTAGGGGTTTCTGCCGCTATCAGGCGATCTGCTAGGCATTGCGTCTGAAGCATCCATGGTGAAGACCACCTGTTTGTTGTGCCCACCCCTGAGCCTTTCATAGCTTTTCCTTTTAGGCTGCCTTTGACAGAGAGCGGCTTGTTTTCATATCACTCGGAGATGCTGTGAGGGATAGTGGGTTTCTAGAGTGTTTCTTTGGAGTTTGCTCTTGAAAGACATATGAGGATGACATTTGGGACTTCATTAAAACAACTTGAGAGAGAATTTTTCTTCCACCCTCTGCTGCGTGACACATTATATTTACCACAGCGAATATTACTCACAAATAATCCACCGCTGCAGTCTGGCTCATGCAGAATACATGTTGTATTTAAGATAAAGTGGTGCCTGTGTGAGAGATGAGTCGTTCCATAATACGTTGCATTTTGTCATTCTGTCCCAGTCCCATCATATTTGCATAGAGCACAACAGCCTTTGTCGCACTCCCAAGTCATGTTGCGTACCTAAATTACACAGAAAAATGCTGAGATGAATGCTTTGAGGGAGGTTGCCTTTAGTTAGCAGCAAGCAAAAAGTGAATGAAACACTACCTACACAAATAAGTGCTCAGATGGTTCCTTCCCTGAACCAGTCCTTTTTGTGCCGTGAAACAGTTGCTCTGCAGGATACACTTGAGATGTAACAATTCCAATGTAACATAGAAGAATTGAAGAAGAAGAATGTGTACATCATTGTAAAGTGAGCTGGAAAATAGGCTATCTTGCTGTGGTTCCTGGTGGCAGCACAGCACTGCACATTCCCCCGTGCTCAGGTCCCGGTGTTTATTGTCTCTCCGACGTAGCTACGGCTCAAATGAAAGTACAATATTGGCTCGGAAATTGAGCATTATGCTAATAAGTCCTGCTCGACAACTTCACTTCATGCCGTTGAAGAGCTCTTAGATTATCTCTTAACGCTACCTTTACTCTCCATTATACCTGATGAACAACATTCATTTCACCACTGGCTGGCTACCAGGGTGGGCCATACTCTCTCCATCATTTAGTTTGTAGATGTTGTGTTACATGCACCAGGTGCTGGCTGACAACTAAATGAGTAATGTGTCTGGTGGGGGGGAAAACTCAGTCAGGGGAAGCCCGTTCCCTGGACTCTCCATTAATATCACAGTCCACTCTTTCAGGGGATACTGCTGACATTTTGCTCTCTGTGTAATAGAGACCTAACCTTTAAGCATTGCGTGGAAGAAGTCATTTTTCATAATCCGCTGTCCATTTCTTGAGAATTCCCCATCTGCCTTTTTTAATGCGTCTGTCCTCATTTGCCTCCTATTGTTTTAAATGTTCTGTTCACTTTCAGAAGTCAACGCTGCTGGCGGCACCACTTGTTTTCATAGTTCCCCCTATTGAAATCCAGCCTCTGTCACATTGTCATAACACCAAGTGCTGAATGTTTGTATATCACAAAACAAAGTAACAGTGCACACTGGGCCATAGTTGATGACTTGAATGAATGATCAGAGTGCACATTTTCTTGTCCACCTTAATCCATTAAATCCGGACTCCAGTGTTAAGCCACCAGAAGAAAACCAGCAGATCCCCCGTGTCCTTCTTGAAACAGAGACAGCTGAAGGAAAGTCATTGTTTCAGCAGCCGGTAATGATGATTAGCCACAATCTGGTGGATCGACTCCACATCGGTCAAATGCGTTGACATCCTCAAAGGGAAAGATAGCCCACTGTCCCAGCCCCGCATACTGAGCAAATTGATCGCATTGCGCTGAGAGATTTAGGGTAAATCTTTGATGTGTGCATGGTAATAATGTGGACATTGTCAAGGAATGCAAAGTAACTCCCTCTGAGTGAAAACGCCTGCGTGTTAAACACATTTTGATAAAAGCTGATATGGAATAGAGATAATTTACCTTATTGTTCGCCCACTGGCTTATGGATGCCTTCTTCTGCAGTGTTAGACTATCAAACATTGATGTTAGATAATTACATATCTGAAGAGCAGCCCTCCTTATTTTCTAGTCAGAGCACTCCTCTTAAAGTCCTAAGGGGGAAAGAAAAAAATCCCAGCTCCCTGTCTGTGTTGTGAGGGTCTGACTGTCTTTCTAACATAAAACAAAGATGGATGACAGTGTGTGCTGTAAGTAAGGACTGACCCAGTTGCTGACTTGATAACAAATCTCTTTTTCTCGTCACATTTGTGGCTTTCAACATCAGTATGCAGTAGGAATGGGGAGGAAGCTGCTAAAAGGAAAATTTTTATCAGTGAATTTGCAGTCTATGATCATAATGTGGTAATTGGATAGCTCATTTATTTCACTTAGGTCTAACTGGAGGTCTCCATGCTGAAATTAATTTAGCATGGAAACGTATCTTTGACATGATTGATGATTGGCACAAACAGTTTGAGGTTGACGGTGCGTATACGGTGCATACACGTACAGTGACGTCGCTCCACCAGATCTTTCATTTTAGCAACAAAATATCATTGTATATGATTTGTGTAATCACACCCAAATCCAAAAGATTCCAATGAAAGAAACACCCACAGGCGTTCTGCTTGGAAATATCCCACTCGTTCGCTCTGACTTTACTGGAAATAGCCTTTATTATAGAAACAATGATAGAATCCAGTAAATCAGGGAAAAGTATAGGGTGTAGTGTTGCCATCAATAATAGATTGGAAACAAGTCGGCGCTGATGGAACCTGAGGCCTTCCCTTTGTGGAGGTCTTAGTGCCGTAGCGGTGCATGTGAATAATGCATGGTCCCAGATAGACTCCTGCTCCCACTCCAGCCCTTCCACTCGCTCCGGCTGCCTGGCTTGCTGACTGGGGCGCCACTTTTCCCCGGCAGTGATTGGCTGTGCCTTGAGGGCAGCGGAGGAGATGGGAAATCACCTGCCCCATTTAGCCACACTGTGCTAGCTGCCTCGGCGCCCCGGTGTTCAGACCTTTGTGTCTGCCGCTGCCACTCGACATTAGAACCTCTGGTTAACTTTAGTTTGGGGACGCAGCAGTGCAGAGCTGTCATTTGGATACTTATTACCGGCCCGGACTTTTTTGAAAGGTAAATCGGCTGCACAGCTGCACTCCTGGGGTTCTCTTTGTGTTTTTTTTTTCCTGCCCCTTTCTCTTCTCCAACAGAGCCGGCATTGTGATTGGCACGATGCAGTGTCGCGCTTCTGCCACAGTCACTGTTGTTTGCGTCGGCTCCTTCTGTGACGTTCCACGCCCCAACCCCCCTCCATCCCCCCAGCCCATCTTTTCACTCGTTGTTTTTTTAATGCTACTTTTCTTTCACACACTGACGTATGGCGCCAGTGTGGGGAGCCTCCACAGAGCTCTGAGTATTCCAGCCTTGAGAACCGACGGGATACTCCGCGTCCTCTCACCCAGGGGTCTCGGTAGGGAGCCTGCTGAAGCCGGGCACCCATTCCAGCCCCCCATGGAGTGAGAGGCTGGCTGCGACACCACATAATCCATATTCTAAAGGCCAGCTGGACTGAGATCATGGATCACTAGGAGAGCAAAGACACCCACCACCCCCGCCCACATTGCACTCCAAAGCAACCGAGTACCTCAGTCAGCGTTGGCATGTCAAAACTGAAGCTGCACTGAATAGCCATCATTTTGCAACAGCTCTAAAGTGGAAACAAGAGTCCATTTTCACCCCTAAGCTGAAAAATGAAGCATATCATGTGAAGAAGATTCTGGCCCCTTTCCCATATTGTGTACGTATTTTTTTGCTGCAACGTTGCCAGTTTTTTTTCCCTCTGCTTTGTTTGCACAAGTCGCTGTTGTGAAAATGAGCTACTTGGATGTAGGTGGCTCAGTATCCAGGGAGGCTTTTGGGGTAATCCTGCTTTGACAGTCGATGGATAAGCATAGACGGGTGACTGTCAAAAGGCGGATACTACAGCAGATTGATATTTATTCCCCGAGCAGACAAGATCCAAGCCTAGTACCTCCTCAGCTTCCATACTACCTCTCCAAACCCCAATTACTGTATTCCTAAACAGGATGTCTGTATATATTCACACTGTGCAGCCTATTCCCATTGTGTCTCCTAGTACATTACACACAAGCTGGCAAAAACTCTGTCGTAGGTACATTTTTTTCTGTATGTGACCTTTGAAAATGCAGTATTGGTCTATATTTTAAATGAGCAAATGGGCAAATGAGCATTTGTTTTGGAATTGGTTATCATGAACGAGGTATTACCTTACACATCTAACTGTCTAGTTTTAATTTTAACACCTCAGTTTACCATGTTCCCTGTGGGATTTATAATGAGGCCACTCGTTAGTCCCTAAGGAATAGAAATTGACATCATCTCTAAGGTGTTCCAAAGTGACTAATGTAGATATGCTTCCATCTTAAAATAGTCTGTCCTATACTAGGTCCCCATTTCTTTCCATATCTTCGGAATGGATGATGAATATAATAATTTGGGACACTCAATATGAATTTGACTCAAGCCATATAGAACTGGGGCACTTCTAGATTACCAGCACTGGGGGCCAAACTCGTTACATATTTCCCCCAATCAGTTCTACAGGCGAGACCAAGCTCATGGAGTCAAAATGTCAAAGAAACTCTTGTTCTCACCCCCACAGCCATCACTTTCCATATCCACCTTCAATGAGGCCTTATCACTCCTCGCTGTTTAGTTGTTTGTCATTAATGAAAGCAGAGCATTACAGACTGCTGGACCTGGATGATAATTTTTAAAAATTAAATGCCCCTGATTGATTTTGCAATAAAATGTGATGTACTGCTGAGCTATATAACTTAAAAGGCTTACCAAGAGAGGAGTGTTGGTTTACCATGGGCCAGAGGAACTGTCATGTAAGTAGTATAAAGGGTTGATGCAAACATGCCATATAGTTACACTTTGGAAATGAATAATTGGGGCAAAATGAAGGAACTTTGGACATTTAGTCCGCAGAAGGTCATTTATATCAGTGTTCAGAGGAAATTGGATACTGATTCAAGGTAGCTTAGGGTTCATAGAGTTGCTGTTGTTTGCATCACTGGCAATGCAGATGCAGGCAACTTTCACACTTGTCCGCACTAGAAGTTCTCCTTATACCCCTTATGTTACATTTTGTGTTTTTTTTCATCACTTTGGGTGCTTTTTCCATTGATTTGGTACCATACCGAGGCCAACTTTGTAATTGGTATCGGTGCGGTTGGTTTGGTGCACCCGAGGTCAAGGACTGGCTCACACATTTCAAAACAAATCAAGCGAACCAAAAAGGCACTCGGGGAACTTTAATCAGGTGTTGCTAACTTGCTATTGTACAGATGTTTGAGTTGTGTAAATATTTATCAGGCATTTTATCTGTTTATGTGTTAAACTTTATATGAAAAGGCTGTTTTATCTTTTGCTTTGGGCTCCTCATGTTAATTGCACCAGAAATGATGATGGCAGTTTTCTGAATCACCAGTAGTGGCCAGTATTTGACAATATGGGCAGAGCAGGAGGTGAGTTAGAGCTTTCTTATCTACTAATGTAATAATGGCATCTGATGTCAGGTCACAGGTTCAGCTCACATTAGAGGTACACATGCATATTTTAAACTATTTCACCAATCAATAGCTATAGCATCTTATCAATCAATAATTGATTAACTGCCTGCACCACTAGGGGGCAGCATTAACAATGATACACTATTAAAGCAAGGGGAAGTTTCCCCCTGATACACTTGAAACAACAGATTCACAGTAGACCTCAATTCTTTGGGGTTTTAGAATATAAAGTTTCAACATATTCCTTGTCTAAAATGGACACAAATGCTTTATTTTCTATTCACTGACAACTTTATTATTGAGACTTGATAACGAGATACCCAGTGCTACGTCTTACATTACATTAGAAAAATAAATCTTGTCCAGATTTCCTCCCAGACATTCGTCTTGCTGATTTATTTAAGAATACAAGCCTCCGCATGAGCACTACTAATTAGGTTTACCAGATTGGACGGAGCAGCTATTCCAGGATAAACAAAATATATAAAAATACCACTGACTATTCTAACTAAAGTATTTTGGCAAAAATCTGTAAAAACAACTTTCAGGTTCTCCATGTGGCTTTCTGTGCGTCTGAGCCGCTGTCCTGAACATTTCCTATTGTTCCAATAAACAAACCCCGAGCAGAGCCGGTTCATTTGATGAAATAAATCCACATCTCTTTATCCCAGAAGATGAAGTGAAGGACTATTATGTTGCTGTTTTATATTCATAGTTTATAAAATCATTACTGAATGAGCTCATCATGCTATCATAAATAGCTTAGATAACTTCTAACTTCATGATAACTTCTGTAACCGAGTTTGCGAAGGCTGATATAGCTCAGGGAGTCATGGAGACCAATGCTGAGCCATGTTTCAAAGCAATAAATCCCATACAGCAAAATCCAGTTTAGGAATCCAACGCAAACAATAAAGCTTGCTTGTATAAGCAAAGCGACGCATTCAATACAGAACACTGCAAACAGAGTAAAACACGAGAGATACACATGAGAATACATACGCCGATTTGATTGACATATACTTCAGCTGGTCGGAATCATAATGAATGATTATAACTTTACAATGACATAATTTCATTATAGCTTCAATGTCTTCTTAACTGGTTGAATACTTAACCAATACATGTTAACAGCCCTACTAGAAGCTCTCTTGTGATCTGGACTCTGTCTGCATTATGATTGGTTCTCAAAAACTGAGTGATGAAGTTTTAAAAACCCATGTTTACTCCTTGCGCCAAGAATATTCTATCATCTATCTTCATCTTTCATCTAATTTAGATTCTGACATGGGCTGTCTCATCCACATTTCAAGTGCTGATGCCTATTGATGGAAAGTAGCGACTCCCAATTCAAAATAACTTTATTAATGAGATCAAAAGGAAAGATGACTCTCTGTGACAATTGAACCGAGAAGATCATTGTATTGATGATCACGTTTTGACAGAGATTGTAATTAATTAGGATGTTTTCCCTGATAGCTGTTTTCCCCGTTGCGTTTTACAAAAATTCTTGCTACAACAACAAATATTCCATTGCCCAATAGTCTCAAAGCATGTTTAATACTGTTTACCGGTATTTGCATGATCCAATATTCAGACAAGATTAAAGTAAAGCTCTACCAGTTCTTTTAAGAGGCTAATGAGGATGGGACCTCGCAGAGTTCACATAAGACTTCGCAAAATACTTTTCTCTTGATTTGAATAAACAGTTGTGGGATTTTTACCAATATTTCTCCTCCTCCAAACGCTGTCAACCGCAAACTGCAGTGACAACCTGGCCAACAAGACGAGATCAAAACAAGCTTCAGATGGCTTTAGTTCTCACCGCTCGTCGCTGACAGCAAATGTGGCATTAATGAATTATTTTCAGCGTTCTTGTCATTTCCATGTTCAAACTCATCTGTGATCAAACCATCAGAGCGTGTGCTGCACAGGGCTTTGATGGCGCACATCGGTATCGTTTATGTATTGCTTGTTGTGTATACAGCATATGCTCTATGTGGCTTCTAATGTAAACACTGTGTACGTCAGCAAAACTGGAATAATATTGCATTTTATGGTTTATTAAATCCTGAAGGAGAAGTTCTGAGGAGAAACTGCAAGCAAGCCATTGAAGAAGTAACACTTATAGGTCAGCATACATTAAAGTGAAGACGTCCTGCCACATGGGACTGGAACTGGCAACCCAGGCTTTATGTCAGAGGCTGTCACCCGGGCTCCATCATCTAGGACACCAATCCAGATTTTGCCTTTTAAAGCAGGGCAGCCCACCTCTCCCCCCTCCCTCCCTCTTTAACCCGCTACTTCTTCTTTCGCGGGGGGTAAACACACACGCACACACTCACACATACATACACACGCGCACGCAGACCTCCTCAGCCTATCATCTGTGACCGCCGCTACAGCCAGACAGCGTAACACGATCCATGATAGAGTGGTGCAAATCGCCCAGCACTCTCGTCTACCGTCTCGCATAAGGAGGAGGAGGAGGAGGGGGGGAGCCGAACCCACCAGATAGGTTTAGATTTGAGAAGAGAGGAAGGGGAAAAAAAAGGAAAAGAAGAAGAAGGAGGAGGAGAGCCGGAGAGTAGTGCGGCAGCGGTGGCTGGCAACTAGAACGATGCTGGTGTGACTTTCCGGTCCACTAGGTTTTAACCCTTTTGGCATCGCTTGAGTGGCGTCCATGTGTCAGCGCGACCGTGTTCCCGTGCAGCGTGCAGGCGGTGCAGAAGCAGCGGGGAGAAAGCAGCAGCAGATCCGGAGCGTCTGTATATCCAACACTAAAACACACCACACCATCGCTGTCTGAGAAGTGGACCTTGCAAAAAAAAAAAAAGGATCTCTGAGGGGAATTGCTACAGGCATTCTTTAAGGTAACACAACAACTTCTTTGCATTCCTTCTTTATTAGAATAGAACATGTGTACAGGTTTTAGCTTTTGCAGTGTTTATTTTGTGTCAATGGGGCTCTGTCTGTATGTGCCGTTGATGGCCATTTGTGCTGACAAATCCAGAGTTGAACATGAATTACAGCTGTCAACAACTTGATGGGGCAAAATAATGTTTTATGCATTAGAAGGGCTGGGTACCAGCAGCTCCTCTGTTAGACTGGGCCTTATTGTTACTGCAGAAAGCTACAGTCTATTGTATTCCTTTCAATCCCCCTGTGGATCTCCCTCTTCTTATGAGGGGGTGGTGTGTGTGTGGTGTTTAAATTTTTTTTTTTTGTTGGTTTGGGTCTGCAGCTTATCAGATATAAAATGATCATACAGCATTCATCTAAAACACGTCTATACATTTGGAATTGATCATCCTGGGATGTTTGAAGCACTGCATCTTTTTTCATTAGGACAAGTTAGTGCAGACATGTTTTTATTGAGAGGATCTGTGTTAAATTGATTTGCAGTTTTACATAACTACATGTATAACATATATAGAAGCATCGTCTGGTTATGCAGCACATCATTTAAAAGTGGATTTAATATTTTATGAAGTTATTCTGCTTGCACATAGCTTTTTAAATTGCATAGCAGAGCACTAGGACATTATACTCAACAAACTGCTGTATGTTTAGTCAATCTCCTCATGTTCATATTAAACATGACATCCATGAAGGATTGTGGGTAATGCATGCAAACGAGGTGAGTAAGGCGACCCTAGGTGTTGCTTTCGGGTGTTGACTTGGCTTTGATTAATCATTTTGGGTTGACGTCACAGCCTCCGAGACAGAGATGGATTGAAGTGCTTAGGAGACCAATAGCTACAAAGACAAAGAGTAATTGGTGTGTAGTGAGTGGTGGCCAATGTAAGCAGAGCAGATGCATCAACGGTGGAATAAGTCTGAGTGCTGCAAAGGGTCACACCGTGGCAGCCGCACATACATTTGTAGGTGACAGGTAAATATGAGCAGGTAAATGCAATGAGCTTTCCTATGCGGGTGCTGCATCTTACAGGGGCGGGACGATGAATTATTCTCCAGGCCAGAAGGTGAGTTGTGGAGCACAGCAGGTATATTTTTAGTTACCTGAACGAGTGGGATATGATTAATTATGTTGCGCATTTATTTGTTCACTTTTATATCCATCAGTTGTGTTATTTTTTTAGCTGCACCCGTGGCTTTATCCATATTCCTGGTTGGGCTTTTTTTGTGGCGTTTGCCTGCATGCCACTGTGTACGGGTAATTGAGGGGGTGGGCTTGCTGCTGAGGAGGTGGGCATATTGTGACGCCGTTGTCTTTGTACCTGTCAGTGGTAATTATGCTGAAAAAGTATGTTTACATCGGTGGAGAAAGTCACACACGTGTGTATGTGTATGTGTAGGTGTGTGTCTTTATACGGCACCTACACACATAGAGGGACCGTATACAGAAACCCAACTTTCATCTTCACTGCTACATTAAAGGGTGTTGAAGTTGAAAATCAGGCAGTGGTAACACTTTCCACAATGATAAACAGACTGAGAATATTACCTGGGATTTATATATGAATAATAGCTTAAATGTCACATCCTAATGAGCTGAAGGACGAGATTTATGTTTTTGGCATTGCACAAAAGGTGCTCTGTGTTCGCCTTAGTGCAGTGAGAACTGACTGAGCATTTATATATGTAAAATATTTATTTATGTACTTACCGACTAACTTCACGTTATGTTTTATGCCCTCTTCCTCTTCCTGGCAAAGACCCATGAGGGCCTGGAGGCTAGGCAGAACCATGGCCAGCAGAGGCTTTAGTGCATTATGATGCGGTTTGGTCTGAATGAACTCTTCTATAATTTATGTAATGAAAGGATGAACTGTTGTTTAATTTATGTAATGATTGAATGAGCACTTTGTATATCTGTTTATTGGGCAGTGCTGGCTCTCTCCATATGCAAGTGAAATTTCCCTAAGGAGCTATTATCATAGAGGCTATTCCATTCCATTCCATTCTCCTCTATTCTCCTGTATTTTATTCTGATCTGGTTATAAAACACGTATTCAACCCTCAGCATCAAGCTTTATTTTCTCCCCTTGTGTATAATCTATAAATTGACAAGGAACTGTGTTGCATTATGTTCTATTCTAGCTTGAGTTTGATTATTAACGGGGAACGTGGTTAGGCTGGATAAAGATCTAATCTCAGCATAGATAAATGAATAGATAACATTTCTATATACTGTATCTAAAGCCACGTATAAAACATTGTCTTTATTTCTCTTGAAAGTGTGAAATTGTCCACAAAGTGATATCACATGGGAGACACTGAATCCTTGTTTTTAATTAAAACTCCCTTACATAACATGGATGAGAAATCAGCCCACCTGAAAACCTCAAGCCCAAATCTACTGGGATGAGGGAATAAATGAAACTGAGGATACGTATTATGGATATGAAATAAAGTTTCCACATTTTAGCCTCTTTTGTGTGTCGGAGATAGAGGCTGAATGGAGTTTGTAGCCGTGTGGATAATAACAAAGAATATTCATAATTCCATTAAATTACTTTTCAAGGAGTGTCGGAGTAATACTGACATGCATTGGTTGTGAAAGTTGTGTTTTAGTTCAACCTCCGCATCAATGGCGGCGTTTCGCAATGATTAACACAGAGATCGGAATGAATGCGGTTGAGTTTTTTTTTATGAATTTAATATCCTGGTGGAAAACAGAGAAATAAATGATTTAGCAGATGGAACTGTTTAGTGTCTGGACATGTGACTCTCCTGCAGAAGTTTTAAAATTCTAAACAACTATTAAATGGCGGTTTTTCAGACTCCCAGCGGCAGTCAGGAGTCGAGCTTTGCATCCTAAACCTCCACAGACAATAGCAATGTGCCTGCGGTGACATGCCTTATTTATCATAGAGCGCAGCCAATTGTTAAAAGTCTGCAATGTTACCGTCTTTCTTCCAACGAACAAGAGTATTCCAGGTACATTCATCTGACTGCAGGCTGATTATGATGTTGAACTGAGGGTTGTGATAATCACCAATTTGCCCTCTTTTTTTGTGCCCAAACCCGCAAAGAAATGTTCGTTTCCCCTCAGATTCATGTCTTAGTAAGGTGGCAACATGATTGAAACCGAAGACTGATCCAGGTTAATGAAGTTCCCATCGTCATTGTTTTTAGCTTAATTCACATACATAATTGATGACCTTGTAAAGAACTCGGCATCTAATGTGTTTGCCAACTGATCCTATAATATGAAAAATAAATTAGATACGGCCCTGCTGCTTTATGCTATACTTAAGTGCGTCAGAAGTTTTAATACCTCAGCTGCTCTACAACAATAATAATAATAGTAATAAAACCTGCCTGTTGTGTGATCTAAGGTTCCAGTCCTGTATTTTCAGTGGATGAGCTACACCCCTAACATTTAGATTGTACATTTAAAGAATCCTAATGATGTGTTTGCCAGTTCCCAACGTGGTGTCTTTAACTGTTTATGTTTATGTTCATGTTTTATTCTCGATGCTGGATCCAGACAGATAGCCGTGTGCGCGGTGGTCGAGCGGGCTTGCAAAATTCACAGGGTAATGATGGTCCGTACCTTATTTAATGGTGATGGGGAAGGGCCCGTGCCCCTGTTCCTCAGCTGTTTACTACGGACATTTACGGGCATCATTATCCAAACAGCGATGCCAGTGGGTGGCTACCAGAGCTGGAGGTGAAATAAGCCATTTAGCTGCTTTATGATAGCAATCCCCAGCTCTTGCTGTGTTCACGTCCAGGGTCAAAGCTTAGCAGCCATCTAATCTCCCTCGGTCTCACTGCTTTCATTAGTACAGCGCTTGATCAATCAACATTGCTGCGAGTGCCAGATTTTGACATATTTTTAGATGAAAGTACATAACCAAAATGCCCCGTGGTTAAGATCATATCATTGTCGTTTGCAGGTTTCCTTTATGTGAAAAATAGCTCCTATTTAACAGGACCCAGATAAGCAAACTGCCATGGTTTGCATCAGTCAAACAAAACACATTTCAACATATTTCCAGCAAAATCACTTTGATGATCTCGTAATCCTCCCACAGTTAAACAGCAGTGGTGTGTATGTGTGTGTGTCAAAACACAAACACGTCAGTCTATAAAGTTTTAAAGCTAAACTTCAGTGTTTTCTGGTTGTTTCGGAATATTGGAACGGATCGGTCTGTTGTCCATTTGTTTTTTCCCCGCTGATGTAATTGGCTGAGATCTCAGAAGGCGGTTCATAGGCTTCACCCGCCAAATGCCAGGCCTGTCATTGCGTCTGCGTACAATAGGCCACGTCAGGACTCATTGGCTCCTCCTTTCATCCACCTTCACTTCTTTCATAATCAGGGGCAGCGGATGGGAAGAGAGGCAAAGAGGAGCTTTTCATCCCTCAATAAAAGGCCACTTAAGCAGATAGTTCTCCCCAGACTCATCAGCTTTGGTCTTTTTCTCTGGCACCACATGAAGGAATTTGTGGGAGAGGGCAAACATTCCATCTAATTAAGGGTACCTTTCATTTAAGCTCACCTCTCTGGCGTAATTTCTCTTCTCACCCGTTTTACCTCTGTCGCCCTCTGTCTCCGTCTGTCTCCCTCCTCTTCCGCGTTATCATCCATCATACGGGGCCTAAAGGTGCCCTTCGCACTTACTGTACCTTTCTGGTTAGCGCTTGATGCCTTTTGAAATAGTTGACTTACCCGAGCTTTGATGTTGCCTTCAAATGAATACTAAGCAAAACTTTGAAGTCCTGACCTAGATGCACAGCAAGAGTGTTGAATCTCCGCATTGGCTCAACACTTAACTAAAGTCATATGTGGATCTGCAGACCCGTACATGGTTGGCGTGGCGGAAATTTGCATGATGTTTTTAAAAGAATCCTCACCATTATTTTGTTTTGAAAAGTGAGGGGTAGATCTAGTGCTCTGTCTGACTCTGTTCTATTTCTGGGGATGGGTGCGAGAGGATTACTGCAAGTGGCAGAGTATTCATTATTTAGATGGCAGTAGTGGAGTGGGGGAACGGGCGGTTTCACAAACCACTTGACTGTGACATGTGTGCTGCTATACTAGACGGAAAGAGAAGGAGAAAAAAGTTTCACTTCCCCGAATTTTCCCAGAGCGAAGGCACCTATAGCAGCCCCCTCTGCCACAGAGTGCTGAGGCAGTCAGACTCAGTCGCACATAAGGAGCAAAGCCAGAGTGACACAGTTAATGAGTGAAAGTCTTGAATTTATGAGAGAATTGTGCTGTAAATATTCTTTGTAAGGCGCGATCCCTGCTTTTCGGATGTAGTCTCATAACCTAAGTATTAAATGCACTTTTCTTCTTGTAATGACTTTTAGAATTATGGAGTTGGATATCCGCATTGGGGAATCTTTGTTGGGGCCTGGCTGATTATAAAATGATGGCAGCCTTTTCCCCATGCCTGGCTCAGTATTTGTTAAAAAAGATGACTGAAGATGTCAGAAGTGAATTTTTTAAAATGGCCCGAGAGGAAAAAAATATGAATCCGAAATGAGAAAGCTGTGACAGTTATGCGCCGCAAAGACAGAGCTGGCACTCATTGCCTGTGTGGCGGGACACCAGCGCAGATTTTTCTCCCAGCATAACAGTCGCGTCTCTATTGGCTGAAGTGTTTACCCTGACAGTTTTCAGCCTGGACACACAGAGGGTCCCACCACTGTGATTAATGCACTGCCATGCTGCCATGGTGGAGGATGTCTCTCGGCGGTTCCCTTCTTCTTTCCAGTACCCCCCTCCCTGATATTTCTCTAATGTGACTTGACAATGAAGAGATTGATAGTGATCATTATGCTGCTCTGAAAGAGTAATGTCACTTCCCAGCATGATCCAGCCAGCTTCTAATTCAACTACTGCCGTGGGTAGCATATAAGCACCGGTGCTGCATATTGTTAGTGTGCAGAGAAGTGACTAACACTGTGTTATGTTAAACCAAGACCAGTGACATTTTTGAATACCTCCCTGCTATCACAAATTCTAAAAGTGCTGTTTGCATATTTAGCAGTGACCACCCGAGGATCGCTCTTTCTCAATGAGGAAAGAGCCCGGTATACTTGAAAAGACATTAGACGTAATGACAAAGAACAGCAAAGTACCGTCTTTAGGAAGCAGTTTTCTTACTTGCTTCTGTTACATCAGCCATTGAGCTTTGCCCCGCAACCAAGAACGCAAGATTTGGACACATTTCCCTCTAGGGTGAGTTATCAGAAGTTGGAAAAGACAAAAGAGGAAGGTTCTCTTTGGGGTTCCTGCAGTAAAGGACATCAAACAAACTGCAATCTCTGCGGCTGTAGCTTTGTAAGGAAAAGAAAGTTGTGCTCGGTATGGGGTATACTGGGCCCTGAAGTTGACATTGGAAGTGTTATCGCATCTAACATGGGAATCATCCTCTCACCTGAACACTTTGCAAGCTATATCATCATTTCCTCCATACTCCCTGTACAAATAAAAGTGCGGGGTTCATTCATTTATTTTTTTTGCTGCGCTTCGAGTCCTTACAGCAGGTTGATTTGTTTATCTGTATGTGTTTAGCCCCTGGCCCCAATCTTCTGTGAGAGAAAGAAGTTTAGCATTTAAATTGGTTGATCCAGCGCACGTTTGCTAAACCTGTTTTTAAAGCATTACATTGATGAAAAGCAGACGCTAATCCCTCTGGGTGTGCGACCTTATCTGACTAAATACCTGACAATGAGATTCTATTGTCACTCGGGGGACACAAACACTCTAGGTAAACGTGTCTTGCCGTCGTTATTGACCTCTGTTGCTGAGAACTACTGTAGCCTCGGGTTTATTCGCTACGTTTACAGTAGGAATTTGTCAGCGCCGCGACTGTTGTTTTTTCCGCAAGGGGATGATGACACCAAACACTTTAAAGTCCTTCTAACTCACAGCCGTGTTTTGACTCCTCAGGAAGTCGCGCTCTCACATTTAACACCAGCTACAGTAAGACCTCGGCGACCGCGTCGATGTCTGGACATGATGGAAGAGGCGTGTGTCGGCGTATCTTTCACATATAATCCCAGGATCTCCTTGATGCATTTATTTTCCACTTGTATTCACGCAATAAATGATCTGGAGCTTTACACTTCCTGTGCTATCCTTAGGCAGAGGAGACATTTAGTCAATAACGTCTCCTATGAATATGTAGGAGACAAAGTGGCCTTCACCTGAGTGTGGCAGATGTGATTTCTATCTAATTCATAGGGATTACATTATTGACAGTGTCTTGAATAAACATCAGTAAGAGGTCAAAATCTGTTGTCTTTCACCATTATTTGCCCTGCATCTCAAGCACGGTGAAGTTTCGAAACAGATGGAGCGTATCTGACGGATGAAATGCTTTATAATTCAGTTCTAAACATCAGATCTCAATGTAATTTGAATGCCGACAGGGAGAAGGGATGCTGTCATGTAGCCGGTATGGGATGCACATTCTCCCGGCATTGCAGATTGGCTGTGAAGTGTATCTACTGACTGCACAGCATCTCTATGCAGATTTGTTATCGCCTCTGTCGTTACGCCGTTCCAACCTGCAGCATCGGCTCATCTCCAGTATTTTCTGAGCCGCGCTGGAGTAGCGGTGAGGCAGGGTGGATCCTGTCATGATATGTCTGCGCCGGCTGGAATGGGGATTCCAGAGGTAGAGGGAAAACAACAAAACATAGATTAACAAGGCACAAGGAAAGCATGTGCAAATAATGATGGTCCACTGGGCATTATGGCTGAAATACAAAACTGGGAATAAGTGTGACTGCAGCCGTTACTCGTGCCAACTGTGGGTTTGCAGCTATATCAGTATGCCTTGCACCGCGTCTCTGGTCGCAAGTAAAGAATATACAATGCGGTCATACAATATTGATTGTAACCAGGGAACTTAACCAGCTGCTGCGCTTTATAAACTGTCAACTTATGGTTTCTCTCGGCCATATGCTGCCCACTGCTGCCTTTTCTCTGATTTCACTTCTCAGTTTCCATTGTCAGTCTCGTGTTGGCTCCTTGCGGCCTTAATTCTGATGGACTTATTCCAGTGTGAAATGACTCAGCTGGGTGTGAATGTGCACCATCCTTTGCCTCCTACTGCTGCCATTTGGTGAGCGGGTGGAAAGCACAGGGACCGTCAGAACAGACACGGAGTAGCTCAGTAGTGTTGACGACACATCTCCCTCATCTAATTGGGGCAAAGCAAACACGATTAGGCCCAATCTGAAGGACGATCAGTGTCTTCCACAGCAGCGACGTTTGGGTCGTACGCGTTCAGCTGTGAGCACTGCGGAGAGGCAGAGCAGCACAGTTTGCCGACAGCATAAATGCAGCGGTTGTAGGAAATACATGTAACGGCAATTGAGATGTTTTTCTTCTTTTTTCGTGTCTGGTTGATTTTTCATTTGTATGCACAGTAACTGCAAATGTGAATCGGACATGAATGGAATTCTTGCAGGGAAAATGTATTCATAAATTAAATAAACTTCATATTTTTCATTGCTTTTTAAAAAACCTTTCTATCATTCTACTAATACAGTTTTCTACTTAACTTATTGACCAGTTACCTTTGTTAGGTGTGTCGAAGCCAGCAGTGTATTTAACAAAAAGCAGGGGCTGGGAAATATTTCCGTACATAACCATCGCAAACCTCATGCAGGTCACAGATGTAAACAGCTTTTATACCTTCCCCAACATACCCTTTTCTGATTATCCAGTAGCATTGACAAATATCATTTCCATCTGCAATCATCATGCTTATTGTCTGCGATTCATTCTGCAGCGAAGGAGCCCAGGGTTAGGTGCCTCACTCTGAGAGATCTCCTGCGTTGAACATTACCTTCCTTTTTAGTCGAGTCACGACAAATTCACATCATCTTCCGAGCAGCACAAAAACAGATTTGATGCAGTTCAGATGTAGAGGCGTGAGTGAGGTGCTAATTGATGCCTGCTGTGGCATGAAAGGCAAATTGCATAGTTAACAAGTATAGAAGCCAAACTGCAGATATGCAAAGCAGTCAAGTCATATATGCAAAGGTACACGGATACTGGCTGTACACAACTGCTGCCTTTTCCACTTTGATTCTACAGCTTTCAACACCTACATGTTGTAATATTACTTAAAGAGATGCCTTTCTTGCACATCAGATCTTTTAAATGTAACATTTGTTTTCATTTTATTCTACAGCTGCAAAGATCAAGATGTGCCACTTTTATGCAGACAAAGGACATTTTCCTCACCAAAAATCACCGACCAACTTTTTACTTTTGTGTCCAGTGCAGCACTTTGGAACTACTGTTTCAGAAAGTACTGCATATAAACTTCCTTTCTCGACTTGCACGTCTGCATTCGGGCAAAGTATTACTTGTAGTTGATGTTTTTTTTCCCCAGAGTGCATTAGAATTAGTAGGTATCTTGCATTTTAATTTTTGAACAGTAGGAAGCCTTGGCAGTTGCAGGGATTGAACTTGTGACCTTTTTTGCTGAGCGATTCTAACACCATGACCGCTCCATGGGCACAGACTGCAGGAAGCGCATCAGTCTGCTGGGCTAACAGCTGCTGTAGTTGTTCCCCTGTGGTCTCTTATTTTCATACATTCTGTATATGAAACCACAATGGTTTTGTGTTTTGAGCTCTTAACAAGTAGCAAACAGATTGAAACCTTGCTCTTCTCTTTTTTGCAAAACACAATTTGGATAGGGAGAGACGCTGACGTTGGATCATTTCTCTTTAATAAAACATCAGAATTCAGGTGGAATTGAAGCTGAGATGGTTCCGACCATCAAATCACCTAAGAAAGGTTTGCATTTGGAGTTCTGGCTATAATAATTTCCATTTCTAAAGCTCAGGCAGAGGTGTATTCTTGGCGCTGGTTATGCTCTTATATATGCACACTTTGCTCCAATGACGGCCTAGTCTTTCTGTGACACTTTAACTTTAAGCTCTTATTCTCAGCTCTCATCATGCTGCAGTAGTATTTCTTTATGAGCTTTGTAGGATTCTTAAGGGGCTTCTATGATTTATAACAGTGATGATGAAGCTATTGTATAAATGTAATGGCTTGTTTGCTATTTTTCTTTTGCTGATGTTTTTTTTGTAGTCTATTGTAAATACCGTTGCTGCTAATTTGATGAAATAATGGGTCGTTACCGTCAAAGCCACTTCACAGTTGTTGTATCGTTGTCAGAAATGCTTCAAATGATGTGCTGGGGCTCTTTTTAGGGTCGTTTAGAATGTTGACACTTGAATAGAAAGTGTTACTCAGCGAAGTTACAAATGTGTGTGTGAAGTGGGTGGGGTGGGAAACACTGTGTCGTAGAAACGGAGCGGTTGATAAATAGCGCTTAGACTATCTGATATGCATATGAATGGGGGATTGGTTAAATCCGTTTCTGTAGATTCTTGGTCATGTGCTTAGAAATCTGGCGTCTTTCTGTGTGCTTTTTAAATTAGAATAGTGGTTCTCAATACTCCTCGAGTAGCACAGCACTGTATACTTCCATCTGTCCCTGTCCACACATCAGGCCTTGATTGACTGAACATTTACATTGATTTAGTTAATCAGGTGTTTGTAGAGCAGGGAGACGTGCAGTGCAGAGGTACTCAAGCAGCAGGATTGAGAAGTACCGACTTGGTATTTGTGTAAAAAACACGTCACGTAAAGACCAGATCGAAATCGGCTGTTCACTCCGACTAAGAGACTTCGATTATGCAGGTGTAACCCAAATTACTAAAGGACTTAAAGCTCCATGAGCTTACAATTGGCATGAGCATTGTGCACTTTAATTTCCTCACCTGCTGTACTGCTCTTGTAAGCTGCTTAAGCAAGGAGTATATTAAGTGAACAATAGACTCTTATCCTATCTATCCATGTATATGGCTTAGCCGTTCTTTTTTTTTTTGCAATCCCAGCATTGCAACATAATCTTTTAAACAATTGTACATATAGCTTAATTAAATCCTATAGAAGGTGCTGTAGAGTTTAAATATTTGATTGATTGCGTTGCCATTCTCTCAGTCCTGCCAAACTTACACACCTCTAAATGCCCCTGAATAACTGGCACTGAGAAGTGCTGCGCTTATAATTCCTGCCTTAATCACCCACACATTACATCCCCTTCTGATGTCCTTTTTCCAGAAGAAAATGCAAAATTAGGTTATGTTAAACTCCCATTTCTTTGAGCTTTTCATTTTGGTGCAACTCTTGCTGTTTCTCCTAAAGCAGCCTCCAGAGAGACGCGCAGAGCAGGTACAGTATGAGTCAGATGCCTCCTTGACAACACCTTGGAGGTGAAAAATCAATGTCTGCCAAACAAAGTAAAATGTTAGGCTGCAGCTGATACATGACAGATGAGGCTTAAGGTGGTATTTTCTAAGGTGAATGAAGAGTGGAACACAGGCAGTGCTGTCTGCTGTTGTCAAGCAAATTGGCATTGGATAGAGTTTGAAGGACAGTACATCTGACTGCAGTGACTATTTTTATTATTGATTAACATTTGGTAGACATGTAGCAGAGCTGCTCTGAAATGGAGGGAATGCAGTTGAAAATTAAGAGCTACTGCATGGCAGATTAAACTTTAAAGGCCAGTTTCACTAATGAATTGTGATGTTAGGCCGCTCAGGAGACCTTGCCTCTGTGTCATCTTGATTAGAATGGATTGTGCTTGGGATTAGAACGGTGACTGGATTTCATAGCGATACTAAAATACTTGATTAATCAAATAAAACATTTGCAGTAAAAATGCTTTAATTCCAGCGGTTAAACCTTCCATCTCACACCGAACCCGGAGTTTTAACCAGAGGCCAGTTTCCTCAGGGTGGTGTTCAGTCCGTGCCGCTGAATCGTTCTAACCGGCGTGGCGAGCGTGGTACCATTAGCAGGGAAATACTCTGTTGCTACCTCATGCGTGCTCACTACACGTCTCCAGCAGTGACCTCAGCGCAGGGCCCTGAGCCATATCATGTTGCTGATTGAGCATGCACAGAGCCTGAGAGGATATGCAGGTTGCACCTTAGTTCTTATGCTGAGAGAAGCACAGAGTGTTCTGACGGAAAATTTGAAAACGTCAGTAGTGCTGGAAGGTGTGTGTGTGTGTGTGTGTGTGTGTGTGTGTGTGTGTGTGTGTGTGTGTGTGTGTGTGTGTGTGTGTGTGTGTGTGTGTGTGTGTGTGTGTGTGTGTGTGTGTGTGTGTGTGTGTGTGTGTGTGTGTGTGTGTGTGTGTGTGTGTGTGTGTGTGTGTGTGTGCGCGCATTGGTGTGTGTGTGTGCATTGGTGTACATATATGCGTATAAAGCAATGGTCGCTGGTGCACAAATGCACTGTTCCTGCCCACTGCGGTTATTTACATCTAAAGCATGACAGTCCCTGACATTCTAATGCTCTGGTAGCTATGCAGTATAAGAAGAAAGCAACGATTCCACCTGTTACTATTCTTTGCTCGTACGCAGCTCTGGGGCCAAGGGTAATGTAGCAGTGGGGTATCAATTCATAGCCTTGGCCCCAGGAAAGCTCTTTGGAAAGCACAGGGATTCTCAGTTAGTGTGTTATAGCTCCAACTCTGCAGGAAGACACGGTGAAAGAAACTGTGGAGCACCATCTCTGGGAATGTTTGAAGTCAGTTAGGAGGCATGATTGACTTTATTGGATTTCAATTCACTTTATAGGTTCTGTTTATATTTTTGTCTTCCTCAAAAGTATAAATATAACCTTAGATGGTTTGGGTTGAATAATAGAACTGCTCAACTGAATCATAAGTGGTGAAAGTCAGAATATTCAAGTGTAGAGCAGATCAGCTGCTGCAATAGTGCTTTGTTTATTCATCGTGGTGTGAAAGACATATGCTGTGCAAATCTCCTTCCCCTCAAATTTGTCTCACCACTGGTGTGAAAATTAGTCATCTGTACCAGTGGAGTGCATCCAGTTGAGAACAATATGCCAACAATTAATCGAGAAAAGACAGACTTTCCCATTTTTACATGGATGCTGCTTTCTTTTTTGGTTTCCCCCCACAAACTGAATGATTTGCACAGGAAATGCAATTATAGCATCCACCGCAAAAGACGCTGCCACTACAACCATGAAGTGGTTTGTTTTTTTCCTGTACCCATTTTCTCAAGTGATTGGGGAAGCGGGTTTGTAATTGAATGGGAAGGCGTATGAATAGTTCTCCGAGTACACATGTCACATTTCCATGACCCCTAACATGGTGTAGGCAACATTTTACGAGCAATTACCGTTTCAAATCCACGTTGCTTTCGTCGGAGAATCACTTGCAGCTCAGCAAAATGGGATAATGGTGTGTTGTTGTATTCAGAAGCTTTGTTTAAATTCTATGATTCACCATGCTCCTGCATGTTCAACAGATTCCCTGAGGTAGCCAAGACTACTCTAAGCAAGAATTCATGTTGGTGCAATCAACTGGTTGCCATGACAACCATTTGCCGTCACTGAAGGAACAAGCCATTTGAGCCTCCATAGCAATTGTGATGATTAAATGAAGTTCACATAATGACAAGTGGAAAAAGAGCTTTGTCCTATGTCTTTTCTTTGCACTACCTAACGTTACAGTTGACCAAAGCACTTTAGGAACCAGAAGAATGGCATGTAGACAGGAAGTGGCTTGTTGCTTTCATTTCAAACACTTGCCACAGAAAATAGATGTTCAGTGTGTCTTTGAAATAGTGATTCTAATCCACAGCAAGACCACAGTGTGTTACAGTGCAGGTAACCATGGCAACAATCATTATAGTATGTAACTCTCACTGATGAAATACAACTAATTATGAGTTAAACTGTCTGAAATTTTTGGTTTGGTGGTTTGGTTCAAAAATCAAGAGCTTCATTTGTTTTTGCTGCTGAGGGGCTGTAGTTTTAGTGCAATAATACACACTTGGATGTTCTGATGTAGAAATGATGGGTTTGGTGGAAGTAACGCAAAAGCAAATCAACCTGCTGTCGTGTTATCTTTACCCTATATTGCTGTTCTAGCACACTGAGTGAAAATTGTCTGTGGAAGGTACTGTCTCTTTAATCCCCCCCCTCCTGAAAGCCTGCACTGTTCCGATCAGAGCTCTCAGGGCAGGTGTGAACTTCCAACCACCAACCTGTGCAGCTTTGACTATGATCAATACATACTTCCTGCTATTTTACAGGCAGGGAAAATAACAATATGTCCTCTTTAATTATGAATGTGTTTCAACATGTTTCAGAATTCACACTCTTCCCCCACAGGAGAGCCAAGTTTAAGGCTGAATATATAGGTACACTGTAAGTGCTAACTGTGTAGGAGTTCAAATTTACAATATTTCACCCTCGTGTGTACATGGTCTTTCTGGACAAACATGGAAACAAAAGATGTCCACACACGAATAAATACAACTAAGTGTTTTGTCAGCAGGCTAATTGTCAAAGCAGCTTTTTAGAAGGAGTATAATTGCTATGTAATCGGAGAGCTGTCAGAAAGAGCTGCTAAGCAGTCATCATCTGTACGATGATCTGCCATCTGCAGCAATGAGAGAGAGAGGGAGAGAGAGGGAGACAGAGGGGAGAGAGAGAGAAACCATCTTATCTGTGCTTGTGTAGTAGATGAATTGAAATTTGTGTCAAATGTGTCTTGATTAATGGCTACCTTATGGCGGTGTAGGAGGCCATTATGTATGGCTAGATGACACAATGCCGCCTTATGTAATGCAATGATTATGTAATCCTTGAAATATTGGTTACATCCTGTTTCCCCCGCAGAGAAATGGCTTACACGAAAATTTGCCCTTTGATCAGATAGGATGTCGGGGGGGAAAAGTGGGCAAGACTTTGTGTGGAGCGAAAGGTTCTCTGGCAGGAAATATGATGGAATTCACACAGCTTTCTCTTTTTTTTCAGAACCTCAAGCCTCTGAAAATTGCCAACTCTCTTTGCAGAGTAAATCCCCAAAACTCACCCAGGGCAAGGTTGTTCTAATGGTCCTGAATTCCACTGGGGTTCAACAGTGCCCACAACAGCCCCCCACCACACATATACGCATGCACAAACACACACACACACACACACACACACTACTTTTAGGGCTTCTCAGCTCGATGCTGCTGTCTCGTTTTCTCCTGAAGAATACTGCCGCTACACAGCCTTCAACTATACCCTAGACATGTACTGAAGTAAATGGAAATCGAGGCATTAATTGGCATGAATTTATTGATTTGACATATATAAACATCTCACAGGGTTCAAATAGGACATTTTATCACTGCATTCATCCATTATTCATTTTATATAAAATCCCCAAATTAGCTATAGGAGATGGCTCCTAGAGGTATTTTATTTTATTATTTTATTTTTTAGATGACTTCAATGCATTTTTTTTTAATTTATTTTTTAATATGAAGTTTTCAGAACCCATGTTAAAGATTAATTTCATTGAATCAATATGTAATATTTGTACAAAAACGTCAATGGAAAAGCTGTGGCATCTACAAGTTGTGCAATTTATTTGGATGGAATACTTGTGATGCACACATACCGTAATTTTCCTATTGGTGAAGGGCAAACCAGTCAAAGCAAATGCCCTTTCAATTCCATTAGCAGTTGCATCAGTCTCTTAATGGAGAGTAAAATGGCACAAGACCTTTCGCAGTGCTTACACAATGAATATGAAAAGGCTTTCAACACGCTCGCCAAGCCTGGTGAGTACAAAACGTCTTTTAATTGTGTCCTGACTCAGTGGTGGAACATTATGCGCAATGTTCAAGGCTTTCCATTGCCTTCATCAAAAGAAGATATTTTCAAAGTGAACATTACAGAAAATCTAATAGTCCAAAACACAGTTTCAAGAAATGTGGTGAAATGTGAAAGGTGATATACATAGACACATCATTTAAGTATAATAAGGAAGGGAAGAACCAAACATTTAAAAACCATTCATAGCATCATATAAAGGATTTCTAATTAATCCTGGAGCTGTTGGGTTATGGTCATCCTTTGGTCGATAATACAGCCCACTGCTGACACACGATGCACTTGTAAACACTCATTGTTACAACTCAGACCACAAACCTCTGAAAACTGAGAAAGAAGAGCAACCCACTCCAAAAGATGTTGCTGTGTAAACATCACGGCTTCATCAAGCATCATTTGATAGTTACTGCAAGCACCATTAAGGAGGGAATGAGTCTGTCATTTCAGTGTTGGCATGCAATATTAATCAAAAAGGTCCTTTTAAAGCATGTTGCTGATGACAAGCTGACATTGAGAAATTATGCAACAGAGGCATCCGTCTTGATCTGATTTCAAAGCAAAGCCCCATAAACCGCACAGCTGTTTCATCTGCCTTCCCAGCCACTGAGCCTGCACTTTAAAGGCCAGCTTAATTCCCTGTGTGTCTTGATGGAAGACAATGCCAAACTTTCTTCAAGGCTCATTGTTTAATATATGCTTATTTTTTCCCAACACGTAGTCCGATATATGCCAGTTAGTATGCACTTTCCCTGTGACTGCGCTAAAAGTCTTATGCAGTGTATTTTTAGTGTGGGATGCCCCAGTGGCAATCAAGCCCTCAGTTCTGGCAGCGAAGTACACACGGAATGCACTCTGAACGATTGCATTGGTAGCGCTGCATTTGACTCACCGAGTTACATGAAATCACTCAGAGGTTACAACATACAGGTTTCTCTGGCACCACAGAGATAGGCTGCAAACTACCAAATCTGCTTGTCAGAGATGAGATTTTAAACCCGCTCCCGAATTTAGAGACCAGAAGACTAAGAAACGACAACTCAGACACACTGACACCCACTGCGTGTGAGGAAAGTGAGTAGTAGAGAAATATGTACGGTGTCACACACTGTATCCCCAGGGCTCCAAACGATTTGAAAATCACCTATGTGGATACAGCACAGTCTAAGCTGTCATTGCATACAGAATCAAACATGACGTGTACACGCTAATATTATAATACACGTAATTGCAGTCGTAGATGATAGGGAAGGACAGCTTTGTGCGACAATCTAATGACTTTCACATGAAAAAAGCACTTCAACTATTGTGGAATCTTTATCATACATAGTTAAAAACAGAATATGCACACGTCTTTCAGTATCCACACGGAGTTAAGTTACACATTTTAATTAAAGAGGCAAAACTTAGTGTTTAGTAATATCTCACAGGCTTAAGTGAATGTTGCAGTTACCCTGTAGATGTTGTTGTCGCTTATTCCCCAGCCACCACATGCGAATAGGATCATCTAGACCCAATTACTGCACTCTGGTATATTTTCTGCTTCTTATAATATAGCAGAACACAAATAAAAGATGTGGCTTCTTTCCTTGCAAGGTGAGAGACTCACCAGTGGCTGCTGTTATATTCTGATGAATTCTGTGTAGATAAAGACGGAGATGAAGTCACCTTGGAATTGCTTAATTTATATTTTCCGATCCGGTCACATCGTTCCACTCGCTCACCCGTCGTCCCTTTCCCTCCTTTATTCTCAGACTTGTACTTGAATAGTTTAGACATTGTTTCGTCTTTTGAGTTTAATTCATAGCCCCACAACCGCAGAGCTTGAAAAAAGTTACTAAGAGTATACTCCCACATTTTCAGGATTCTAATGAGCCCGTAGTCCATTGTTGTTGTGCTGTCAGATTTGGTCCAAGTCAAATCCTGTGCGTCTGTTGGTTGTGGGTGTTTCACAATAAAAAACGCATTGCATTTAATTTTATGGGTATTAGATTGTGCCAAATTTATGTACAACCTTGCCGTTTGAATAGCGTTTCAGTTGTGCTATAATGGCTGCATATGCATGGAACAAGGACAGTCGAGACACTGACTTCCTCTACATGTGAATATATCAACTCAGCCTCATTATTTAGTCTGCATAGTTATAACTTACAAGGTTTACTGGAAACTTTATAATAATGAATACATTTATGTTCTAGTGGTGATTATCACTCCACCTATGTCCATGTAAGGTTGTTTTTCCTCTCCTCATTGACATTGTACTGTTGCACGAGTGTGTGTGTGTGTGTGTGTGTGTGTGTGTGTGTGTGTGTGTGTGTGTGTGTGTGTGTGTGTGTGTGTGTGTGTGTGTGTGTGTGTGTGTGTGTGTGTGTGTGTGTGTGAGAACGATATGAAAAATGCTTCTGTTGGAAAGTGAAGTGCAACTCTTGTCCGCCGTGGGCTTATACAGTGGAAAAATGCCCAGAGGTGATGTAAAATCAGCCGTGTTGGTAGATAATCCACATTTCTATTAGCCTACTTAGCACTTTTCTAATGGGGCTCATGGTCTAGCCTGGGAGATGAGTGCAATGCCTTGTATTCATTATCACTAAGTCACTGCAGCCTTATATTTTCCTGTGCTGATGCCGCCGTTGAACTCGGGTAATTCATCTGTTGGGATTGAGAATTGACTTTGAAAAAGGATGGCGTAAGGTGACGAAGAGATCTTGCTTGATTGGGTTTGATCAAACTCTCTAATCACCGGTCCACAAAAGAAATAGTCTTACTGTGATGATTTCGCTCTTATGAAATTTATAGCCGCACGCTGCTGCTGTGTAATTGCAGTCAGGAATTAATTAATCTTGGGCTGGCTTTCTGCACCAGCACTGTGCAATAATGTCACCCCCGATTCTGCATCACACTATTTATCTTTGTACATTGCTATTATACAAAACTAGAGGGCACTCCGAGGGTCCGTACCTCTGCCAAGGCCCCACAGTCCCCAGATTTCCCTTTGTTTGCCAAGATCAGATGTGGAAAAAATGGAAAAGTTTCTTTTGGACCTACACTATATAAATCTCCCTCAGAGCACTAAATTGCACTTGTTGATTGTCCATCAGAGAATACACATATTTCACTGTCTCCTTCAGCATTTTGTCCACATTTGTAACATTTCCTAGGTCCCATTCAATACTTCTCTTTGTCTTTCTTTCTCTTTTCTCCCCTTCTCTCTGTATTCAAAAAACGATCTCCAAAAATCTCCCACAACTATTTGGTCAATGTCATGTCAAATGCTTTCTTCAATAAAAGTATTGAACAAAAAAAGGAGAATACACATGTTGGAAGGTTTTCATAAAAATTGTCATCTTAGTTTTCAAGAAATAGGGCACAAATGTTTCACAGTGACCTTCTGTATCTTGCAATGCCAAAGAAAGTGGGGTAAGGAATTCTGTGTTCCAATCCGCCTGAAAATCAAATCAACTCTTCCCTGACCCAAGTCCTTCCTACTACATATAGAGAATTTCATAAAACTCTGCAGGAAAAACCACAGATGGACAAAGAGTGGCGATAACCTCCTTGGCCGGTTCCTCCGTCGAGACGATGAAATGGTTATCGATGTCTCGTGACATCCGTCCGTCTTGTCTATCGTGTCTGTGGCTCCGTTTCTCTTATCTCGCCATCTCGGTGGGAGAAGGCATGTACATTTGCAGAGGTTTGCAAGAAATAGATGTTCTAAAAAAGGCAATCGGTCATAAGAATGAAACAGTACAATCTGTCCCCGCTAAGATGTTATTGTAACTGCCACAGTCTCTGTAATTAACTCTGCAGCTACAAGAATTTTTCTCGTGGAAAGCATTATTATCACAATGTTCCATGCACATTGCTGAAATTTTTTTCTTGTATAATAAATATGAGAAAACTAATCCGTTGTGCCAGGAGTGAGTGATTCCAGAGCCTAAAGGTTTTAACCTTGGAGCAGCACAAATGCATCACTCTGAATTGCATCAATGTTTTTCCAGAGCACTGCGGAAATGGAGTAGACTCATCCGTCTGCATTGAATGCCCTATTTTTTGTAAAGTTCAGTAAAGAGCAAATGCACACACACAAGAACCTTAAAAGTGTTTCTCAAAACAAAGCCAGGTGTCCTTCAAATCAAGTTGTTCCCGTGTTAAGTCTAGCCATTAGTACAGCTCAGACCCCGACGCCTGACCTGAAGTCCACAAGGTTTTTATGGAAGGGTGATTCAGCAAAGTTTAAATTATACGCTTGAACTGACCTCCAACATTCGTATGCTCCAAAATGAACTCCTTCAGGCCTCAACCAAACATACTGTCAGCGCCAAAACAACAGCAAAACAACTCCCAGCTTTCTGTCTTCTTCAAGCCTCCGTAGGGCAAGAAAGAAGATACCCATTTGGGGCTCACTAGAGCAAATCAGAATTGTCAGCACTGTGGGTTTTTACCTTTTTAAACAGGGAAGATAGATAGATAATCACCACATGCCATTCTGGGGGCCAATTACACAGCTTTGTGTGAAATTGGAAAACCTGTTCTCTCAGAGCTCTAATGGATGTTCTGGTCATTAGTTATTTGAGGGTCTTCTCTGGCTGTAATCAAACGTGAAACATTGCGTTAAGCGCCCATAAAAGAACAGCTGCCTCTCTAAGTGACCTTCTGTTTAAGAGAACCCAACTGTCAGCCGTGTGGCGTTTTGCGACAATTATTATTTGCGTCTGCATAAAAGTGGCTCTTATATGCTGTGTTTTTGCAGTGGTTGCATCTAATTTTAATGTCTTGCTCTTGGTTGTATTTACTTTTCAGGGTCTGTTGGGTGGCTATGTGGTGGATATGTCGCACGCAAGATGGATGCACACTCTTATCCATCTGTGGCCTCATAACAATCCCTTCTCCTGACTGTGGGTCTAAATTTAATCAGCAAAAGAAAATGTTTAAGTCACACTCGGTCTTCTGCTGTTTGTTATGTTCCAGGTGACCACCTATCAAGTCAGCCAGGCCCGCCCCCTCTCCCACCAGCCCCACCCCCGCACAAACATCATCCGTCCATCACGTCCCTGAGCCGCAGCTCACTGGCCAATCAGAGGAGCCCGAGCCCGCCGCCCACAGCCGGCCTGGCGGCCGAGTTGCAGAGTACGGCGGAATGTGTCCAGCTGCAGGACAGCTGGGTCCTGGGCAGCAATGTGGCCCTGGAGAGCAGGTAAGTCGCCCACAATGACCCACAACACATGATCGTCGGGCGTTATCATTAAAGCTGTGGCAGTGCTGAAAGATCAAACTAATGTGATTTAACTGAGTTCACAGGAAAATCATTTAAATCAATTGTATCAATTTTATCATACATTTCCAAATGTTTTTATAGTTTTCAAAAGTTTCCTCAACCCACTTTTTGTGCAAACCAATTGCTATTCTTTTATCATTTTCATTTGAATGCTTCTTTACCAGTCTGGTATGCTCTCATTAGTCTTGCAAGGGTTAGTCGAGTCATTTCCCTCTGACATCAGGAATACTTGATATCTGTGTAAACGTGATGTGTTTAAGTGAAATCCTCACCCACCAGAGCAAAGGCCTGGATTTGGCCTAATTGTGCATTAACACAGAGTGCGAAAACAACTGTTTGGGTGTTAAGCAGGCGCAGGATCCTGCAACAGTGACCCATACTAGTGGGTCTGATCCATATTCATGAAACTATAAACACGATATGGCACTGAACTTTAGCTTATACCATATCGTCTTGTTCGTAAACTTGGATTAGCAGCTTTAGGTCCAGCTTTAGGTCCATTCAGACCATTTATGTGTCCGAAGAGTTATTTTTGCTTAACTTTATGTTATTTTTTAGCAGAGCTTGAATACCAGTGAGCTCTGCGGGCCGTATTTCAGGTTCAGTGTTAGATGGTGTGAAGCTCAGCATGTGTTAGACTCTAAATGTGAATGTTTTTGGTGTCGGGTAAAAAGAAACCCTGGCATCCCAGTGTGTGTTTGAGAATACACACTGGCAATGACAAAATTGTGAACCAAAATGCAATGAAAAGGTCACCGATACAAAAAAATCCAACACCTGATGATTTTGTTCATGTGTCTGGGGTTATACCTTGTGAATTGAGATAGAATGTTGAGTCCAGGCTTTTAAAATAAGTTATTGTTTATTTCTAGACCTATTTAAAGGACATCACCAGGTTAAAATGGTGCACCACATGTGGCGTAATGCTGATACTGCTGAGTTTGATGAATGAGGCCGTTGTGTCCTCTCCACTGAGAATATGTTGTCAGGAGTTCACAGGCTTTTGGCTTTTTGTGCGCACCTGCAATTAAGCCTTGATCGCCAAATGTGACAGAGCTCCACTCCGCACAGAGTCTGGCCAGATAAAATCAGGAGGAAAAAAAAAAAAACCCGAATTTTAAAGAGAACAATCCCAAATTTGCTTTTACAGTGGAAGTCCTCGAATCTGTCCACACAGATTAAAATCAGAGAGGACATAACTTAATGAAAGACTCGCTAAGTAGGGTGTGTTTTTAGATGAGAATTTGCTGTGCAAGGTGCAACTTTGTCTTAGGGGAGTCTGCCAAGCGTTCCTCTGGAAACATCATTTCCATCTTTCTTAATCAGTAGCTTCAAAATATCCTGGCTAATCAAGTGTGGTACATCGCGCTGTGATTCAGAAATGGCCTGAAGTAGATGATTGCCTTCCAGTTTGATATTTCCCTGGCACAGCGAACCCCTTCAAGGCTTAGACAAATGTAAACTTTGAATTTTTTTCTCCCCGTGGCAGCAGAGAGTAACGACCTCTTTATGATCTGACTGAATCAATCGGGATATGTGGCCACACTTTCACATTCTGGGGAAGACGCAGTGATTGAATACTAACCGCGCGATGACCTTGAGCTGTCTTACCGGTATCGACAGAACAATATGTGCACACCTATCATCAGCCGAGGCATAAATCACTATCACCACAGTGGGCTCTAAATCAAGTGCTTGTCAGTGGGTGGGAACTGAGGGGCGCCGAGAATCAGCGAGGCCAAAGCCAAGAGCTGGTTCACCACGGAACTACCAGGACAGGAAACGTAAACAGAAGCTAGAGTGTGTGTTCATTAAGGTTGGCTTCAGGGAGGTTTGTTTCAGAAAGGTCCTGGTGCTGCTTATACTGGATACAGGAAGTGGAACGTGTAGCGTGTGTGAGGTTTTTATGTTCCCATGAACAATGAGGCAACAGATTCAAAAAGCATCATATCTAAATCATAATGTTATGATCTGATAATTTTATTTTTCACTCTTTGACCTCCTTAGCACTTAGTTGACAGCATTAGCAGATTTTTCAGCAATTAAGGGTGATGGGTTGTGTGTGTTTAACCTCCCATATAAGTGTTTATTATTTCATTCGATACCAACAAACTGGAGTGTCGGAGCGGAGTGCTGCATTGTGCAACTTGTACTGTAACTGCCACTCATTATCCTTCGGTAAGTGAATAACATCTCGAATCTTAGCGACTGCAGAAGTGTCAAGAGACAAGGTTTCGTTTAGCACTGCAATTTAAAATGATAAAAGTTGCAGTGTTTTTGTGTTCTCGTATTTACACCAAGGTTTTTAGTTCCCTGGAAAAAGCCACACAAGGGGACGTATTATGTTTATTTATTCTGTGTTTGTCAGTGTGTCGGTGTTGCCAGCTCACGCCTGACACAGGTCGTGGGCTTTTCTGGAAGGCGCCTTAAAGAGACGGTACATTAAATGGCCTGTTGTTACTCAGTGGCATTTGCTACGTTTACATTCAAGCTATACTTACATTTTTAGTGAGCATGGATGGAATTCCAAGGTTTCAATGTTCACCTAATATTACTTTTACATAATATATTCCAAGGGAAATCCTGCCAGGTGAGGAAATGCATGTGCAGATTTCTTACCAATGTTGATGTATGTCAATTTTGTGCTTTTTTACATAATAATGATGTCTTTTAGCTCAATTGTAGTATAAAGAATCAAATTTGAACATGCATCATTTGTCTCCTTTAAACAGACATCATTCACTATTATTACTGGCTGAAACCCCACAATGTTTTCAATTTGCTGATGAAATATCATTTATAACAGACGGAAAACAAATTGTACTTCGAATTACAAACAATTTAATTTTTAATTCACTGACAGACAACTGTTAGATTGCAACAAGCTTGGGATCAGCAGTTGTTTGAAAGCAGATTTTACACTTAAGGTAAATTCTTCTGAATTATTCTACTTCAGGTTTCGTTCTAATCTGGCGCTAAGACCACTCCATCTAAAGGGCTCAATTAGCCGCAAACAGAGCTGTGCTCCTGCTTGTAATTCAGTTCTATTCTCAAGAGCAGAGAATACATTCAGATCTTTAAGAGTGCTTTTAATAACCCCGTAGGTTCCCTCACTAACCACTCGTCTCCATAGAAATGATGATATTTTCATATTTTTATTAGTTTAATAGAGTGAAGAGTGAAAAGAGTGAAACACCCCAATGCATTTATGTGGTAATTATTCTGGAGCAGTATGTCGATCTTTTGTCGAAAACGGACCGTGTGGATTCGGTATTCGTGCCTTTATAGCGTGCATTAGCTAATGTATATGCAGTAAGTGTTTCACTGGAAAAGATACAGGTAAGTGTCTACTCTTACATATGTATGTCCTTTGGATCCACTTCAGCGTTTTCTCACTTAAATTCAATGAGATTCAGCTCCAGCAGTCGTTATGACATTTCAGAATGAACCTTTTGAAGACCTGCCCAGCCACACGTTGCAGTTATAAATGTACTGTCAATCCTCATTGCTTTCAAGTGTCAAGGGAGTCCTCTGGTGAAATGAAATTATGTCTCTTCTCTAAAATCATCCTGTGGTTCGCTGTCCCACAGACAATACATTTTTTGTGGTGGAAAATGTGTGAGAATTGTCCTCTGGTGGCAAAAGGAACAGCGCAGGTAATCCAGAAAAGGATTTGTGTTTTGTGTGTTTGTATACGTGTGTGGGACGCACACCAGTCCAGACATGGTGATTCAGATTCCTGTCCTTCACATCAGAGCAGGAAAATGTAACTTGATTTATACTAAATCAGCCAACTAGCCTTTTAGTACAAGTGCCGGCGCTTCGGTGATGCTTGATAATTTGCCAAAGTGGATGTTGTTGTAGACGCACTAAAGTGGTAATCCCCACGACCTTTTGTTTTCTTGCCTGTGTGTGTGTGTGTGTGTGTGTGTGTGTGCGCGTTTCAGTGTTTTGCCAACATTTTGGATGCCAAGCACTTATTTCAGTGTTGATTTCAGAGTAGCAGTTTTAATGTGCAAAAATGTGCTCAGGTTGTCACAATAAGTCAATTTCAATGTTGATACTGATATCAAGTTTAATATCACGACACGCAATACCGATGTGAAAAAAATTAAAATGTCTCAAAAGTAATTGGATCTTAAGGCAATCAACCAATCAACGAATACAGAAGCGTTCCCATCAATCCAAACATTTGTAAAGTAATGAAAGATCTTAAATAAATGGCAGTGAAGTACTTCATCTTCATTTCAGACATTATTGCCATTTCTTATTTTTAGAATTGGAGCAATCAATGCAAAAGCTTTTCAGTAATAAACTTAATAACTAAGCTTCATTCCACATGTCCTCTGATCCACACACTGGAGTATGAGGAAGGCGTTTCTAATACTTTGGCACACATGGCGTTCTGGGAGTTAGGCTCACTGTATTATTAACTGCATTTAAATAAAGAAAACAAACAAAAGCCCTGCATGTTTTGATATTGTATTGTTTGCCAAGTATTGAAAGAATAGTTTGGGATATCAAGTCCAACACACTCTGATCCACTTCAACCCTTCCTTGCTGCTGCACATCTGTGCACACTAAGTGAAAACAGGGCACTTAAGGTCTGTGTGTCTGGGTGCATTCCCGTAGGCAGCAGCATATATTATTTCAAATGGTGCAATGTTCTGCTCATATTTTTGACAGTAACTAAACGCATAATGGAGCCCTTTTAGTTTAGTGTCAAATGTGTGTTATGCCTGGACTCACCGAAAAGTGTTAAGAGCAGGAAATGTAAAAGCTTTCACGAACAAAGTGACAGATACAGAGCAGGGAATTTTATATTAACATATAAGAAAATGTCTCTGATTGTAAATTTAATGTAGCAGCAACATATCCACCAAGTGCATCATTCCCAGATCATCTCAGGTCAGGACAGACCAGCTCAAAGTATAAATATGTGAATATAAACTCAGCACTTCATGTGCGAAAGCTAATCAAACTTGTTAAATTAGAAAATTCACACACTCGTATGCACAAAAGCTGTCTGAGTGTTGAGTGGAGCGACTAAAGATGGCACCGCAGTGATCTCCGTGGATACGCCCGCACTAAACCGTGACGAGACTGAAACACCATCACGCGGGCGGGGAGCTAGCTGTACCAGAATAGCACCTGCTAGCAGGCCCCACACGGTGAGGGCAGGTGACGCCACACGGAGGGAGACAAAGTGAGATGGTGACAACGAGTCACTCTGAAAAAAGGCCATACAGATGTGGCAGCCATCAGACGCGGATTAAAGTGGCCTGATTTATTCCTGCGCTCACCTTGAAATGCTAATGCTAACGCAGAACAGCAGCTAATAGGCAGATTACATATTCTGAGGGTGCCAATTCACATTGTTTCTAGTGTTGCTCTCTCACCCTTCCAGCTGAAGCTTAGCCACAGACAAATCCACCCACTCACTGTTTAGTCTTTTGTCCTCTGTGAGGATGTGTTCAAATGTCATCCCGATGACAAGCAGTGTGGGGAGAGCAGAGAGAGACCAGGCTGGCTGCTGTCTTTGTGTTCCAGCCTTCTCAATGGGGACAGACAGGCGTGCACGCAAACACACTGTGATCACGCTAACACAGCCATTCATTTGCGCTCTCTCCTCTCACTCTCTCTCTCTCCTCTCACTCTCTCACACATACACACCACATTCTATCACCAGGCCTGGCTGGATTAGCATAGTAATGCGTCTTGTTGCATCACACTGGCTGTAATCAATTATAGCGGGTCATTCAGAGTGTATAGCCGCAGACGTTTACACTGGTCCTCCGTTTGTTAATCATGTCCAACAGCATTTCATCTTTAGATCCGTTCAGTCTGCAGCTGGGGCAAAAGGCTGACGTGAAAAAAAACAAAACAAACAACATTAGAGGCTGAATTACCTTTAACGCTGAATAAACGCACCGCAGAGGAATTTGTCTTGGTGACAGTGATACATGCAGATTCTGACACGTTTAAGTTTAACATTATGTACTAAGTAAGTTCTTATAAGGAAGATCACATTTGCTGAGTTTGTAGTTTAAAGACAGCCACATGTTACTGTATGTTTCTTATAATTAAGTGATGGTCCAGGTTAGTCTTCCATTACATACAACCAAATGCACCATAGTTTAAAGGCATTATCACACCTTTTAAACCCATTCTGCAGTATTGTAATGGCTCCAGCTCCTTTGGATCATTCTAGGCCATGTGTTTTTGTCTTGGGAGGCCATAAAAACATTCTGTGCCGGTAGAGTGGCATAAATAAGAGTAAAGTCAGGTTTTAGAAACTTATTTACAGGCAAAAACCGTCGCACCTCTGTCACTTGCAATATGCATTCACCTCCCTCCAGCACAGTACCGTTATACACACACACTCACACACACTCTCACACACACACACGATCCCCCCCCGGTCTGGCTCATCGCATTGCATCCACTTACTCTTAACTCCCAAGGTAGCGGTGTCTATTTGCCTGTAAGTCTGACTACATGTCTGACATTGTGCAGGTTTTGACCTCAATTCATATCCGACTGCATATTACAGTGTGCTGCAGCTACAGTACAGATTGTTCCGGATTGAGGAATCTGAACATTCTCCAGGTTCCAGACGCAAAAGCATTGCTATTCCAACGGTGGCGCAGCATAACCTTTAAATGGAATCCCCGTCTGTCCATGACAGCACATGTCAGTCAGGGCATACATAAGCCAGACGATCCCAATCTGACATTTGTTCTCTCAGTCAAGAATTGATCAGAGGAGTTTTTAGCCCAGCGACATTCTCTCAAGAGATAGGAACGAGCTGAAATATCAGCGCCGGCGCCGAAACGTGAGCGACGCATTATAGTATAAGGTTCTGATGCTTCCTCCTGCTTAAAACTAATCCAAATATTCAACGTGTAACCTCATTCTATATGCATGTCAGATTTTGTATTAACATGTGTTTGGAGCCTGGTGAGTTTGATGTTGATGAGGGTGAACGTGTCTCAGAAACTGCATTTAGATGAGCATGTAAATAAAAATCCCCCATGTTGGTGAATTTGCAGCTCCTGAAGGCATGGAGACCCACAGCAGCTCTACAGATCTGTAACTGTTATGTCTGTAACCTCCAGTTCTGGATCTGATTAGGAATTCTATAGCAGAAAGATTCCTTTAGAATGAAAGCACAGCGTGGATTTGAAAAAATAAAAAATATTACAACTTATACGGAGACTTCACAGATGCCACACAAATAATTCATGAGCAAACAGCACTTTATCAGTTTATTGGTGTATTAAATTAGCGGCTGCCATGGCAACCACTCCTCCTGGGATCTATAGCATACATAAAAGGGAGACAAATCGTCTTCTGTAAAACATTGTGTAAGACCTTTAGCAGAGAAGGAAAACAGTGCGAGCGCATGGCACAAAGAGAGGACTTCAGTCTTATCAGAGGTGAAGGATATTAGGTTTGTGCATTGGGCAGGAGCTGTATTATCTCTCTTGTACAAAAATGTAAACACCGGTGTTTACGGGATTTGTTAAAGATTGACTGTGTGCGTTTCTGAATTCTGTATCTCACTTTCATAAACCCTTGAAAGACTTTCATGTTGTGTATCTACCTTGTGATTCGCGTTCTGACATTTTTTCTAAAGTCCCAAGTACACCTGTCCCTTCTTCATAACCTCAAAGACGTGCCTTTGAGCAAAGCACTTGAAACACACAGCTGCTCCCATGGAGTTGCTTTGGACAGAAATGCCAGGTTTTACTGGGCAAGCGCTCCTTGGTTTGATTGTGTGTATGAATGTAAAGTAGGGTGTCGCTGAAAAAGTTGCTCTCTGAACCTAATCTGATTTTTAAAAAAAGGAAACATTCTACAAATAGTTATTACCATTAATATTAATCAGGAGTGTGTTATGTATAACAATCAAGCACTTTAAGTCTAGATGCAACTCCGATGAATAATGTAAGACTTTGGTTCCAAAACAACTCGCACACAGCAAAAATGAACCTGACAGTGCAGCAGATACTGCGAGGGAAATATGTGCTAACTTTTATCCAGAAGTGACATTTAGTTTTAGGAGTTCAAGTCCACAGTTGCACATTAGAATAATATCTGCAATGCATGGTCAAATCTGTCCAATTTCCCCTGGCCGTCCTCTGAAGGCCGCGAGGCATTTGGGTATTAATCTCTAAGTAGTGGCAAGAGTGGCAACAAGGCTTAATTCATTTACTTAAGAGCTTTTTCACGTGGGGGTTTAAAAGTTAATAGGACGATCACTCCGTAGTGCATTTGATTAAACCCTCTTAATTACCCCAGGTATAATGGGCTATTAGCAAAGGCCCAGTTGTAAAAGGGCAAGTGGGAGATGATTGTTTTTATGAGCTATTTTTTGTTCACCTCATCCAATGTCAGGATTATGCCAGATATTACATCATAGTCGTGTTCCTCTAATGTGGGGGGGTTAGCCATGTGGGATATATAGGGTGTGCTGGTGAAATGTGATGAAATGCTGCACTTAACTCAATTATAAGAGCTTAATTTGTAATTCGGCGTCAAGACTGGACATGTCTCAAACAAAGGTTAAAATTTGGGTCCCTTTTATGGCCACTGCAAGATCAGGCACCACAGTTTGAGAACCATTGAGTTATGGGATGCTCTTTAAAATTGTTTGTGTCGCCATTTAATCAATGCCAATCTCATCTAAGCCTTTCAATGTCCCGTCCTTCACAGGCACTTTCTTTTTAAAACGGGTACGGGAACAACGCCTTTCTTTGGCGCGGCGACTCCAGGCTACACCATGGCAACAGGAACAGTCTACTCCACGCCAGCGCGTCCCTTGCCCAGAAACAGCCTGTCCAGAGGGGCCTTCAAGTTCAAGAAGTCGCCAAAACACTGCTCCTGGAAGTGCACCGCCCTGATCGCCGTGGGGATCGCCGTCGTGCTGTCCATCATTCTCTGCTACTGCATAGGTAGGCATATCCGTCAGTGTGTCAAGTTAGAATTCATTTATAGTTTCACATGCTGACTGGAGGGAAAAATCTGAATCAAAGCAAACCCCCACCGCAGTCGCTTATGTAGACATGCAGCCTGTGTCACTGAATGCTTGTTAATTTCTGATACGGAGATGCAGCGCGATCTGTCAACAACGTATATGAAAACCAGCAGTTTTTGTACAGGAAGCCATTTATTTCTTTCAGTTTCAGCTGAAAGAGAACACAGCTCCATTATCTGTAGTATCATTATTCAGTCTTTAGAAATGCCATTCACAGTGCAACGGAACAACATGATCGACAAGCTGCCTGGAACGAGCGGAGCCGGCGTGTCTCTTCGTCTGCCTGTTTTTGTTTCTCCCCCCCCCCCCCCCCCCTCGCTGCCGTTCCCTGATTCAGTTGCCTCCGTTTGACTAAGATATCAGTCAGATATGCAAACGCTTCACCCTGCGAGAGATTCCAACAAGACCTTCCGGACTGTGTTTCCCTTTGACAAGGGCTGTGCATCATTGGCACGGCACTGATCCCAGTTCAGAGAGCGACACAGTCCGTCCGTGTCCTCGGGGGGGCTCCTGCTAAAACACAGGCAGGGAGGTTCAAATGGCCAGCGCAGATGGCTGACTGAAACATAAGATGAGGGACTGAACAAGAGAAACTGCTCCCAAATTCTTGAACTTTCCATCAACTCTTTGTAGAAGTTAAACCAGAAGTCTCTCTCCGGTTCTTTCAAATAGGAAATACTTTTATCCTGGCCAGGAAGATAAACCAGTGCTCATCCTCAGTCCCTGTGGGCATTATTTCATATGAGAGGGCGTTTGAATGTTTTCCTCTTCTTTCTTCTTTTTTACTGCATGTGTCAAAACTGACTTCTTGCTAACCTTTAGAATCTTGACCACAGCAATAAAACCGTTACAGATTCATCTCCCCTCATGCCCTCCCATGTCATCCAAGCCCTTAATCTTGCACTGTGACTTTCCCCTGAGCGGATATATAAGTATTCATCCAGCTTGCAGACAGGGGAAATGTGACACAGTTGTATAAGGAGAAATATAGCATTGTTGGGGGAGATCCTATAACCTGTGTTTTATTGGCGAGTAGGGGGAGAGAGAGGGGGAGCACTCCCCTTCAAGGAGAGGTCATAAACTTGCTATATCAATATCAATATTCACAATCCGTTTATTGACTTAACTGTTTTGTTACCTATTTTTGTTCATGATCTCATGTTATAAATTGTGCACGTTTTTTTTTTTGTTGTCTGAGCTGCATATCGTGCATAAGAATCAGTTGCTATTTATATTTGCGCCTCCCTCTCATGACAGATCTGCGCGGTTTACACAGGGAGAGAAGCGCACAACCAATTTGCTCAGCTGCTATAACCTAACAGTTCTAGCAGATTGGATTCATTTACAACAATTCCGTCCCGGCAATCAGTGGCTTGTTTAATGGTAGACCTGTCGGATGTTGGGGAATTGCAGATTTGGCCTCATTCCAGAGTCTGCGCCTGGTGTTTCCAGCTCTTTTTTCTCTGTGTCGGAGTTAAGCAGATGCAGCCCTATGCCACTTGCCTCAGGTGTCTTTTTCCACAGCTTCCTCTCCCTTTCATCTGCCGCCAATTTACCTGCCAGGTGCGACATCTCGAACAGCTACAATGTGCTCTCGTACTTTTCGACTCTTTTTTTTTTTGTCCCCACCGTCGGCTCACACAGTCCCATTAACACAGAGACAGACCGATGAATAGAGGTGCACCTGTTTTACCTTTATTTATATATTTTCGAATGTATTTTATTTTTTGAACATGCAGTAGCTCTGATTAATGCTTATATGCATCTTTGTATTTGAGAAATAACTGTTAAACTACCTTACCTAAAAAATAATTCAAACATGTTAAAATCATGCAGTCGTCATCAGCTCAACTGGAAAATGGACGATGATTGATCAACACACCACCAGCTCAAATATTTCCAGTGAAGCAGCCCTGTTTAGTGGAGGCTTTCCAATGCTGCAGACGGGCTTGATTGGAAAGATTTCAGAAATTGGGGGAGTGAATCACGGCCGAGTCCAGCTTCGATGCTGATTGTACCTAGAAAACAACAAGCTGATTTTTTTTTTCAAATTGCGCTTGTATTGAGAATGCCTAGATTTCTCAGGTTGAATGAAACGACCAACCAGACACCATGAATCACCATTTAGCTATCGCAAATACAGATACAGTAAATGGAGGACTGTGACGCCTCCATCTGAATTGTTGATTCTGGTTTGATTGGAGCTCGAGCGACCAGTGATTAGTAGATGTGTGTGTGTGGAAACCTTGAAAACCCTGAGAAATGACAGAAGAATTAAAAGAATATATGCAATACTAAGTCAATATGATTTAATATATAATACTAATGTTGCAATCGATGTCAGAGGAAGCCATGAGTGCAGAAGGAGACACTGAGCCGCTTCACTCATGCAGGACAATAAAAACATAATCTTGGCCGGTGCTGTGCTAGACATGTTGTCATTCCGTTGGAGCCATTTGAAGACACTCTCCCTGGGAGCGCCAACATCTTCGGCGTGCTCGGAGCTCTGTTGGTCATTGCGAAGAGTCCCTCGGGGGATTTTGCTGGGGAGATGTGCAGGCGAGTTCCAGCTGAAAACAATGTTTATCTCAATAATTCTGAGGCTGTTGAGCTCCAAGTTGTGTTTGGCAAACCATGACTCCAGATGGGCCACCTCTCTCTGGTAAATGGACTAATTATTCCTGGAGACGATGGCCATCAGGATGGTGTATCAGGATCTGCATATTTAAACAGGAAATACAAGCGGATTTTTATTCTCATTTATGCTCTCTGATATCTCATGTTGCTCCACTACGCATTAGTATTGATTTAGCCTTGAAAGCCTTAACCTGGTACCATCACCACCATGAATCATTGGAGAAACAAATTGCTGGGAGATCTGCCAGGAGGTCTTCTGGTGATCATGTTACATTTTCTGTTGCAGAAGTGTTCTATATACACCAGAGACCGCGCAGGTTTTCCCAGCTCACACAAACACACTTTTAACTTGCAAATTCAACCTCTTATTCATCGCGGGTGAGCGTGTTCCTCCATTGTTTCTGCAGTGATTGAGGTTTTCCAGCGTCTTCCTGAGAAAGAGGATTTCTCATAGCCCTATAAATATTAATTCAACTGACCAGGCGACAGGAATAACTTATGCAAATTCTTAAATTGAGGGCTACTCATTTTGAAGCGATTCATTGATGGCATAAGTGGAGATTCAGGCGTGCACCAGACGTACAGATGAGGAGGCATCTCTTGACGGTTTTTGCGGTGCGGATTGTGCACAAGGAGCCCGCACCACACACATTATTTTTCTGATGGAAGTAAGTGATACTCGGAAAATTGAGTGATTATAGCACAATCAGGAGCTGAGCTATTCAACATGTTTCCCAGACAGTCGTATAAAGCCACGACTCATTTATTTTTAAATTGGCTCTAACAACCACGTTGGAAATAACATGGAGCAGAGGGTGTACAGTTTAATTGAAGAACTGCAACCATTGTATATATTTGAATATATAATGCATCACCTTTTGTGTGTGGAACAGAATTTGTTTGGTTGTATAGCGTCGTACGTGCTTCACTCTCAATTTAAATCCACTGACATGTTAGTATTTAATCTAAACACAAGTATACAGTTTGAAAAGTTTGTATTTAATGAGGACTTTGACAGTTTAATTGGGCCAAGGGTAAAAATGTTTCCATCTTGGGCACAAAGTAGAGTATTTTTACAGCATGTCGGATTCTTGGCGAATGACTGCAAATTGAGTTCCGATTTCTGGTGAATGCCTGAGCAGGGTCGACAATTTTGGATGCTATGTAAATCTCACACTGATTGCCAAAAATATGTTTGTGACCATGACATAAATAACAACAGGAAAAAGACGCAGACTCTCATTTTGTCTTGCCAGGGAGGTTACCTTCTCTCTTCTGTTTGTGTGTTTCTCAGGATTTCTCCGGAACTGTAGAATTAAATGAAATGTTGGATTTCAACGGGCCCCGTAAGAATTGATTACGAGGTCTAGGAGTACCATCATTATAGTGCTTATAAAGCCATTAAATCTCAGCAATGAATTGAATTCAATCTTCACCATATCGGTACATATGGAATGTATTCATTTGTTTGATATTCCGTACAGCTTTCCTGCAATTGATCATAAAATTATGCTAGAAGTGGACAATTTAACATAAAGGCAATAAACACAATGAGCATTCGCAGATGTGAACCCGGCTAGATCTCGCAGAATTTGATGGCATCTAGCCTTATAGGTTGTGGCAATATGAAAAGTCAAGTCAAGACTTCCTTGTACAAAAACTGAGTTCGGCATCACTGTGTCTATTTCCATGCAGCTCAGCGTCCATATGCATGAAAATACATTGAGACCTTCGGTAGATGTTCTCTATGTGCTCTCTGACTACTTTCTGTCTGCAGGTATGCTGTTTATATAAGCACAGAAATTGCACGGCATCTATCTGTGCCAACCGCATCTTGTAGCGTTCCACATTGCAACGCTTCCATGCTGCAATCAAACTCTGTAAGACCGTTAAAAGTCCCGACGGACCAGACTGTAGCCATCTTTATTTTAAGCAACCAATAACAAAAAATGGCAGCCGAAAGGAAAGGGTGACACTGACTAATAAAGGGGTTTGCCAGATTGTATTTCTCATTGTGAAATCATGCAGAATTTCTTTGTGTCTGTTTATTTGTTTTATTGAGGACGCCGCTATCGCACTAAAATTAACAGTTTCCATGTTCCAACAGCTTCAGGCTTTAAACAAACACATGCACCCGTTTTTGACAAGACGCTGATAGATAAACTGGCCCGTTTTTCCATCTAGCTCATGCTCTCCTCTGCATTTGATATCCTCACACACACGCACACACACATGAGCGCGCTCTCTCTCTCTCCCCCTCTCTCACACAGGCACACACACACACTTCCACCTCTCAAGTTATTTGCTGCAGTCAATATCCATCTTCCCAGTCGAGGGACGGGTGTTGGAGAAAAGTTCCTCCCGCAGATCAAATGGTCGGAAATCAAGATGCTTCCTCAGCATGTTCCTTGGCTGGTGACTTTGAAGGAGATTGGCCCTCTCACTGTGCACACAGAAGCACCTCAATTTCCCAAAACAACAAGAACACAGTTTGATTGTATCCGATACTGTGACAATAGAGCAGGTTGGCCGAATGCGAGCCAGACACAGTTTAGTTATGTAAGAGAAGTAGGGGAGTTGCTGTGGCTTCCAGTGGCTTCCAGTGGCTCCGTACCCTGTCCCTTCCCTCCCCTGCTACGACAGTCTGTCTCTGCACACCCCCGTCACACTTTCTCCCATTTTCTTTCTCTTTCCTTCCTTCCTTTTACTCCCCCACGCACATGCAGTTGCATCTCTTTGTCGTTCTTCCTCGGTGTTACACTCGGGGACTTACAAGACTTCTTTACCATGGCTGGTCTGCGTGTCTGAAGTGAAAGCATTGTGTCGGCACACAAATTCTCCCCGCTGCTCTCTTTTAATACAGTAACTGCTTGCTTGGAACGTTAATCAACCTCATTCCCCAAGGCAACATGCTTGAGCAACAGGGTTCTTATATATTGACTAAAATGGCTTTTTTTCCGCCTGGCTATCAATGCTGTTCACACAAAAGGCACCCATGGCACAGTAGCCTCAAAAATCCCAAAATCTGAAATGAAGCGACGACGTTAAGCTGCGCCTCGTCTCTTTTTCCGCCCATAGCTCTTTTGTGCTTAAGTGCCTTGATTGTTTTTTGTGTTCTTGTTTGCTCATTTGTTGTATCCGTTTCTATGAGCCCACGCAGCCTCTTTGTGTATTTTACAGCAATGCACCTTTTCGGCCTCAATTGGCAGCTCCAAGAGTTGGACAGCCAAGCAGCCTTTGAAAACGGAGGAGTTGGAAAGACAGGGCCCACTCAGTCAAGCATAGTGACAGCTCTGTCTGCTGACAACGGTGAGAGAAATAAAGGACTCCTCTCTAGATAACCATGTTTTACTGAACAATATTCAAATAAGCCTCTGTTGCACTGATGCACGCTATTGAGTTCCACGTTTTATATACACAGTGTCTTACAGGGGTCATATTGTGCTATTTGTTATGCATTATTTGATTTTAGATCTTCCCTTTCATAGTTCAATAGAGTATAATAGAACTTGAGGTAAACACCTGTATCCTGCATCCATTAAGACAAATTCTTACATTGTGAAAGCTTAGTTTTTCCGTGCTTCTTTGTACTTTGTTCACATGTTTACATCATTGCGTAACACATAAGAATGTACCCGCCTACACACCTAATTAGACACGCCCACACAGCACGAGGCTAGTGATGAGTGTTTGACCAGCAGCGCCTGTGTCTGTGGATGTTGCCAGCTCAGGACACGATGCAACAATGTCTAAAAATTGCCTGTTTTCACTTTGCGTGCACAGCGGTGCTGCAGCAAGGGCGAGTAGAAGTGGATGTTTTTTTTACATATTAGAGCTTTGCAAATCTTTCAAAATGGACGTTTCAATTAGAACAGGATAAGAAAAGCTACACACGTCCTGTCTCAGCTCTGTGACACACGTAGATACTTTGCAGCTGTAACCAATCCGTCAGATAATAACCTCGAGGCTTAATTTAATCATTGCTTATTGTTTTTAGGATCACATAAACATTTCACCAGGTCATATCAGCTCAGCAAAAATAAAATGTGAGTTAATTACACGAAGTCGAGTCGATTTTCAAATTAAGGATTAACACTTCTGTTGTCCGACAGTACGTTTGCCCTTAAGTATGACAGAATGAATTATTCAGTTGTTGATGCACAGTCAGCCTGTAGAGTTTGTCGAGATGTTACACCTTCTGAATATTAATTTGCCCATCTCAGACGGAGTCGTAGTGCCTAATCATATTCCTGGAGCATTCTGTATTCAGATGCAGGCTGGCAGGCCATCTCGGCTCACCTTTACAGCAAAAGCCACCAAATTAATCTTTTCGCTCACCAGGGTATTTAGAATGCGCGGCCATGGCAGACATAATTGAGTTGAGTTGGGCCAGACAAAAGCCCAACTGTTTAAACTAGGCTAGATTTAAATCCTCATAAGTAGTGCTAATTAAGATAGCATGAGGCAGGTTTTGGACTGTTTAAAGGGAATCGATAGCCAGCTATTATTCTCCCCGGAGGTAAACTTGGCTTCCAGTCTACACTTTGACTTAAGCTAAAGTGACAGGCGATGGCCTCTTTACACACACAGCGTTAAAGCGTGCAAATAAGTACACACATATCCACGTGTCCTCAATTTCTCTCCATTATCTCGGTTCTGTTTGATAACTTGAACTTGAGGACAACTGTTTTACTCGCCTGAAGAGCCCTCGCAGAGTTTTATTCTGCCTTTAACAGATCTTTAGACAGTAGTGACATGAAAGCGTTTTTTTACAGATTTGTCTTTTTAACAGTGAAATCTATGTTATAACACCTTGCGGACCACAGTTTGTGTTCCAGCCCGAGTCAATTTTAAAAGCAGCATTCTTCCCATCATCGCAGCAGAATTTAAGGACATCGTCGGCTGAATTGCTTTGATTTGTTGTTATTACTCTGGCCATGTAGCGCGCCGTACATCTGACAGATTCCATTCAGATTTGATCCAATATGAAAGCCTCGTTCTATGAGTCATCTGGACTGCACAAAGGAGACACAGCCTGTTAGTGCCTCATAAAGAAAGCCAGTCATCTCTGGTCATTTTTGTTCTGGTGAGTAGTGCATCATGGGCCGTGGGGAACAATTAGTTTTAATCCTGTCTTGCTTGGCCAGTGCTCATTTGTAAAAGATATGACTGCTATGGTTAAGTCCAAGATTGAATAAATGAATACGATTACACCACAAAGCAAAAGGCACAGTGCAGCATTTAATGATACCCAGACTACAAAGACATACACAGTTAAGTACTAACTGGTATTTATGTCTGTGCTATTTTAATGCTTCAACACCTTACGTGACCTTGGTGTGGGCATGTTGCTGTCTTGCAGGAAGAACGACGACCGCCATCCTCCAAGAGAACAACTCTGTCGATACAGGGCAGGTAGAAATAGGCAAGCGGGTGGGTCAGAGCGTCCCACCGGGGATCTTCTGGCGCTCTCAACTGAGCATGGAGCAGCCGCGGTTCCTCAAGTTCAACATCTCTGTGCAGAAGAACGCTCTGATCGGAGTGTATGGCCGGAAGGGTCTTGCACCGTCTCACACACAGGTAAAAAAAAAAAAGAAGTTTCATTCATGCTGTGTTTTATCAGATCACATTTTGTCTGTTTCTAACAAGAATCAAAGGATTTCAGCCTTTCTACGGTCACAAAAAGCCTGGAAAACACATGAATATTTAAAATGTGTTTCCCAGGCCTACATGTGTTTTGTAATCTTGACAACTCGAACCTGAGAGGAGGAAAACAATACTTTTATTTTTTCAGAATCATCAGAGGAAACCAGTGGCAGCTGCTGGAGGTGTTGTCTTGCAATTCCCTATTCTCGTCACAATGCCAGGCAACAGTAGCTATAAAAGCACCTGGATATCTGCTAAACATAGAAATGTTGACTAAAACAAGTAAAAGACGCAGGATGTGCTGGGTGTTCGGATACTGTATGTGTTTTGATTTTGATTTTAGTCGTATGCATGCAGACAACAAAAAGGTTGCCATAGAAACGAAGAGTCCCTTTTTCGACCTCACAAAAACATCTAACTATAAAATACTGTCCACAGAATCGATCTACATTTAAAGGTATTCATTCACAACTCACACATTGATACACAGAATTGAGCAGAAGCTTTGATATTAGAATTTTGCTCTATGTACAATTGGAAGTGGTGGGTTGTTTGTTCCTCTCTTGGCTTCAAAGCTCTGGTTTCAGCCCCTGCGCGGCTTTTGTGTGGCTGTCTGTCCGTCTGTCTGCTTGGAAATGTTTTTTTTCCCGGTAAGCAGCTGTCATTTGCAAATTGAAGTATTTTCAAAAAACACCCTATGTGTTGTATTGAATGACATTTCTGGGGACGGGGCGGCCTGGCGGTGATGGAAGTGCTCCGACAATGGTTATTTTCCAGCACACTTGACTGCAAAAGCTCTTAGCGTCACCTTCCTGACATTCTCTCTGAGCAAAGATGGGCTTCACTCAAGTGTGTGGAGTTAGGGCCACTCATTGATGGAAGGTCCAATGCGGGTGACAACAGGTGAGCGGTGTTGCACTTTTCACATGAAAAAAACGGCGATCCTTACAAAATAAAAGCACAAAGGGTACTAATTAAGAGGACACTGCTTTTATGGACGGGGCTGTTGCCGCAGAGGGACCAGAGCTGGTCAATGATGGACGCTGTGTCTGTTGTGGCTGCCTCTATATTGTATTCTGTTCAGGTAGCAGAAGCACAAATCGATGCCATTTGCTTAACTGAGCATGAAAGACCCCAATGAGAGATATTGACTGTTTGTTGGTCTCACAGTTAAAAGACAAGAGGGACTTTTAAGTTCAGCAGCCTTACCACCTTTCTCATATATAGACTTCCTTCATGTGCTATTGAGGAACTCTCTGTGTGCGGATGCAAGTTAAAAGAAATAAACTTTGGGTGTTATTTCAGAAGAATTTTCAACTCATTAGTTTTCAGGGCCTTAAGCCCTCAAGGTCAGTCCAGCTCAAGGCTTAGGAATGAGTCTTCCTCCTCTCCGTGGGGCATCCAGCTCTCTCCACGCTTGGTCTCCTGGCTATTTTTCACAGTTATTGTTGGATTGAGATGAGTCAGGGGGGTTCTGGGCCAGCTAATCGAGATGTATGCACTTAGCTAAGCGGGTTTGAGCTCGTGGGATGAACTGTTTTATTACTTCCCCCCCCCCACCCTCAAGCCAGCAAACACAAAGAAGTCGACTTCCGCCAGGTTAATATCCCACCCCTCCCCCGCACCCCCTCCCAGCTCCACTCAAAAGGGTTTCAAACACAGTGTGTTGACTTCACCTGGCCCTTGCTTAATGCGTTCTTTCCTCTTCTGCGGAAGTCAGTTGAAAGGTTGCTCGGGTCCATGTTTGCCACATTCCTCAGTACTTAATCCTGATTTAATCTATTTTCTTTGCCGTCTTTCAGTCAGTTCTTTTGTTTGATGTGATTAGCATAGTCATTAAAAAGAAGAATCACGTTTGAGTGTCCTTGATGGCGTTTCCATGTCAATGATACTCATTGATATTGCCATTGCCTTGTTTTATTTCTTTGCAGATTCCAGTAAATGTATTTTGACATTTGTTTTGAAATTTCAAAAAGTCAGAGTTAATTGCTGGGTCAAAATTGGAGTGCATGGATCGATTCCTCCTGAAGACTTATAGCATAATAAGCAGCATTCTCTCCCTCTTGCTATTCTCTTACATTGTGAGCTGTCCTCGCCATGTGAGGACACCGTTTACAAAAATAGGAAAAATTACAAGCCTTTTTTATTCAGTAGCTAAAGAAACTCTGTCATTAAGCGGCTCAACGATTCATCAACGACCCAATCACCCTCATCAAGCTCATCTAAACAAAACAAACACTTGTACCATCAGTTGCGTGCCTGTATTTATCACACCTCTAAGTAGCCCTCAGAGTGTTTCAGCCAGGAGTCACGTCCGTGGGAACGGTAGCCAACTTACTGCTGCTGTTTCAGCTCGGGGTTCAGTCTGCATCTGCTGCACTCGTGTGCTGCCTATAGATTGCTTCAGTTTGGCGGTTTTGCAGTGTTTTCTGCTGCACTTTACAGCCTCAGTCAGAGTGATGTTCAGGTGTTGAGCAGGTGCAGTGAGGAGAGAGAGGGAGCAGATGCTCCGCTTTGCCTGTTTCACTTGGCAGGGACGAGTCGTTACACCTTGTTTACCCCGTAAATCAATGTTTGTGCTGCATTCAGAGTATATAGGATAGAAGTATATGTTAAGTGTGAGTTATGTACTATGTTATATATAATTCATATACAGTGTGCAGTATGCTATTGTTGCATCATTTGGAGTTCTGCAGGAAAATGCCCTTTGGGGGGGGGCGCGCGATTCTCTGATCTGTGTTATAATTCTGAGCAGTACAAGTAAGGTTTTGGATGAAATTCAATTTTTTTTAATCGTCGGTTTACATAACAATTTGTTCATTTACTACCTCATAAAGCCAAATGTGGGCCTACATCAAGTGGTGTTGATAGAGGACCCAATATGATGCATGGAGTCTAAAACAGCTTTTAACATATTTGATGATATAAATTTTGAAGCCAATTTATCATATTTTGAAGCCAATGTTACATCATTGAAAAAGCAAACATGTATTTTAGGGATCCATGATTGAAGTGTCGATTTCCCATGCAACACCCTCACCACATATTGAGGAAAGTTGTTTTTCTCTAAAAAGGTTAACATTTTGTTGAATATTTAACACTTGCACTGGAGCCATATCAGCTCCATCAAGTGGGCAAACAGCCCTCCAAACATCATCTATCACCTCCAAGTACTTGTCTCTGGATAAAAACAAAATCAACATTTTTGATCCTGGAATATTTCTCTTGCAGGGTAAGTTTGCAGAGGTCCTCTTACTTGTGTGTCTTTCCTGCACATTTTAATCAGGCGTATCAAACTCTGCCTTTTGCGGAATCTGCTCTTCTCCTTTATTTTGCAGTACGACTTTGTTGAACTACTGGATGGCAGCCGGCTTATCGCCAAAGAGCATCGAATGCCCAGCGAGCCCGAGACGAGGACCCGATTGGAGCACCCGGTGACCGTCCATCAAGCCGGATTCATCCAGTACCTGGACACAGGGGTGTGGCACCTGGCATTTTATAATGATGGACGCAGCGTGGAGACCGTCTCCTACAACACCATCATCCAGGGTGCGGGGACACACATCTGCTGCGGCAGGATGATGAAGTGTGATTGGAATGATGCGTAATGACATGTTTGGGGACTTTAATTTGCTTTAAACAGCTGCGCTTTCTTGTGCGAACCAGTAAGTTTGCGGCAAAAGTCTGGCTGCCACATAAACAAGCTTTTCAAACTTTGAGCCACCAAGGAGGAGAGTGGAGCCGTTCACTGGAGGGTAGTGGTTTATTGAGCTCGACACTATAAGACGAGACCATACACCGCATTGATCCCTGGCTCCTAACAACCTCCTCAGTGTTCTGAAGTCTGTGAAATTTCCTTGTGGGTTTTGGGGTAGGAAAAACACTAAAGTTGAGTTAACGTTTTTCTATTTCTATTTCCTTTGGGGAGGCCCATTGATCCACCTCAACAAATATGAAGGTATCGATGTGCGGGGTCAAAATTGCCCGGGTGCGTCGTCGGCTCGATGAACTTACAATACAAGCCAGAGTAATAACAAAAAAGTTTGCCCTCCTAACACCAATCGAAATCAGGGTCCCCTTTCCTTTGGGGGTGGCCTTTTTTTTTTTTTTTTTTTTATGAGCGATGGTCTGTTGAGTGAACACAAGATCTGTGTCTAGGATATGTCAGATTAACTTCAACTCAGAGAGGATTTGCGGCGTAAACACTCAAGAGATTGCATAGCTTGTGTGGGCATGATCAGTCATTCAAGAGCTGGGGGACGAGGGAGGAGGAGGAGAAGGGGGTGGACGAGGCAGAGGAGGAAGACAGGAGGAAGGAAAAATCTGCCAAGGGAGGAGAATTGTTTGGTGTAATTTTAAATGCCTGTGTGTGTGTGTGTGTGTGTCTGTGTGTTACACTCACAATGGCTTAGAAAGGGAATAGTCGTGCTGAAGCGTACATGTTATGGAGGCTTAGACCTTAGTGGCACATGGACAAATAGCTGTCAATTTATGCTCTGATTGTTAAGACAAGTGCAGTCAAATGATGAGGGGAAGCTTGTAAACTGGGTTGTTTTACAGTTTGCACTATTTCCGGAATGGTCCAAAAGTTGGCCAATCATAATAGAGCGAGAGAGAGCCTTTTGTCGTTCACTCAGTATGCACAGCAGGGCTACAGCAAGGGTGAACAGAATTTGGGTCCATGTGTTTTTCAGCCCACACTGAAAATAAGAACACGTGATTCTGCATAATATGTCTCCTTGCGTCAATATAATAACATAATGAGTAACTCACTGCTGCTGCTGTGTCCACAGAATCCGTGATGGAGTGCACACACAACTGCTATGGAAACGGAGAGTGTGTCGCGGGGTCATGTCACTGTTTCCCAGGATTCATCGGGCCGTACTGTTCCAGAGGTATGCATATTGACTCTTCTCCTCTCCATTCAGCTCGCTGTTCAAACAAAAGTCACATGCTGGAGCGTTCACAGCGAACCATTGACTTACTGTTTGCACTCCTCGTCTCTTCTTCTCTCTTGTCCTCAGCGGCCTGTCCCATCCTGTGCAGCGGTAATGGCCAGTACACCAGGGGGCGCTGCCAGTGTTACAGCGGATGGAAGGGCACCGAGTGTGACGTGCCCACCTCCCAGTGTATCGATCCTCAATGCGGTGGACACGGACTCTGCGTGGCGGGCACCTGTGTGTGCAACAGCGGCCACAAAGGAAGCAACTGCGAGCAAGGTAAAGGGAAAAAGCTGCTCGCGTCGGGTTTGGCTGCAGCATGTTTTCTGCGTGGAGCTCTGGGGGATTGACACAGGCAGTTGGCGAAACAATTGCTGTTTTCAACTCCACTGAGCGGATAATGTTCTGGATGTTGTTATTGATACCATGTGTATAAATTAAGTCCCTGTTAGCGTTTGTTGCTCACATGACTGTACAAAGAGGAACAGATTGCGCGCAGCAGCTCTCGCAACGCTCTGCAGTAGAAGACACCTGTGTGTTGAAAAATCAATCACTCAATATCATTTGTTTCTCCTGTGCGAGAAGGAGCTCCTTCTTTTCTCCTCGGCCTTTTCTACTTCAACGCGTTTAACTTCCATCGATCCGCACGCCGACAAAAGGCAATTATCAGCTCAGATTTACATGTGCTAGTCATTGACCTTACATGTGGAACGGCATTGAGTTCACTAAATGAATTCGTTGTGGTTTTTCTATCAGGAGAGTGTGGGACGTATCGCAGATGGCTGGGGATTACATTGAATTCTCATGCAGTTTGGGTCTCCGCTTTGATGGATTGGTTTAGGTTGATCATCAATATGGGTGCAGAGTAATCAGCTCGGGGGAAAACACAATAACATAGTCACAATTTATCCCTTATTACTACTGTGTTGATTTTGTTGGTCATAATTACCAATTATTAACTTAGATCAGCAAGTTGATCTGCAAATTGTTAATGGTAATTGATTAGATTTGTCTAAATGCTAATTGTACTCCTTCCCTAGTTCTTATAATGAAGCACAATTATCCTGTCACTGCATTGGGAGCACCCTATAATATAAAGGAGCTAGTTGAACATAGGGTGGAAAATTACTTTCGAGACCGAGGCTGCAGCTCCACTCTGCCATTACATTGCTGCGGATAATAACAAAGTTTGATTCGTAGGTTGAAAGTGGGGACATTTGACCTGACCTGACCGCCATCCTCTCTCTCTTTCTCTCTCTCTCTCTGTGTGTGTCCTCAGTGGACTGCGTGGACCCGACCTGCTCCGGTCACGGCGCCTGTCACCACGGCGAGTGCCACTGTAACCCGGGCTGGGGCGGCATCGGCTGTGAGATTCTGAAGAGCACTTGTCCCGAGCAGTGCTCCAGCCACGGCACCTTCAACACCGACTCGGGGACCTGCGTGTGCGAGACCAACTGGACCGGAACCGACTGCTCCATAGGTCAGAATATGATTCACTGCCTTTTGACTTGTTTAGATGGAATCAAAGATCAAGTTACGCAACTTTGGCTGTTTACTCAGCCATTGCTTTGACATCATTGATGCCATCGCCTGCTTTCTAGTAACTAGTAACGTCTACCAAGTTGCTTTAAATGCATTAACAGGTTGGTTGTTGTCATGAAATCAGATGTTTGGACAGCAGCAGATACACAGTATAAGCCTTTCTGTTTACTGTGTGTAGTTTGAATCAGAGCTGTAAGTCACTGTTGGGTGGTTGAGTGAAGTAAAGCAGGCATGTGGTTGAAATATAAATGAAATATGACAAAACTGTGATTTATCTCATAAGGGTGGTAGTTAATTATGTCTGACATTCATCATTCCATTGATCATTAGGTTATCATTTATCAGAAGTAGTCATGTCGCATTTTGGATTAAAACCCTTAAAAGAGCGTTGACAGTTAATTCAATATTTTTCAGCTTTCGCCCTAAAAATACAAATTAAAGAATCCAAATTGTAATTGGTGATGTCACACTGATGAATAGTCTGGCTTTGCTTCATTGATGATCAATGGGCGCTCCGTGATCGAGGCTCAAACTCTGGCTTTCTCTGTAGATTTACGGCACATAGGATGAGCTACCAGCTGAGTGTTACTATGAATTCCAGCTTCATGAGTGTCAGAGAGGAAGAGACGCCTGATCCCTGCAGCACCTGAGAGGAGAGTGTTACTCTGGGTAGATGTGCCAGTTTGGAGCGTCACATTAGAAGTCGTCTCTTTGTGTTGTGGAGTGGAGCGGAGCTTTCAAGATGCATTCAGAGCAAACATATCAGAGTGCTTTATGGGCCAGTTTGACTTATTTGGAACAAAATATAGACTTTCAAAGCCAGCGGTACTGGAAAGATAGCTTTTTTTGAATTTCCAATAGTCAATCCTTACGTTCCCTATGAATTGGCCGTTTGAGCTGAATAAAAAGAACAACAGAGGAACAATACTGTCAACTGCTGCGTTATGATTTCGACAATTCAATAATGTGGAGTTGTATGTGTGATCACACTTTTGTAATCAACACTCGTTACACTCGGGGGTTTGCCAATTCTAGACGTAGCAGATGTGAAGTACAAAACGTCAAACCAACATGTAACAGTTCTGCCGTTCAACATGTGCACCTTTTAACACGTAGCGCAAATACGCCTCGCTCTAAAATAGACACATAAACACATTTCCCAACAACGGCGGGCGCGTTCAGAGAAGAGCTGACAATAGCGTGTGAACGTCCGCTCGCAGCAGACGCTCCTCGTTTGTAACTTGGCTGCGGGTTCAGAGTTTCCCTTTGTTGCAGGTAGGTGGCATGTTAGTTGAAATGTCGGAGCCCTTCCGTCGCTGATCGGTGCCTGAGATTCAGGTGATTTATGCGCTTTGCCACAGACGGAATACACTGATTCACCGTGGGAACCTGATGCAAGATACTGAGCCAGGTTTGAATGTAGAGAAGGGAAGTTCAGCGTGTTTCTGTCGGTATAAAAGGCCGTCTGAAGTGTGTGTCAACTGAAATTAAAGTTAAGATGTAAGCATGAGGAGTCGTGATGGTATGTTTGAGATGATAGAGCGTCCTGTATGTGTGTGTGTGTGTGTGAAGAGTTCTGAAGGAGAAGCAGCTGGTTTGATTCGTAGAAAGAATGATTGTTTAGGTGAAGAGGGAATTTTGTCTTCCTTGATTCTCTTTCCATCACAACTTAAGAGAGAGTTAATTTATTATTCTGTTTAAGTTTTTGATAATTCTGAGCACAGCCCTCTCACATCCTGTCGGCGTCCCCGCACCACAAGCTCATTGATAGCAGAACTCAATACCGAAGGACGTGGCTGGCCTTGTCGCCGTCCAAAACTGGGGGAGTTTACCCACCTGGGTGGGCGGAGGATTCCGTCTTAATTAATGCCGAGCTTCTTCCTCAATTAAATAAACTTTAATTAACACAAGCATTGCGCGGATCGACCGCACACCAACGCTATCCGGCGCGAGTCAGGGGCATGTTAAAAGCAGATAAACACTTTTTCACTAATGAAAAATTGATTGCATAGATTCTATGGGAAGGAGGTATCCCTTTGGAATTGAATGACTTCCCTCCAGAGGCACGCTTAATATTCTACAGTGTCGACTCCACTTAATCACAACCAACCAAGGTCTCTCAATCGACGAAAAACATTCAGATTCACAGATGAGAACAGAGGGTTAGAACGGGACGAGTGCAGGTACAAGAGTGCGGCTTATGCGGTAGTAAAGGAAAAAAAGATATGCGCGATCAAAACGGCGCCGTGTATTATGCTTGACTTATTCCTTTTTCGGGCTGCGGGATGAAGTCTCCTTTGCTAATTTGCTCTCCCTTTAGGCTACGCCAAGTTTTAAAAGTCAGAAACTTTTGCTTTGTGGGGCTGTATAGATTTCCTGGAGCATCTAGCCACTTAAAAAGTGAGGTTCTACTCGAGCTGCTTTCCTCCAGCACACTGATGGGTGTTGTCACAGTGGAAAACTTTATGTCTGTGCAGTTCAAAAGCCTTCATAGGAACTCTTGGTTCCAGTAAATGAACATTTCTTATTCTGACACAAGGGTTTTCTTTAATATTGGCTTTAGAGGAAAGTGTTTTTCCCCCCCTCCTCATGCTACATATATGCCAGCTGTTTCTGATGCTCCAAGTCTGTCAGGGTTCAGACATGAGACGCATGTTTCACTTCTCCATCCGTCACTCTGCCAAAATGCCACAAAACGGAGCTTTCAGAACATGTGAAACCTCAAAGTGCTGTCTTTTTTAGATGCATCCAAAGTAACGGGAACGCTTTTGTGCTCTGACTTAATTCCGCCATGACAGGTCCCGTTTCTTTTCCACTCATCAGAAAAGAAAGTGCCCTCTGAGATTACCGGAGCCTTTGATAAAAAAACCGAGTTTAATTGACTGCAGAAATGAAAAAAAGCCTCGTTTTAACCTGCGTTGCTTGCGTCTGTGTCTGTTTTCTTCTTTGTAATTATTCAGAGAAATACATTTGACTGTGTGATACGCTTTGGTGTGATATCAGATGGGGGGGGGGGGGGGGTTGTTGTGGCTGATTGGGGTCATTTTGTTGATAAGCAAGCGAAGACGTTATAAAGTTTCTGGTAGTACATCTCAGCTGCGTCTGGCATCATCCATGCGCCATCACATAACAAAGGGCGGCGTCTCTCTTTGTGAAGTGCCGTGAAACATCTTTTTTTATGTGCATTCTCTCGCGTACGTTCATCTCATCTGAATGGCTTTCAGAGCAACATGACCTGATGTATCGTATTGTCTCCCCGGCGTATTGAGGAGATCTCGGTTTACAAATGAAATGTCAGGCAATGAAACTTGGAGGGAACTTCATTACGGACTGAACCCATTAAAGTAATGCCACTGCGTCTCATCTATTAATGCCACCGGTCTTTGGCAAATACTGATTTTTAGTCAAAGTGGAAGAAGATTGAAAGTTGATTGGGTTTTCCCGTTGCCTTCCGAAGATTCAAGACCGGCTGACATTTTGCCAAGTGTGTAGCCGGCGTAAATACAGAGTCCGTCGAGAGCCGTGAAAGAAGAGGAAGCAGTAAAGTCTTTACATAATGGCGTCGCTGTAAGAGTCTCTCTCTTTATGTGAAGTATTATCAGACGTTTTGTAACCGAGCCACACTAAGAATAGAACTGAAGACCTGTGTCGTCCCTTCAAGGGCTCCTATACACACACAGAGGGCCGCGTCATTTAGAGCCTCTTGCCATTGTCCTGTGAAAACCACACACTTGAAAAAAAAGAGAAAGTCAAACCTTATTTTCGGTTTATTCTCTACGGGCCTGAAGGCAGCATATTATATTTCATCTTAAAGAGGACATATTGTACGCTTTGTTATTCATTTTCATTTAGGGGTCTATGATAAAACGTTGTAATGCTTTAGTGTGGAAAAAAGATCCGCTTTTGCGCGCCCTTGCTGTAGCACCACCGTGCACAGTGAGTGAAATTGAGGAAAGACTTCAGGGCAGTTCAGGACATTTACAATATTCTAAATGAAGGACTAAATTATACTATAAAAACAAAGACAAATACGGTCGAATATGTAACATGTCAACTTTGAGTGAAACCTTTAAGATATGTGAAAAGAAAACTGTTTCAAAGTGAGATTCTTCAGCAGAGTCCATACTGCATCTGCTCTGCGATTGCTGTCAGTGTGTGATGGCTTTTCCTTTGCAACAGAGGTGTGTGTGGTGGACTGTGGCCCCCACGGGTCGTGCATCAGCGGCGTGTGTCACTGCGAGGAGGGCTGGGCCGGGCCGGAGTGCGAGCAGAGGGACTGTCACCCACGCTGCATTGACCACGGCGTCTGCCGAGAGGGCAAGTGCGACTGCCACCAAGGTTGGACCGGCGAACACTGCACCATCGGTGAGCCGCAACGCTGCACACACACACACAGACACACACATGACAGCAGTACTTGAAGTCATTACTTTCATGGCATTTTAGGACTTAAAAGGGCAAATAAAATGATGCTTTTTACAAACGGAGGCAGATCTTCAGGTCTTCCGGGCAGAGATCCTGTGGAAATGCCGATATTGATCTTTTTTTGCATTAATTCCAAGAAATCCCGTAATGAAACAGTTTGTTCCTTATACCGCCACATCTGAGGGTGGAGTATCTGCAGGAAATGCTCTTCTCCTTGAGTTTTCCAGCCACGGTCAGTGTTAATTTTTAACAACCCCTGTGTGCGCGTGTGTTCGCTGCAAGCAAACTGCTGCTGCGGCTGCTTCTGGGAACATGAAATGCCTCACGACTTGAGCAGCAGTGGGGTTTTTTTTCTGGGAAAAGATCTATCCAGCAACAGGAAACGTGGCAAATATGAAGGAGAAAAGGTGTCAAAGGCCACCGGGTGGGATTTAAATCAATAATGTTGTGGTGATGAATGGAAGGGAGCCACTGTATCTATGCCTTTGTAGTGTTGCCTTTGCAGATCTTAACCCTTCTTCCTCTTCTTCCATGTTGCCACACCCTCCATCAGCTTTGTGTTTCCTCTATCATCCATTTTAGATATTCCACCTTTTGACTGCTGGAGTGATGCCCCTGTATTAGCGAGTCAAGGGCAGGTATTTAGGGAGCAGAAAAGCCGGGGCGAGGCCTCTTTGGAATATCATTTTTCCGAAATGGCAGCGCTTCATCTGGCATTAATGAGCATAATGAGTTCTGAGATGTCACTTCCTATTGACCTTTAACTCAACCTTCCTTCACGCCTTCGCTCCTGTCAAAGGTGCCGTAGTTAAACCCTGACACACTGCGTCAAGCGGCTCTCCCCCGGGCGTCATCTCCGACCACTCGACAATGACACGCTCCCCCCCCCGACACAAAGATCTGCCTCTCCAAACTGTGAGAGCGCAATTATGTATTTACAAGTTCTCCGTCAGTGGAACCGGCCCGATCCAAAGCGTAAATCCAAATTGGGACTCGATGGAGGTGGGGGTGGGGTTGGGGTGTTGGGGGGTCACATTCCTGATCTTATTAGCCTTCCTCTCCCTCCTTAATGCCAAGTATGCCCCCATCCATTTTCTCATTCTTCCCGACTGTTTCAGACTCCTGTCAGGGCCTTGGATTCAGTCTGGATGAATAGGCAGCATTTTACCTTTTCTTCGAGAACTCGGGGCTTATTTTGTCTTTTCAAAACCTGAATATCTGCCATTCGCACAAAGCGTCTTTTAATCACATTACATGGCCAGAGCCTGAATGGAGGACTTCCACAGCTATTCTATTGTCGCGAGCGCCGACGTAGATCCTGTTATTTTTTAAGGCTTAGCTATTGTCAATGACTTTTCTCAGCACTGCATTTTTACCATTAAGGTGTTTTCGATTCGTCTTAGCATTCTGGGTTCATTGCCGGCCATTGTGCTGGAATCGCCGAAGCGGAGATGATGGCAGAATTGTGTGTGTGTGTGTGTGTGTGTGTTGTGGAGAGAGGGGGGTAAAGTTTAGCTGCACTGCTTTATGATGCATTCATATTGGGATGAAAGTGAGTCTGCATAGCTCCCAAACAAGCTGACAGAGAAATGTTGGAGGAAGGCGATGCTGCGTCGTGCAGCCTCGTCTAAACCGCTCCCATGTATAAAGAAGAAGAAGAAGAAGCGGCGCGTTCCTCTTTGTGTTTCAGCCCGTTAACATTCAGCTTCGGAAAAAGGCAAAGCAGAGGGGAGAAAATTAACAACGCACGTTTCTTTGTCGAGCTTAAAGTCGGCAGATTGATTTACATGCAGAAAAAATGATCCCACACACTCGCACAGACGGTTGTGACGGTGATCATGCAGGTAATCTGTAATTCTGATTAATCAGTCGCCGCTTTAATTAACTCCTTCGTTTGTTTGTCACCTAGCAGATTGTTTTCTCTTTCACACCCACCTTCTCTTTGTCTCTCTCCTCTCTCAGAGCAATTCTCTGTTTTCTCTGCTGTCACTCCTCCCTAACCCCCAACTTACGCCAGTTCTCTTTTGTATTTTATGTCTGTCTGCCTGCCTGCCTCTCTGTTTCTCTCTCCAACTCCCTCTCGGCTTGCTTGCGTTAGCCCTGGATTCCAGAGTCTCAGGTAAAATCACTTTGTTTTCACCTCGCCTTCAGAATGTTGCGCCTTACACGAGATGTTTTCTGATCCGACTGAAACACCTTTTTTTAAGTTTGCCTGTGACTTAAAAACACACACACACACGGAAAAAGGAAAAAAATTGATTTCTGTTAACACGGGTGAGCTTTCAGTGTTATCAGTTACATTCTGTAAAGAGATTGACATTGGAGCACAAGCCGCGCTGGCGAAAAAACTATAATCTCCGGCAAAAACTTTCCTATAGTGTTTGAAAGCAAGTTTGCAGCTTAATGCCAGGAGGCGTTTCCACTCTTTGTACTCCCTGTAAGTTACAATAAGTAAATGTGTTTGTCAGTCTTAGCTCTCTGCCACCACAGAGATAAGTAATTATTTTCTTTTCCAAATGTTTCCCTCTCCTCGGTTGTGTAATAGGAGCAGTCAAGATAGGATATAAAGGTAAATTGAACCACTACCCCCCCAAGGGAGATTGTCACAAACAATCCTTCCCTGCCCTCTGTCTTCTCCTAGCACGGCGTTATACACACCTGTTCTTTGTCCGAGTCGATCATAATGTTTCCGCTGTGATCCCGCTCTCCACCTCCCCCCACCACCACCCCCCCACCGATATGTCCCCTCATTCTCCTGTCCGTCTCAACCAGTCTCACACAGACTCCACGGTCGTCCTGTTCCCCCCCCGCCTCCTCTTCCCCGTGTCTTTAATTTCCCTCCTGTCTGCCAGATTCAATGACAAAACTGGTGTGGTTAGTCATGTTTCTCGACTCCTTGTCTCACCCCCTCACTAGAAAGGAATGCGATCTGGCAGCAAATGATCTGTTTGTAAATGTAGAAACTCTAGACCACCCCTGTCCACCCACCCCCCCCACACACTCCTTCCCTTTATATGCATATTGTACGTATAGCTCCTTATTCCCTTATGATGTTGCTGTGACTTCACATGAGCGTTTTGTCACACTTGCAGTGCAATACGGGCAAAATTCCTGCTTTAATTATTCGCAGGCAAGAAGAAGTTATTAATCTGCGAGACGGCTATTGATTTTGAAATTGCATTGAGCTTCTTAAATAGGATGAATGCAGAAAAACAAGCCCCCCCCCCTCCAAAGAAAAGGAAACATACAGTTGGGAGCAGTGAGATTTGGCCCAACAGCATTATCAGCGCTTCACTCTTCAGTCTGGCTCATGTGAAACGACAGTAATTCCTCACACCCCCCATCCCCCCAGTCCTGTCAGAGGTGTATTGTACTGTATGTTCACCCAATACTGTCTGATCATGTTTGTCCCTCCTTTGCTTCCCCTCCTCCTCCCCCCCTGTCCACTTTGAATCTACTCCCCCTCCTCCTCCTCCTCCTCTCCTGCTCTTGTCACCTTCCTCCCCCCCCCCCCCTTCCCTACTTGCTTGACTTCCCTCTGATTTGCTCGGACGTTTGACATGTACATGACGTGTTGACAGACGGCTGCCCCGGGCTGTGCAACAACAACGGACGCTGCGTCCTGGATCAGAACGTCTGGCACTGCATCTGCCAGTCAGGGTGGAGAGGGCTGGGGTGCGACGTCGCCACGGAGACGCTCTGCTCGGATGGCAAGGACAACGAAGGAGGTAGGAGGGAACGGAAGCTCGGCACAAAGAGGCTCGTGTGCCCGCGCGAAAGAGTTAACAAACAAAACACTCAATCATACATAAAACATCACAGGACATTACATGCAAATTTGAGAGCAGGGTGTGACACACTGTGCTTTAAAGAGTGCAGCTGCTAATTACAGAAAAAGCTGTTAAACGCGGCTGCGAGCACGGCGATGCAGACTGAAAGATCAATTTATTAGGTACACCCGTGCAGTTTCAAGTTTTGTCTTCCATATTTAAACAAATGATTGTGTCAAAATCTGACATTTTCCAGTATAATGCAATCATAACTGGTCTAACTACAGCTTGTGGAGTTGCATCAACACGGTGACAACATGGAAACGGATCATCACTGAGGTTTGCTTTATTGCAGGACTGATTACATTATATTGTATCTAATAAAGCATGAACTAAATTGGCTTTTGTCAAATGTGTGTGTGTGTGTGTGTGTGTGTGTGTGTGTGTGTGTGTGTGTGTGTGTGTGTGTGTGTGTGTGTGTGTGTGTGTGTGTGTGTGTGTGTGTGTGTGTGTGTGTGTGTGTGTGTGTGTGTGTTGAAAGAGGAAGCAAAATCCACCTGCACATCCACAGCAATCCCATTATGCCAGCAGTATAATGTCCTCTCCTGTCTAACATAACTCTGTTTATGTGTAACTGCAAATCCTGGGTCGATCTCCTTCATTCCAACGTTAATTTCATAAAAAAAAAGCCAACATGCTGCTTTACAATAATGCGCAATCACAATCCTACATTTTAAAACAATTTACAACAAACACTTTTTGTATTTTCGGGCCCTAATGCGATTTGAAGTGAAGCTCTGCAGCAAAGACGCCGCTGTTTGGCGCTAAGGTGGTTTTGTTCTCGTGTCGGATGAGACAAAGTCACAGAGTGAAGTGTGCTGTGGGTGTATTGTTTTGATAAACACTTTCTGTAACGGCGAGGCTAAAGGACAGTACGACATTGCGTTCTCACAGCTACCAGCCTTTCTATTTTCGGCGCATACTGTTTTGCAATAAGCCCATTTTTTAAAATGCCTTACAGAGGTGAAGTATTACCTTTACATTGTGTACATTTTGCCCTCTCGCCTCCTACAAACTGAATAACTAATGAGTCGCTCTTCAACTTCATCAACAAGCAACCAAACTTTAGTTGAAGTCCGCTGCGGGTGACACACTTTTAACTAGTTCGTACTTTGATGTCAGCTCAGGATTTTTGCTGTCACTTTAATGAAGTCAAGTTCAGGTTAGAAGTCATCCGTGTGCACTGGAGCTCGACACAGCGGGGGGAAGGATGCTCACACATGCTTTTGTCAAACCCCAATTCATGGAGGTCAACAAGGTTCCACCGCCCTGTCCTGACTGTCCCTCCTGTTTTCCAGATGGGCTGGTTGATTGCATGGACCCAGACTGCTGCACTCAAATCTCCTGCCAGGGTCAGACCTACTGTCGCGGCTCGCCCGACCCCACCACCGTCGCGAGCCAGAGCCAAGGGTCGCCGGCCCCCCAGCCCACCTCCAAGGGGTTTTACGACCGCGTCAGTTTCCTTATCAGCCCCAGCGGCAGCCATGTGATTCCGTGGGAGAACCCGTTCAATAGCAGGTAAAAGCGTGTGTGTGAAGTACTGACAGCTCTTTCATTATGTGGATCACGGTTGCTGTTGCTGGCTCATTACCGATCAGGAGAGGCACCTTTGTTTGTGCAGACACTCTGAGAAGTCAAAGAATATCTTTGTCTTTGCACTCGCTGTGACAAGTGTTGTTTACGACAGCCTGCTCGCTACAAGCAGCAGCTAAAAACAGACCGTGCGCTGTTTCAAACATGACGATTGCATTTCTCAGACCAAGATACAGGATGTTTCCAAAAAGAGAGGAAGATGTAAGTAAAGAGTTTATCCTCGCTCTAACAGAATGTATATCCAAGGCGACGGGTAGTAACACACTACATGAAGCAAAATAATGCCAACTATAATCCCCATTTTTGCTATAACTTGATATAATAACCGTTGTAATGCCCTCATCACGATTTTACTCAGGCATACTGTACTCAGATATACTGTTATTAAGATTATTCATCAATATGTAGCAAAATATACTGTACAGGTATGTGTCACATCTATTTCGTCACTTAATCAGCGTAGCAGAGCAGTTGACAATGGCATCTAAATCCAAGTTCTAATGTTCATGTAAATGTACTGAATGACTTGGATCACACACACACACACACACGCACACTGTGACCTTCGATTCCCGCTCCCGTCCCTATGATACCTGGTAATGTGCCTAAACCTTGTTTTGCATCGTGCAAGGATGAAATATTTCAATTGTTAATCTGAGATAAAACAGTAATGAATAAATTTTAATAAAAAAGAAGACCTGACAAAAAAGACGAAGACGAGGAGGAGGAGAGGCGTAGACATCAGACACACACACACACACACACACACACACACCCACCGCCCCCCTAAAGCTTAATGCACTCCCACATCTGTTCAGAATCATGAGTGGAGTTTGTTTTGTGACTGATGGAGAGGAAAATGATTGCCAACTGTGTGCAGAGGGCTTTGGGAATATTTCCTCCAATAGTTTAAAGTAATCCCTATGTAAATAGCATGCTTTACTGAAAATATAGAATGAGGCGATTCCCTCCCAGCCGGGTTCTTGGTAATCCTCATCCTCATTGTCTTCAGCTTACTGTCGATTCCATGTCTGGCATAGGCATTAGCTCTTTTGCTCAAAATAGTCATTTGCCTTTCATCTCTTCGTATAAGTTTTATGGTCCAAAACACAACGGTGCATTAAAGAAGCTCAGCACACAACTAGCATACAACTGATTTAGACAATTTTTTGTTTTTTATTTTCCAACTTTACATCATCTAGAAACACAATTAAGTGTTGGTAGAATGCTTTGAGAGTTTGCTTGTATTCCGTCTCATACATTTAAAGTTCATAGTTGAATAATTTAGCGAGTCCCTTTCTGGAGGATGCATTATGAAACACACACTGAAGCAGGGGGGGGAGGACAATGTCTGGAGAGCGTCAATTCGGTATTCCAACGGCGGCTGTGACAACAGTTATGTGTAGTTGTCAAACAGAGGCGAGATGAGAGAACAGTTAGAGGTCGTTCCTTCGTCCTCTCCCTAAGAACTCTGTGTGTAAGCCAAGAAAAAGCCGGCAGATTTTATTGTGTGGTCAGGTTTCAGAACTCAGCGGTACACTGGTCCCTCGTATAGCTCAGAGAATAAAACATGTGTTGTGGTTTAGTGTTTTTCTCCTTCTTTCTTCTTAGTCCCTCAGCCGTATCACATGTCCCCACAGAACTCTCCCACTGGGTTTTCAGATGGTGTTTTTCTACAGCCACCGGGAGACAATGACAGATAAGGATGCATGAATTATATGATTCATTTCTGGGGTTTCAGCAGGTGGTGCGACTCATTTGTTTGGGGTTCAGCTCTTGTAGCATCACGTCTGCCTCTCAAAAGATTAATAGAGACACGGGGGAGAGAAAGTGAACCTTCGCCGAGCTCTTAAGTGGCCTTGTTCCCAGAGCCACTAAATAAAGAATGGGCGATGGCTGTGCCTGGCGTGTAAGCAGGAGGGGAATAAGATGTGGCTGAAGCTGTTGATCATCCTCGTCTCACGCGTAATGACCCGGAGATAAAGTGGCAAATGAGACACGTTTTGGCAACAGTCGCCACTTGTGACAAATGTCGAGAAAACACTTTTTAAATTCCACTCCGCGGTTCAGAAGTGGGGATTGATTACGACTGGATGGAAAAATATTGCGGCGGCGTGCCCTCTCTTCAAACAAGTGACGTGACTTAACAAATTGCCTCACACTTAAGAATACATGAATGAGAAGCAGAGACGGGCTCGGGCCGCGTTTGACAGATTTTATTTTTCCTTTTACCTGGAAACTCTGCAGTCATTTTGAGTTATAACACAGGATATGTTAAAGTTTAATCATGGGTGAGACTTTCATACCTGTGATTTATGAAGCAAAAATCCCAAAGAAAATAGTGTTTTGCGAGTACGGGAAAGGTGGAGGGGAGGAGGGGGGGAGGGGGGGAGGGGAGAGTGGGACGTTTTCCGGGGATGTGAGGGAGCTTTTGACCAGAAGCACAAACCGTTTGCCAGCTGGGAAAATCTGGGTGGAGAAACTGAATGAGTAATGCTCTCCGGTGATACAGCAAATACCATTGAAATGCCCTTAAGTGAGGCGTTTAACCCCCACACCCCCCACCTGTTCCGGCGGCTGTGGCTCTTTGGCTCACGGTAGCAGACTGGTTACACCGGGCAGCTAGCAGGTGTGAGCGGAGGTAATTGTTCAGATGAAAGATGGGGGCTTGTCCCAGCTGTTTTAGCTTTTCAGATACTAATTTATTATACTGGTAAACAAATTCAGAATGACTTGTCTGATTTTTTTGTGTATTCAAAGTTGGACAGCTAAATATTTGAATACCCAAAACAGTAAATGCTCCGAGCGTTGACGTTGTTCTTCTCTTATGATCCCCTGCAACAAATGAGGGGAAATAATAGGAAACCTTGAAAATGTTGACATATTGGTGAACTTAACCTGCAGAATCTATTCTGAACATATTGATTCATGTTATTGATGTTCTTTTTCACATGGCTAATATCTCTCCCCCTCTCTAGATTGCTGTGGCGATACACTTATATTGATCTTATTCGCTGTCCTCCACATCATTTGCCGCTCGTGGTGCGATTGCTGTTTTGAATTCGTATCAAGAGCCTCTTGACACAGTCAGCCGCTGAGCTTTTGCAACTTATCACATCAAGAGCATATCTGTAACAAGCTGAAGAGCGCACTTTGACAGACATCTTGACGATATTCTATCTTTTATCAAGATGCATGACAACTGTTTTCCTACTTTCAAGCACAGGATTTCGGAGTGTGGCGCTGATAAAAGGCTCCTTTTGGACGCAGTATTACTGAATAGTCGGGGTTGTTTCACGCTCTCTTCAAATGCGTCTTAGGGAAAATGATTGATTCAACAAGGTTGTGATGATAAGAATTGAATATTGAATGAGTGTTGTGTAATATCCCCACTGATAAGTATCTTGCACACCGACTGCTTTATTTTAAATCCTCATTCAAGGCGTCTTTATACGCTTCTGCTTTTACAAACTGTGCTTTCAAGAGACATTTGATTTCTGAAAACAGGATCAGTTATTAAAACAAAGTCAAACGGTGTGACCAATGCACGCTTTAGATAAGTAAAGGAAAAAGAAAAAGGAAAAATGTATAAATTAAATGGAACATAATCAGCAGAAAAATCTAAATCGTGACTAATAAGAATAATAAATATTCAACTGATTAAACAAAATAGGAGAAATCATAGAAATAAGGTGGAAAATGGTTCTAAAAGGTAAAAAATAGACGGAATAAAATGACCAAGGTTGTGAAATTGTATTCATAAAAAGGAGTGAGTCAACCTTTTATAATGGGAAACTCACTCTTTTGTTACCATTGACCAAGACTGGCTATGCAAATTGGATCACCCTTGGTTTTTGCGCTCATTTATTTCCTTGTCTCTACATAATATATAATACCACAATAAATGTCTGTAAAATCTCATGAAACTGACTTATGGGTTGTGGAAGAAGGCGAGACAAAGAGTGGCAGTAATGAAGGTGCGACTCCTGAGTTACAACCGCTGACATGTGTGTTTCTAATGATCATTAAATCAAACGTCTCGGCTCGTACAGTTGACAGTGTTGATGACTTTTTGTCTTTGTTTCCACGTCGGATGGCGATGTCTGTTTACGTGACCCTGTCTGTGTTTGTTTATCCCTGCAGCCTGGTGTCAGTCATCCGGGGTCAGGTCCTTACGGCTGACGGGACACCGCTGATCGGAGTCAACGTGTCTTTCTTGCACTACCCGGAGTTCGGCTACACCATAACCCGGCAAGACGGCATGTAAGGGAGCCTGCATATGTATAAGATATGAATACATACTGGTACATCTGATTGACATATCCGAGTAAGCATAAATGGTCGCATTGTGGGGAGTAAAGCCCTCTGGTTCATCCTCACACAAGGTTTGTTTGTGCTGTAACCAAACTGACATGGAGGCAATTAGAAAGAGCTTTCCAACAGCGCAGGACTCATTATGGCAGTTGCCCAAAAAAAGCTGAAAGCAACAGCACATTGTGCCCCGCAACTATTCTGCATCCAAATGTCACAATGGTAGAGGCCATTTTGAATATGGCTGTTTGTGATGCATTGAATCCAGCAAGGAAAGAATCAATTCGCCTGCAGTGCAGCAAACATGGGATTACTGTCCGACCTTCCACTGCTATTACCACAGAGGTGTCCTTAATAATGGAGTGCAAACGCAAAGAAGACAAACATATGTTGCACATTTTAGGGAAAGGGTTCACCTCGGTTAGGAGCTTTGTTTTGCTGATGGTCGTCGGAGACGTCGGGATTCATTTAAATTCAGAGGAGTGCCGTGTTTATGTGTCGGCAGTGTGGAATAAAAAGCTTATGAGTGGCAGAGGACTGTACAGCTGTTGTTATGAAGCACAATCCTCAGGTCTCCAGATAGCTGAGGATTAGCTGATTTCTTCAGATATTCCGCCCTGTAACTCTTCTGACAAGGAGCATGATAAATGGCAGAGGATAATCACACTTGGTTAGCCAACAGATCGGCTCAGGGTGTTAAGAAGAAGGGTGGGGGTGCTGGAGGGGCAGCATCAAAGCCTGGCCTCTTGCAGCTGTGAGCTCCCCACTGCCCAAAGTGGATGGGGGGGGACGAGAGAGCGCGAGACGGAAGCTGTTTCAGGTCAGCTGCACAGCTTGGCTGCTGGCATGTGTGGGGAGTGTGTGTGTGTGTGTGTGTGTGTTCGTGCACGTGGAAGAGATGTGCGTAGGCGTTGAAGTCCATGAGTGTGTACGCCTTCGCACACGTGACTGCATGCAATGTCACCACACAGATGCATTACCCCCTGGGTAGTGGTGCTGGCTGGATATATAGAGCAGTACGTCAAAGACTCGCCCTTCATTTCCAAACCAGTAACTTTTCCTTGTGCAATGTCGTACTAATTAAAACCAGTTCACCAGAGAAAGACCAAGACTCAGGAATCTGAACCGGTTTTAACTGTAACATGTCTTCCAGCGCCATGCCTGGTCAAACAAAAGTAATAAATTAGATTCAGTGAATGGAAAAAAACACACAGACTGGAAGGTTTTCAGTTCTGAAAAAAAAACATCATTAGGAGGTTTTATTGTAGGAAAAGTTTAATATTTCACACATCTCCCATCTTCACCAGGTTTGACCTTCTGGCTAATGGCGGCGCCTCTCTGACGCTTATGTATGAGCGCGCTCCGTTCCCCACGCTGCGCCGCACCGTGTGGCTGCCCTGGGGCGTCTTCCACGTGATGGACACGGTGGTGATGAAGAGGGAAGAGAACGACATCCCCAGCTGCTACCTGACCGGCTTGATCAGGCCCAGCCCGCTCATCCTGGCCACACCCCTCTCCACACTTTACAAGACCTCCACAGAGGACAGCCCCATCATCCCCGAGACACAGGTGGGACTGCGCTCACACAGGGCTGCTTATTGTCCAGTCACACACACACACACGCAGAATGTCTTTTAGAGTGCAATTTTAAGTCTTATTTCATTTAGACATGCCTTTCATTTTCTTGCCTTCCGTGTTTTGCTTGCAAACCTCCAGATTCCATCAATTTCTCTCGAAGCAAAGTCTCAAAGCAACGCTGATCACTCTGATTTTATACTTCAAAACCAAGTCTTATGATAAATGCACGCCACAGGATTTGATTTGTACTTATTTGAAATAAATCAGCACTGAGATTTACAAAATGTACCTTTTATGCAGCTTTTTGTGTTTTTAAACTGATCCAAAAAAAAACCGTCACTCGCTATATCTGAGGGAGGAAACATCCTGCCATATCTTGTGGGTGCAGCGTTAGTTTGAGGTGAAACATGTCGAGCACCGTGACTGCTGAGGAAATGAGAGCAGAAGTTGTCATTTATGAGAGCTTTGGGGTTCACACACGAGTTAATCTCTCCAGAGAGTAAAATAACAAAAGAATAATTTATTCCTAGTGCAGTTAGATGACTTCATTTGCATATGTAGTACTAACATTGTCTGTGGTTGAGGAGAAGAACTTATTTGAATGTTTTTGGGGCTTTTAACCGACATTTATGCTGTTTGACTATATAGAAAAGAATGTGATTAGTGTGTATGTTTTATAATACTGGAGACACGCCAGAGTGCCCTTAAACACAGTAATAACTGTGTGTTCTCAGAAAAGTCTGAAAAGAACAGAAAGACCAAAAGAGATTCATTGTGTAATAAGAGGAGCTGTTCTTCTTGTTCGTGCTCCTTAAGTCTGCACCTCCCGCTGTGAACTTGGCACCAGTTTGACTGCTAATTAAAATCACAGGTCCTTCATGAGCAAGTAGCCATACCAGGCAGTGACCTCGACCTGGTCTACCTGAGCTCCAGGGCAGCTGGCTACAAGCCCATCCTCAAGGTGCTCCTGACCCAGGACCGGCTCCCCTTTGGCCTGATGAAGGTCCACCTGATGGTGGCCGTTATGGGCCGGCAGTTCCAGAAGTCGTTCCCCGCCTTCCCCGACCTCTCCTACAGCTTCATCTGGGATAAAACAGACGCCTACAATCAGAAGGTCTTTGGCCTGGCGGAGGCTGTGGGTGAGTTTCCTGCTGTGAGGCTGTTGTGTAAGCAAAGGCTGAGTGTGGGATCTTTGTGTTGTACACAGACTGCGAACCCTGGTTGAACTGGGCAGATTGATTTTTATTTTTAAATTCAGGATTACGGTATTTATCTGGGGACATCTTTTGTTACCATATGCAATAAAGATTTAGCAGGTGGTGTGAAATCCTGAAATCCCAGAGTGCTGCATTTTTGAAGGCCACTGCTCTTTTGCTGACTTCTTTGTTTTGCATGTATGATATTTCAGCAGCAGTAAAACAATGACTAAAATATTGCCTATGTGGCACAGTGGCCTGGAAAATTCGAGCAAGGAGTCCATAGGTATAATTACCATATAGACCCACTACAAATAATGTAGATAAAAGCACTTGACTGAATAATGCATATTTTATCTCAAGTATTACAACTAATGTAGGATAATAATTATAATATGATCTTGGCGTTAAACATTATGTTCCTGCATATGTTATGCTTGTGCAGAGCTACGTAACATTTACTTTGCATGAACTACAAGTTTTGGAGTATTTCTTCCTCTCGGTGTCTCAAGGCTGCGGTGCTCCGGTGCAGAGCACACTGGGTAATGGTGGAAAGCGGAAACACCACAGGCAATCAACCGTATCATGTTATCATGCTGCAATCACATCACAGATGTTCCGATATTTGCTGTAATATACTCCATCTCAGCTTTTATTGCTTAAATAATTCATGCCACTTTACACACTGTTTCATGTTGTAGTTTATTTATATTTACAAACGATAAAGCAGACAAATGAGAGAGGAGCGCATAAAATACAAACTATAAAGGTGAGACACGGAAACCCCACGGGTCTGCTAAAATCAGCCCAGTTGGAGCAAATTACCTAGTCAAAGGGAGAAAGAACCAACAAATACAGAATCACTTGCAACGTGTGCTGAATGTGTTATTGGCTTCAAGCCTCATTGCTGCCATAAGTGTCAGGTAAAGAGGTTACAGCCTTGCTCACCGTGGGTATCTGCCATCATTACTTTCAGTGTCGGTGGGATATGAATACGAGTCCTGCCTTGATGTGGTGCTATGGGAGAAGAGGACCGCTGTGCTGCAAGGCTATGAACTGGATGCCTCCAACATGGGAGGGTGGATGTTGGACAAACACCACATATTGGACATTCAGAACGGTAAGAGATCAGGAGAGAATGATGTCCAGGCTGACTTTGTGTGTGTGTGTGTGTGTGTGTGTGTGTGTGTGTGTGTGTGTGTGTGTGTGTGTGTGTGTGTGTGTGTGTGTGTGTGTGTGTGTGTGTGTGTGTGTGTGTGTGTGTGTGTGTGTGTGTGTGTAAGGGGGCTGAGATAGGTGGCCCCTTAGGGTTACGGACAGGTGGTCTTTACCCTGAATCACAGCAATAAATACTCAAATCAAAATGAAATATGGTTCGTCATCCAATCGGCAGATAATAGAGGAGAGTTTTGAAGGGCCGATCATTCACAGTAATGACGGAATAAATCAGCGGGTAAGACACCAGGGTGAGCGGCTCGCCATGATTCCACACCACTCAGCTATTTTAGGAAAGAGACAGCCCTTTGCCGCTCACGCTTTTTTGATGAAGTTTAACTGTTACATTCATTCGATAAACTAAATTAATTTCTGGCGCTATCATCAATCAGAATCGCTGTAATTGCAAAAGTGCCGCGCAGACGCCAGAGTTTGTCTCGTGGCGAGGCTGCAGCAAAGAGACATCGACGGCAAAGCGGCGCCGGCAGCAGAGCCTCGCTTTCTAAAATAAACATACCCACAAATAATTAAGAAGTACAGATAGAGAGGGAGGCACTGCAGGGCTGCACACAGGAGGTCACACGGTGTAATGTGGAGAGTAGAGTGCTGCTGTGAGGTGTAGGCAGTAATATCGGGTGCGTTTTAGAGGAAGTGAGCCTTAGGGTAGTGTACATTGTCAGTTTCCAAGCTGGTGTTTTGATGTGAAACCCACTCCAGCTCGTCGGGTTTTTTTTGTTACAGTTGTCGAGAAAAATTTGTGTCCCTTTCAGCGGGAAAATCGTCAAGGTTACAGCCGTTGCCCTCGGTGTTTTCGTCCTTACTCGCACGCTGTCACACTGAAGTTTGTGACCGGGGTTTATTAGTTTGTTTTCTTCTCGCATTTCTTTTATCTGTTTGCTCATCGTTATGTAATACATACATGCGGAGGTAGACGGGTCGCAGCTTCCAGTGCAAATTGTCTGGGGAGCCGAAATAATTAGTCTGTTCGAATGCTTGCTAAGAACATCACCGTGACAGACTTCGCATTGTATTATGTGAATTTCATGTTTCATATTGAAGCCGTGTTTGTTATTCAGTTCTTAGATCAACATAATTATGCATCCCACGTTTGTTCGCCCCCTTTATCACTGACCTGCTGCAGATACTTCCTGACCACCGAGCTGCCCGTACAACCACAAACATCCACTGCTGCCCACTGAACATCAATGTTTAAGCAATTACAGGTCAGGTGTCCGACTCCAGGGAGCGAAGTTGTTCAGGAAGGGAAGAATAACTGGAATTTCTAAACTATGTTGATAAAGTTGGCAAAGATTGAATTATGACCATTTAGTACTTTCGCTAAATGCATTCAGAGAGTTGAAATTCCATCCGAGTATCACCTTCACACACCGCCTGTGCTGTTCGGAAGTATCGGACTACTTAAGAGAAGAAGGGTTTGAAGGCGGCGGCTGCAGCAGTCTGCTTCTTGACAGTTTGCCGTCAGCACAAAATTCAAAAGTCATACGTTTTGGGAAACGGCACTCACGGTAACACACTTCATGTCTTCAGCTTCTACCCTGTTCCACTGTAACCGCTTGACAAAAGGTGGTGCTAGGAGTAGAATATGGAGCTATATCATTTAATGATCTGACAAAAATGCACATCCCATTCCTGACATTCATCTAAAGTGATATACTAAACGTCGCTTCCTGGTTTTGTTGGGGAACTCTCTGGAACTCGGCCCCTAACAAGGCTCCCTCACAATAAACATTTTCACTTGGAATAGCAGGAGAAGACGTGTGTGACTAACAGCATTAATGAATGGCTGTGTTCCATGTTGTTATTCCAGAAAGCAATGCCAGTGAGCCAACACACAACACACACACCCACACACACACAAGGCCCTGCAACTTATATGCTCAGCAGTAGAGCAAACAATATGAATGTTATTGGTTACATGTGTGCCTGACAAATGCAAATGCAGTGACAAAGGTTTATTTGAGCATCGCTGCTTTAGTTACACTGCGCTCCCTTTGCTTTTACTGCAGTGTAAACACTGCAATAAACATCCTGCATGCCCACAATGGTGAGTTTCTGCTGATCAGACCTGTTTATAGGTGAACTTTGGGGGGCGCCACGCACAATCCTGAGAGCAAATCTAATGGGTGAATATCTGTGTACTGTAAGTACACGATGTCCTCGCCAAGTTAGTTCCACCGCTCCACCGGCATTTGCAACTCATCGACTTTGCGAAAATGCCAAAACGTGCTCCTGGCAGTGTCCGCACCATATTTGAAGCTCTATTAGACAGTAAAAAGCGAATGCCGTCATATTAATCAAGATACATTGACAAAGATTTGGCAACGTACTTGATGAGGGTTTAACAACGTACCAATGGCCAAGATTCTTAGAACGTGTTGTCGTTGAATACAATCCTCATTAATGCTCTAAGCAGGAGGCGTTCAAACTGCCCAACTTGTCCAACACGTCTCGCTGTGTCCTGGACAGTTGCAGACGCCTGATTGTCACATCACGTCTACTCATCTGCATAGAGCTCTCTGTGTCTTTGCACTCTTTTTAGTGTTTTGTCACAGAGATGTTGAAAACACGTCAGAGGCGGTTCATCAAAGTCTGTCTATATTTGCTTTATTCAAATCAAGACATCACTTTGTCCTGCTTCCTTGTTGGAATAGCGGACATCAGGTCCCCCGGCTGAACCCAATCTGTCACGCGCTCTAGACGCGGCAGTTTCTGAAGTACGCCACAGAGCACTGCAACGCGTCTGTAGCTTTGACTGCTGCTGGTGCGCTGTGTTTTATCTCGGGCGTCTTTGGAGATGGCACACCCATCTCAAAGGCTTTCACAACAGTGTCACAGTCGGCGTCCTAGTTGTTGTCGAGACAGCCTTTGTGATCAACAGATAGGCACGGCACATGCGGTATGCTAATGTTTGCCGCATCCGTTTATTAGACGAGAGCCGTGTCGCGCTTCTTGTGTTTATCAGAAAATCCGATGTTTCTGTGCATGGAAATTGTCATATGCGCGGTTGTTCGTCTACATGGAAACGTTGATAACACAAATGAAACGCACAGATGGTGTCTATTTTTTTTTGATGCAGTAACAGCTACAGCCTCCCTAAGACGTCTTCACAGCTTTCGCTCGTCCCATTACGGCATCGCCCCCGAAGTAAATCGCTAAGTCTGACTAAATGTAAAAAATTCAAAAATATTTTTCGGTGCCTCGTGTTGTTTGCTTCTGTCTCATCAACCCCCCGACTATCTGGAGCTTAATCGCTTCGCCAAAAGGGTTTCACGCCACAATCCTATTAGCTCAACCCAAAGACTGCGAGCTTTGTAAGACTGTGAAATGTTTTTGTTAGCGCTTTTCTTATGGTGGTTGATACTGTGCTCGCATCAAAGTAACATAACCCCATCTGTAATGCTATCTGCTTTTAGCCTCACATATATTAATTTTCATTACTGAGGGTTGTGAGTAGGCGCGTAGCTTTACCCCTGCGCTTTCCCAATCCAAACTGAATTATTCAGCCTCGAGTTCAGCCATTTTTTGACATTTGAGATTTATGACCCACGTAGGTTTTTGGGCAAGGGATGCAGTTCGATATCCTCAGCTTGGCATGAAGATGAATCCAAATATCACTGTTTGCCTTCATTGCTGCTCCAGTATTGATTATTTAATGCTGCAAACCTTGACTAATGTCCTCAACCAACATGTTAGCGGTGTTGGTCCAAGGCAGCGGCTCAGCGGGCTCCAGACGTTCGCTATCACTCTTTGTTGTGACTCCTGCTTCGTTTTTGCACCAGCTCAAACATGGCAGGACTTGATTGTGATGTGTTCCAGTAAAGACAACCCCCCCCCCCCCCCCCCCCTCACCCTCACCCTCCAAGGCAAAAGCTGCAAACCCCGCCCCCCCCCCCCCTCTCTCTCTCTCTCCCTCTCTCTCTCTGACTCTTTTCCAAAGCCTGTCAAACCAGATAAGGCAAATTGCTGGTGTCTGTGCTTTAGTCATGTCCTGCTGCCCCTCCTCTCTCCATTACATGGTGGATATGCCTTCTCCTCCATCTGCAGCTCGTCTCTATGTAGGGTAACATAGCCGATCCTTATTGCTGTTCAGAAATGCCGTATCTTGGAGTGTGCCTACTGTCCAGCTCGCGCACACACACACACACACACACACACACACACACACACACACACACGTGCTGCATTCAAGCACTGCCTGCTTTCAGCTCCTAACTGTGGGAGCTGGTGTGCTATCTCTGAGAATGACACAGTGCAAAAAGAACAAAGAAGGACAGGGTGCAATTAAGACACACTGCACTCCTCCCCTACCAATCTCTGTACTCTTTATATGTCACCAAGGTGACATTGCTCAGGGCGATCTAGTTTTTTATCAGGTACGGAGGCTTAGCCTTGCGTTCGTACCATTAATCATCTCGAAAGCTGTGATGTCGGCGATTAAAGCTTTTTTTTTGGAGGCATTACTCAAATTGTCCTTTCGTCAATCTGTTTATTAACTTGTTGAATGAAACAATTGAACAAAGGGTAATGATTGAATGGATTGATGTTTTCAGAGCGGTTGGCAAGACACTACCTACAACCTGTGGTATGCATTGTAAGACCTTGTGTGTAGCGAGGTGAATCGAAGGCTTGAGGCTCCCAACTATTGCCTTTACATCATTTATTCAATATTCTTGATCATTACACTTAGGGAATTAGAGTCTGATTGTATCCAAGGTTACCTGACAACATTGTTTACGCTGCCTGATATGGAGTTGGCACTGTTAAATACGTACGTACGTACCCTTATAGAAGCCCGGCTCATATCTCTCAGTATGGCTTTTACTCCCAAGTTAAGCTTTATCATATTTTTATTTATCATTTCCGAGTCACAGTTTTTTTTCTGCTGCAGGCACTCGACAAGATATTGCAAATTATTCCTGCATTTCTTCAGGATAATGGCTTTTATTTGCATAGCATTTCCTCCTTTGCTTCTTGTCAGTTGCTGCTTCGTATTGGGCTACATGTTGCTGCAGTCTTCTGACTCATACTCGCACCCTTGGATGTCTTGACAGGTGGAAATGCAGCAGTCCAGGTTGCACGCAATCACGTCAAAACACGCCCATTGCAGTCGCAGAAGCAGAGATTAAACATTTTGCGCACACGCTCGTTCTCATTCCCTCTTCCTCTCATCCCCAGCACTGTTATTTAATTTTTCACAAATTGCTCTCCAAAGCCATTCGTCATCACACAATCATTTACTGCTCAGTGATCAGACGCGTCCCCGACTCAAATCCCAGACTCAAGTCCTTAGTCTGATAATTCCAATCAGATGCCAAACTCACACTGTGGCTCCATGTCGGCTCGGCACGGTCTGTCAGGGGAGCACTGGATTGTTTCAATTCGTGCAGGCAAAAATAACTTTGCTAAATTGGATTTCTGCTCGTCTGAGATAACAACAGTTGCTGTATAATGTTTTGGGAGTTTTATTTAATCCAAACTCAGACCAGAGCAGGTTGAATTAAAAGTATAAAGTACTGGCACTGATGTTATTGTGAGGGAAACCTGAACCTGCATGCTTATTGTTGGTTTTTCCACATATTCGAGGTGTGTGTGTGTGTGTGTGTGTGTGTGTGTGTGTGTGTGTGTGTGTGTGTGTGTGTGTGTGTGAGCGAGGAATGCAGAAAACCGAAAGAGAAGTGTATCCAAGCTAAGTACAGAGAGATGGCGGGGGGTATTTAATACATTCCATCATGCTCTCTAATAGCCGATGGTAAGCCTTGTGTGTACTCTGGTGGAAGTGTAAATAGATGGGGGCATGGCAGCTTGCCAAGATGACCTCAGTATTAAAGTGTTTTTTTTAGCTGAATCGGAGCCAAACTGTTAGATTGCTGTACTGCTGCAGCTGATCCATGTCCTACACGTTACATTAGGCCACCGGATATTACAAATGTCCCCCCCTTTTGGTTTTTTCTTACGAGCAATGTTAATGAGCTATTACACAAACAGACATTACAATTCTACACAGATTACAGAGGCTTTTTGTTGTTTGTCGCTATGTTTCTGGGTTCACACAGTCGACCTCTCAGCTCAGTCAGAGTTTCATCACGCTGCGCGTTTCATTCGCTGAGCAGACACATGGATCACAGTTCAATTAAAGTCCCAAGGTCGTGTGTTTGATGGCGTCACACATAAACCCGTCCCCCGGACCTATTTGTCTTTGTTAGAGGCGCATGCATAAACCTCTCGGACACAAAAGATGGATTGGTCAGATTGTCCTGTCGAGAGTCTTGCCAGACTGTGCCTTCATTAGAATTTGCCCTTCAATCAATTAAATCAATGGAAGGAACTAATCAGCAAAGGGACAAGCGGCTCGGCAGCGCGCTCGATTTCACAAACGTCGAGGGCTACGATGGCTTGCGGGATAACGCTGTCGGAACAACATTATGTGGGCATTCAGTGGTGTCATCGATCTGTTAATTAGGATGGAGGCGGACTGAATTCAAACAAGTTTCTGGGTGTGAATAATTAAGTGCTTCCAGCATGCAGTACTGCCTTTGATGTGTTTCTTCCCTCCTTTGAAGAAAGTCCCACAACATCAGCGCCCCTCTAAACACCCCAGCTATGTCTGCTACTTGTTGAAATATTCATTTATGGTGACTCACCAAATTTGGTAACTCCTCCGTGAAACGAATCTGTCATTATCAGGGCTGTACAGTACTCTGTAATTATATTTACCACCTCGCTGTGAGTCGGGGGAAGTAAACTGCCAGTTGCCTTATTTTTTTGGATGCCCAACAAAGAGCCTGTTATAAAATAAAGGCATGCTGTATCAAAAAGGTGTTGCCAGTTCAGGCCTGAGGCGACGACCAATGAGGAGAGAGCAAGTTATTTTGGAAAGGGGGGATGGAGCGGGGGTTGCTTAAAGAGACAGTACCGCAGATCAGTCTGTATGTATTAAAAGTAAAATTGGAGTTGTGACAAATGGGCCTCTGTCAGTGTGAAATGTTTGGTGTATTAACATGTAGTAATGAAAATCCTTAAAAGTGGAACTACAAACTTGGACCTCAACATTTTGAGGAGTTTGGAATGAAATAATGAAATGTTTTAGATTGATATAGACAGGTATATAGCATTTCTTCTTCTTTCAAGTTAGTTAATTAAACAATCTCCAAAATGCCTTCAAGCTACAAACAAAAACAGGACAAAATAAAGGAAGTTTTTGTGTCTCTACAATAGTTTGGATCAAATCTTCTGTATAATTCATGGTCTTAATCTGGTTTCAGTTGTCTGTAAGATAACAGAGCTGGATGGAAAACTGCAATATTACAGTGCAATTATGCCTTGCAGTCGTAGGACAAAGGAGTAAACGTGTCCAGGAGATGTGCTGGACTGTATTAATAACCATAAAATATAGTAACTGATGGTAGTTTACACTGTTTACACTGTTTAAGAGCTCCTTTGAGATAAATGAAGTTTGCGCCACGTGCCTTAAACTAAATAAGTCAAATCTGTTCTACTTTGGTCGATTTATAGCGATTAGATGCGCAGAGATCACAAGTTAAATTTGTCTTTCATAAAGAAGCAGGTGTAGAATATTACTTAACCTATTTTATTTCCCCCCCATATTTTTATGTGCTGCCAACGACAAACGCGCACATTGCTTACACATCGTTAAATAAAAACATTTTTTGTGTGTTTCCCAGGCATTCTTTACAAAGGGAGCGGGGAGAACCAGTTCATCTCTCTGCAGCCGCCGGTGATCTCCACCGTCATGGGGAACGGCCGGCGCAGGAGCATCTCCTGTCCGAGCTGCAACGGGCAGGCGCAGGGCAACAAGCTGCTGGCCCCCGTGGCTCTGGCGTGGGGCATCGACGGGAGTCTGTTCGTGGGAGATTTCAACTACATCCGTCGCATCTACCCATCAGGCAACGTGACCAGCATCATGGAGCTCAGGTAAGAGGGTTCTTCATACATTTGTTCACCTGATAAAGATTTCAATTGAGACTCCAGAGGATTTTGGACAAAATATAATCAACATGACATTCTGCACATTACATCATACTGCATTACACCGTAAAATGTTATAGTGAAATAGTTTCGGTGCGCCTATAGATTTTGGCTGCCACTTTACATTTCTATATGTGTTCAGCGTGGATGGGGAACCTAAAATGGCACGGGGAAGGAATTTCGGTCACACGTCTTCGCCCTGCCCACAGACATTTGAGATCTCTTCCCTATCTATCTCCATAATTAGGAAAGACATCCTGTCTTCAGCGTGTAATTGGGATGATTTACGTCGTCGTGCCAACTTGGCCTCTCCCCGCAATGACTCCGAATCAGCCAGTTGGCTTATTTGAGAGTGGCAGATGTTGATTAAATGTACATCGGGCCATCATCATCCCCTCCACATGTATGACAAACATAGGAGAATTGCTTCAAGAGGACATAGATCACCACATTGCTCTTGGCAGGTCGCTGTACTAACGCTGCATTCACACAGCTACGGCTTTTCATGCTTAATTCTGTATTTTTTTCTTCTCTCTTCTTCTTCTGAGTATCTTTACATTTTCTCCTTTTTAACAACCCCATATCCCATATATGTGCAAATGAGAGTTTAGCTTCAGACTTACTGAGGTAGGCAAAACACAACGACCGCCGAAAATTAAATTCATTACCCAAGCTGTTGTGTTCGGAGAGAGATCTTTAAAAATGTCCACAATCACTTAATTATACTTTAAGGGAGAGAAGGATTACGGCACTTGTTGCTTAGCAAAGATAACTGCTGAATGAATATATGGACGTTGCAGATACAGTGTCACATTTAATGACATGCGAGGCAACGGCAAGGAATTTGAAATGCGTGTTAAGATGAGTCTCATAGGAAGATATCTGTGGCCTGTGTTCTCCGACAGATCAGAGAATATCCAGTTGCTTCTGCTTTGTATCCGATATGTGCCACATGTAAGCAAACAAATCAGGACTTGGGTCACTTCTACCTGTTTGTAAGCGAGTGTGTGTAGCATTAAGGGTAGAAAACATCAAGCTTCAGTTCTGACCTTCCAGCACCCCGCATTCAAAAACAGTAGAGATGATTGCAAGGCGTCCCCCTCCCTTCTGCCTCAGGAATCACCGCCGCTGCACCTGCACCGTGCTCAAGCTGTGCCCCGGCGCTTGTCACAGGGAGCTGCCGGAAAGACACAGGCATGCCCAGCAGCCATTCACTAGATAAAGAATCATAAATAAAAAGCTATTTTGCTCCGTTGTAACGCGGGGAAAACGGCGCTATTAAACGATACGGGGAGGATCTGGGACAGCTTCTTAACATTTCACTGCGAGGAACTATCAGATCAGAACTGGAGTACAAAGTATTATACAAGTGGAAGAAGCAGAAATTGTTTTGCATAATGTAGCGTATCCTCATTGGCTGGGAAATGGAATCCCTCAAACCTCTTCCCACAGAAGTCTCTCTCCATGAACTGCTGTTTGCATAGGCTGTTTTTAGACGTTGGCTTCGGTGGACACAATAACAAGTGGCAGAATCAATATTTCAATATGAGCTGTCAAATTGAGGAAAGCGGCGGTAATGCGGCGCCGGGCTTTATGGGGACAGGAGTGCATCTTTTCCTCCCTCTGTGGGTTTGAACTCCTCGGATTGTCGCCGTTTCTGCTTCTTTCCTGGCGGCTGTGCTCGGATTCTTCAAAGGGATACTTGAACATTTTGATTTCAGCTCATTTCTTTCCCCACTGGATGCTAAAGAAAAAAAAATGTTTTGTTTTGCATGTTTACAAAGAGGAATGACATCACCGCTCAGGCTTTTCATATGGAAAAGTGAAATCAAATAGTGTTCATTCCTGCAAGAAAAACTGGCTGACTGATCAATAATGCTGGAAATGAAAATGTTAAGTGTCCTTTTCATATTTCTGCAATATCATGATCTTCATCTTTTCTTCTTTTACTGCTCCCTCTGTGTCCTGTCATAGAAATAAAGACTTTAGACACAGGTATGTACAATGACTTCCAGCAGTGCATGTTGTCTTTGTACCCCATTATTGTACTCGTATACATCATCATTTGTATTCTGTAAATACACGGAGAGCTCTGCCTTTACAGTCACGTCTAGGATTAGTGATGTATTATAGCTTAATTAAAGCCACAGAATCGGAATTAATTGTCACAAATCATCCAGGAACCATTTCAGGATTTAGTTCGGTGAGCCCTTTAATGATTTACATCTACTGTATGTTTACATATGGAAGAGCATGTGTGTAGCAGTATACCTGGAGAATATAATCACTTAAGTAAATTGTGCCTTCATGAAGCTCAAAATTAGGTTTACAGTATATTTATAGTACATTTGTATCCTAAACAACTCCCCTATACTGCTCTCTGTCCACCATTAAGGCTGTAGATGTGATGTCATGGCCCATTTGTCGAGCGTAATTTACACCTCAACACCGCAACAGTGAGCACGCCGGAACATTAGTTAACTACACAGCAGAACACAATGAAGATGCAGTTTGTCTGCCGGCACACTGGCTCAGCCGGCAACCGTCGATGTTTTGGTTCAGGCATGAGTTGTCGCTATTTCTTACCCCACCAAACATGCAAATTACGCTTTTACCCATGCGCACAAACGATGAATTGGAGTTAATTATTCTTTATATGTAGAGGGAGAGAGAGCGAGAGAGCGAGCGAGCCAATGTCAAAGAGAAGCTGAAATGTAAATCTAAAAATGGTCTCAGAAGAAGAGGCTCTTAGAAGCAGTTAGTGAGCAGACCGCATGTTCTGGTGACAGACACTGCTGAAATTTCCCTGGCCACAGTGACACAGTCAGCGAGCATGTTTGATACAGATGGGACTCGCTCAGACGCAGTTGGAGGCGCAGGGAACAGCGGGAGTCAATCGTCTCACAGGAGGGTGCCGACTCGAGCCCATCTGGGACACGAATAGACCATTCGTCTGTTAATGAGTGGCCGTTATGAGACAACGGCACCGGATCAAGCGGTGACACACGGCAGCGGTCGGGGTCAACCGTCTGAGCATAACTGCAAAAAAAAAAAAAAAAGAGGAGAGAAACTTGCTGGACTAATAAGGTCCAACTCTCTAGTGCAGATTTCCATTTGAATTGTAACCAGCGGCAGAGAAATCATTCCTCAGGGTAGAAAAGGCAAGAGGAATCTTGAGTGCTACCATTTGTGGTTTAGGTAGTGGCAGCGAAAAATGTCTTTCTTGTCACAGTAAGTAATATATTCTGTTAAGACAGGGGTAGAAACAAGGACAGCCACTGCAACATGTTAGGAAGGAGGTAAAGAATGTCTGATCGGAAAACTAAAACGCCACCTATTTCATTGTCTCATTTAATGAAAATAATTAAATAATAGGCTTTAAATGTTCCCTTCAATAATGCAGTTGCACCATGGAAACCGTCCTCTATTTGGCACTCTAATATTTGCAGATTCGCACATTACGCTTCTAAATGCTGGAATGCGTCATCTTGAATGCATTCCAGAAAGTAGCAAAAGGAATATAAGTAAGACAGCCCGACACCAAATCTACAAAGGCAGATATTGAAGCATACCTGAACATCTAAACTCAAATTACAAATAAGGGGAATGTGGAAAACAGGCAGGGAATAACCTTGGTCTTGATGGTCTTTGTGAGAAGGTGCCTCCAGGCGAGCAGTAGATTAAAGAGGCCTTGCTACAGCAGAGGGCTTTAACCATGATCTGAATTTAGACTAGTGCAGGACCGTTCTGGGGCTTCACAGCAGCAGGGACGTGAACCTGACATGAACTCACACCTACAGAGAGTCCTGCGAGGGGAGAGCAGACACGTCAGACTCCAGCTCGGTTCAGCTGAATGCCTGTATTTATTTTCGCGTTATGTTGTTTAGATGTTGCTTGTATTGCGACCCCCCTCACTTGTAGGTTGAATGTAAGAACAAGCTTCTTTTTTTTCTTCTTTGATTTTTCCCTTTTTTAAAAAGGCATTTGGCGGCGTCCACCTATTTTTCAAGCTTTTACGTTGACTCATAATAGCTGTCAGCTTTTACGACTCCGTCTTCATCATTTCACAAAGATGTTTCGCCGTCACATTCATTTTGCTGTCATGTTATCCACTTCCTTCTCCGACCCGTATTGACTGAGGTGCCATTAAAGCTGGAGTGCAACAACAAAGCGGTGTTTATGAGAGTACTATAAAAACCGAGCAATTTTTCACATTAACTGCCTCTGTTTTTAGCTATTTAATAATAGTTAAGCACCGCCTGTGCATGAATTACTGTGCCTCAGTTATAAGAGGTTAAATTAGCGGTCTGTCATTATCTTCACTTTGTGTTCAATGAGCTTCTCTTGGCCTTTTTAAAGTGTAAATTCCAATTGTGTTTTGTAAAATCTTTTAATTCCCAATCCTTGACACGTGTGCAATCGTATTCAGGAGTTCCATCCTTAATGAGGCTGTTAGAACAATCTAAATAAGCAGAACCACTGCTTGTTGCATGTTGTTAATGTGAGCCAGGCGTTTTGCTAATTTCCACAGGCTTCTGCTCACAAGGGAAAGATTAAAATGAAATGATCTGGCGGTGCCTCCTCTGCTTCAGTGGTGCCCTGCTCAATTCTCTTTCCAAACCCTCCCTGTCTCATTTCTGTTTTCCACTTTTCATCCTTCAATGGCGCATTTTGTTCCGCAAATTCCTCACAAAAGGTGTTTAAAACATCAGCTTCCCCTCCCTTCAGTTCCTTTTCTTCATGACAATTGCTGCCAATTTTTAGATACTTGTTATTAAATTTGCAAGTTAGTTAGATTCTGAGTATATTACAGAAAATACTGTTAAAATTCAAGCAGGTTTAATTCAAGGAACATACTGTAAAATGCTGAGTACGGGCATTCACTCTCTTTAACACACATTTTTGAATATAAGTGAGGAAGTTCCCCTTGATCCATTAGACATAAATATTATAGGATAGTGTGCAGGGCCGGCCGTTAACCATGCATTGATGAACAATCGAGGGGAGTGAAGAGAGATTGTGAGCAGGTTTTGCAGAGTGTGCAATCTACGTTTAACTGTTTTTGAAAATCCAATGCATAGTAAAAAAAAACAACGTTGGCTCTCTGCAGCACTGTAATGGAATCACTGTGTGCAATAGTAATGAGACTGAAAGTTTAGAGTGAAAATAAAGCCAAACAAGGTCAGTAGAATTATACAGAGATTATTCCTTTAGATAACATTTTAGGGGAATTTAGACTCGTTAGAGGATGACTAGGTTGCAAGATGAGAAACACGACACTTTCAATATCTGCCACTGCCAAATATAACAAAATTATTCTCCTGAATGCAGTAACAACCCAGCGCACCGGTACTACTTGGCCACTGATCCAGTAACAGGCCAGCTGTACGTGTCAGACACCAACTCCCGGAGGATCTACCGGCCAAAGTCCTTAACCGGGGCCAAGGACCTACAGTCGAACGCCGAGGTGGTGGCAGGAACCGGCGAACACTGTTTGCCCTTTGACGAGAACCACTGCGGCGACGGAGGCAAGGCTCCCGAGGCCTCGCTCACCGGACCCAAAGGTATCATTTCAAACTAATGAAGATGTGGGGCTGAAATGGCGGGGCGGGAACACGGCGACCCGGTCCCCTCGGTCACAGGTGGCGACGGAAAGATTTAGATTTATGTGCACGTTTGGCTCTGGGCCAACTGTGCCTAGTGGATTCCAGACATACGTTTTGGTCGGGGAACATGTGTAAAAAAAACAAACAAAGGACAGGAAGATTCTCTAAGTTAAGATGTACTTTACTAGCTTTTCAAAGATGTGTTGGTGTTCAGCCCCACCACTGCATTATTTATTTTTAACAATACACTATTCACATTTTTCACAAACCGCCTCAGTCAAAGTAAAACCTCCAGGCGTTTGGAGCTCAGAGTAACAGGTATCAACAACAACGTGCAACCTGTCGGTCAAGTTCAAGAAGCGGTTTCCGTTTGTGATAAGAGGAATTTGCTTGCGTTTCCATAAGCTCCTCTAAATAATAAAATAATTCCTTTTTGCGGTGGTTGTTGCCAACTCTAATGGCTCCGCTTCAGCTGGGTTCTAAAGGTTCGAGCGGAGGCAATCTAAGGCAGCGACTCTAATGATTGAGTGGGTGGAAGCCGAGACCAGAGAAGAAACAGCAGATGGCTCCTCTTTTTCTCCCGCCGTCAGACATTTGGTGAACTCTGCTCAAATATGACACTTTTCATCTGTCTGAGAATCTCAGACTGTCAAATAGCCAGCTCCCAAGGATCCACCGTGGGCTCCCACAGCTCGTCAATGTTTTAGCAGAAAGCAATCTTGTGCAGACCCAGCCACAGGTCAAACCAAACCACTCACTTTCCATAGAAGCTCCATTGCTAAAGAAATTATAGTCTGGGAAAGAAAAAAAAAAAAAAAAAAGGCCTGCTTAAAAAGCTGATTCAGAACCCTGCGAGCCAAAAACCCCCCCTGTCTGCGCCGTACGATTTTCCAAGATCAACCGTGTATTCTTCCAGAGTACATCCAAAGGCCTGTATTGTTGAAACCATATTGGGGCCCAGAGAATGGAGTATAGTCGGGGTGTATGTGAGGTACAAGTGAATTCCCGCAGGCGCTGGTCTCTATTAAGCAGCACAGTGACACAGAGAGAGGTGTGGAGGCTGCTGTGGCCTGTTAATGTATTTTCCCTGTGTGGGACATGTGGCGATTGCGACTCCGCACTAGATCGGCCCGAAACTTACAACCCTGAGCCGACACTCAATCATTCAGACAATTTAGTCGGCGGCCGTCACCATGGCAACTGCCTGTCTCGCACCCTTTTCATCTAAAATTGGCCAAAGCTGTCATTTCCGCTCCCTCGCTCATCCATTCCTCAAATGGAGTGCAGATTGTTGATGATTGCCAATGTCGAAAAATTTCCCAAACGCACCACTCATTGACACTCCACCCCCCCTACACCCCACCCCACCTCCGAGGTTCCGTTTTTAGAGCCGGGGTTACAAGGCGCTGCAGAGTGCATATATACCGAATGAATACAGCCTTTCCCACTTCAGCCTGAGAAATTATTTAAAAGCAGAAAAGCAGTGTTTGAATTATTGATAGATGTGCTTTTTGCAGTGACCTGAATAATGGGAAGGCAAGCTTGACACATGTATCCATCGTGTTCCGTCCACTGAGTCATGCAGGTGGAGATGCAGCATTATCTACAGTGTTTTCCTGTTGTCGCAAAGCCCCTCCCCCCCCCCACCCCCCCAACCACTTTACACCCTCTCACGGCGGCGCTCTGACCTCAACAGGTATCGCGGTGGACAAGAACGGCTTGATCTACTTCGTGGACGGCACCACGATCCGAAAGGTGGACCAGAACGGCATCGTCTCCACTTTCCTGGGTTCCAACGACCTCACGTCGGCTCGGCCCCTGACCTGCGACAACAGCATGGACGTCAATCAGGTGGCTTACACGCACAATTGCCAGACGGCTTTTAGTCCAGGCTTCCACGAGCTTCACAAAGCATGTCAAAGCACCACCTCTTGCCCCCTCCCACTGTTCCACTTGCCCACCTATGACTCATCATCAGAGTTGTGTAACTGGGCATACTACACCTGAACTAGAGCACATTTTGTAAGTAGCAGCAATAGATCCTGACTGGTTCTCTGTCTTCAACTCACGCCGGCATTCATATTTTAGACATTTACCCGGCAGTCTTATTCAGCGTCACGTGAACAACAAAAGAACGAGCTTGAAACCGCAAGATCACCGACGTTACAAGGTGCTCGGCGAGGAGACATCCAAGAGTGAGAAAATGTAGATTCTCTTTCTCTCTCTCGACGACTGGGGCATTTTCAGCTACAGTGCAGAAGAGAAATATGGCAGAGGAGGATGTGATTTAGGCAGGAAGGGGAAGATGTGAAGTGTTTATTGAAGAGATGAGTTTTCAGGTCACGGCAGATGATAGGAAGGGAAGAATAATTATTCAGTTTTTGGGGCTTGTTTTGATGTGGCTGCAGCTCATTTAGTGTTCAGTGTTCCACTAGAAATTTTTGCAGGATTGAGGACACTTGCGCGATACATAATAATGAAGCGGTGAACGCTGGTGAATTTGCCACGCGTGAAACCTCTTTCTGACAACGGGCTCCGACTTTGTCCGGCGCAATTTACCGTGCGTGAATAGAAGCGTCGGCGTGTCCCAGCACAATAGGATACAGCGCTTACAGTACCATGACACCTCCTAAATAAAAAAGTCCAACCGAAACGCGCCACACCCCCCCTCCCCCGACCCCCCAACCGCTGGCTGCCTTCCCACTCTTGTTTCACTCCTTTCCATTAACAGACTCGACTTAAGATGAATAATGAAGAAAATAAAAAAGACAGGCTTTTATGGCGCGAGGCAGAATGTGTTCTAGGCGAAACTCTGTTCCCCCGTTTCTGCGGAATTGAATTCTAGAGTGGATTGGCTGTTGAGAATGAAATTGCCTTCTAGTTCTCCCTCCTCTTCCCCTGCGCACCATCAGACATGGACGGTGGGCATTTTATTTTTTTTTCTAATCCAACCAATTTACATTTTAATTAGATTTTTGATGTTGTAATGCAGATCGGCTTACAAAGAGGGTAAACTGATCAGTGACACTGCACTAAAAAGACTACAAACAAAGCGCTGCAGAGGAAGTAGATGGTCGGAAAACGGCGACAGGACACAAACAAGCAGATGTCTCGTGTCTCGGCGAAGACAGATAATTGCTACATGATGGAAATGTGAAAATGCAGGAATGTTTTTTTTATGTAAACAGCAGAGGATACAATCTGTGTGTGCGCCTGTGTGTGTGTGTGTGTGGGAAGACAATCGGGGCTCTTCACTTTTTAGCATCTACCTAATAATTTGCTGCAAGCCAATAAAATTGCACTTTTGTGTTATCCAAGCTTGAGATCAGGCTCACAGCCGCATTGAGAGTGTCAACCTGATTTAACCGCCTGTGGGGGAATAAAAATCACAATTCAAGAGCGTTTTAATGAAGGCTTTAATGAAACAATTACACATCTTTTATTCGCCGACGCATGCTTGACGGTTTGTTTCCGTGCCCCTGTGTTTGCGGCGTGCGTGCAGCAGGGGTTAGTGCTTGCCCAAGGTTACGTTGGCAGCCGCATAAAGCCACACAGGGGATAAAACCTCAGTCTGCCAGTAGTTAGGTAACCCGCACTAATTACTAGGTCATCCGACAGCCCTGTTTCTATTTACATTTTAGTCATTCAGAGAGCATGAGTGAGCTGAAAGGGGGGAGCGCTGTCTGTGGTGAATGTTGAATCTATTTTCCTCAGCGTCAGATTCAGATTTTTTATTTTCATCTGGTTATATTTGTGTAGACACACCTCCGCATGCTCCATTTCTGCATGTGCACAGCTATTCCAAAATGTTCCAGCATGTCTGAAAAAAGCAAAAACCTCTTTGTTCTCAAAACATTGGGTTGTGAGGATTTACGGTTCACATTCAACGTTTGTTGGACACACATCACACGTGCTGACGGCCACACTTCACTTAGTTTGCAATCTCATATTAAAGAGTCGATTTCTGTGTTCAACACTTGTCAGTTTAAATTTCAGGTCAGAATTCATTATTGGGGCGGGGGGAAACGGCTTCTACCTCTTGGGAAATATATATTACTCTTACTTGAGGGGAGTGCGAGTCTGTTGATGAAGATTAAATTTCTGGCGGTGCCTCTCCTGTCTTTGTTGCTGTCGCGGCTCATAGTAACTGCCCACTTCTTCCATTTATTCCAAACAAACTGCTGCTACTGCCGGCGAGGTGTGAAACGTTTTACTTCTGCGAGCGGTGGATTTTAACTAAAAAAGATCTACGAGACAGAAGGGCGCAGATTTATTAAGAAGCGTTTGGCACCAGTACAAGTTATTCATGAAACAGGTGCAACAGGAAGTGCAGTGAGTGAAGCGTACTTCTCTCTTTAATGTCGCCTGCACTTTCGGGAGGAACTGGTGCATAACAGTGACAGGACAGTATTGTTGACGCACGCGTGTTCTAGCCAATTTAGGCCGGAGGCACTTGACAAGGTTTTGTATGAAGACATTTTACATGACTTGACTGCAGCTTTCGTTTGGGTGTTGGCCAGTGATACATCAGCTTGTTCAACCACTTACACTACAAGACCCCTTACAAAAACGTCGGATAATGATCAGGACTCCTGACAGCAATTAAATGAGGACAGGCTGACCTTCTTACAGCAGAAGAGGGGGTGGGGGAGGGGGAGGGTGCTCCACAAAGACTCTGCCGTCGTGCCAATCCTGAAAACTCATCTGGGCTGCCCTGTGAGCTAATGTCTGCCCCGTCTAACCTTTGGAAAATTAGCTGTATTATGATTAAGACTTCACCATTTTGCAATTATTCCAACACGTATTGCAATTAATGATTTTCTCACAGCATGTTGGTGTGGTGGCTCTCATCACGGTACAAAATTCTCGATCTTAATGCTGGAAATGCGTCGGTCACACATGTACCAATTGAGTACCAGTTGAGATGAAAACACTGTGATCATCACGAGTGATTCAAACTTTTTTTGACAACTGGGTAACGTTTAACAAACTTTCCTGCTCAGCACATCTGTGATCTCTTCAGGCAAAACACGCTGCAATTTTTTGAGCAACTGACTTCCTCGATAATTCATGCGATTTCAATGCAGCCCTGATTATAAGTGATGGTTTTTAATATAGTCTATCTTCGCAGCATATGCACAGATGCAGCAAAGAGCAAACACGTTGGGAGACAGCCGCGTTAATGAAAATGTTTTCTATAGGCGTCTCAGTCACAGCAAAGGATGAAACACTCCGGCTGAAAGAAATAATAACGTTGGCTGACCGCGCCGCACACAAAGGAGATGTTGAATGTGAACTTGACGCTCACTTTAACGCTTTCCTAACGCACTGCAGCTCGCTATCTCTGTGAGAAAAACCACTTAAGTGTGCATTTTGCTGTTACTGTGGAAAAACGTTGCGGACATCAGCCACATTACAGTAATTAGTGGAATTATGACATACTAATACTATGCCAAGCTTGTTAGCCATGGTTACAGTGTCAGATTTCCAATTAATGTCTTTCAAATTTCAGCAGAAAATAAGGTTTATCATTAAAGGCAAACCTACGACCATTTCACACTTTCATCATCCACAAGCTTAATTATTGAAAATGCCTCAGCTCTACTATTTCAGTCATGTATTCTTTTGAAGTTGGTTTTAAACATGTTGCAATTCAACTAAAGTAGATCCATTAGTGAGGTGTGATTCTCAAAACAAAACAAGAGTGTCACAAGGCTTCCATAGTCATGGATCAACAAATTAAAAGGATTGCTGTTTTGCTTTGTACAAGGACATGATGAGTTTTCAGTGAAAACGTGTGCTGCTGCCTAAAGGCCTTGACGTACTTCCACATTAGGGCATCTGGCTGCCACAGACGGGTTTGACCGTTCTGAGCCCGGCCCAAACTCTCAACTCTGCACTTAGAAGCATATGCCTGATATGACTTTATGAAGGGTTTGTCTGAATACAAGCTCAAAAAGGCATAACAGGATCCTGCAACTGCTGCTGAGTTGGAGGAGGCTGACACAAAGCCATCTTTTTTATGTTCTGAGCTTTTTATTACTTGCGCTTTGGTTTGCTGTGCACTTTTTCTCTGATTTAACAGTCATTTCAATACTTCATTATGCAACTGGCTTTGTTGCATTGTGGTTATTCTTTTAAAATAAAAATAATATATAAACGATAATATGGACAGACATCTCATCGAGCTGATCAGCAGATGTTATATAGTGGATATATAGCTTTGTGTGTGTGTGAGAATGGCTCTAATGTGTTATGTCACATGTTGTGAAGGTATGCCGAGACCTGCAGTAACTCACATGACATGTTACTTACATTGAAAGTGTAAATTCAATGATGGAGAGGCCTTGTACTGCAGCTCCAAATTTGCTTTATGCTCTAATGTACATAAATGTTACTTAACTTGATTGAATGCAAGTGGATGGATTATGTTGAATTGTAATTCAGCTGTTTAATATCAGTGATGTTGTGAAAGGCCATAATCTAATACTGTGTCCTGTATTGTAGGTGATTTTGGAGTGGCCCACAGACCTGGCTGTTAGCCCTATGGACAATTCCCTGTTTGTGCTCGACAACAACATAGTGCTGCGAATCACAGAGAATGGCCAAGTGAGTATTGCAGCCGGCAGACCTATCCATTGCCCGTTGGCTGGAATGGAGCACGGTGTAGCTGGTGGTCAAAGGGCACAGTTAACGCCCTTGGAATCTGCTGTCTCCATCGCCGTATCATACCACGGCTCCATCTACATAGCTGAGACGGACGAGAGAAAGCTGAGCCGGATCCGGAAGGTTTCTGTGGATGGTGAGATAACGCATTTGGCCGGGGCTCCCTCCGACTGTGACTGCAAGAATGATGCCAACTGCGATTGTTACCAGACAGGGGACGGCTATGCCAAAGATGCCCGGCTCAATGCCCCGTCCTCTCTCGTGGCTGCTCCAGATGGAACACTATACGTGGCTGACCTGGGCAACATCCGCATCCGGGCAATCGCTAGAAACGGGCCAACTTTGACCTCCAGTGCCAGTGCATATGAGGTGGCATCCCCTGACGCCCAGGAGCTGTATGTGTTTGACATCAATGGCACCCATCAACACACTGCGAGCCTGCTCACTGGCGAATCCAAATTTACCTTCAGCTACAGCACAGAGAATGACATAACAGCTGTTACCGACAGCAGTGGCAACACTCTGAGAATCCGTAGAGATCCAAACCGCATGCCAGTGCGTATTGTCGCCCCTGACAACCAGGTGATCTGGCTCAGCATGGGAACCAATGGCGGGCTAAAAACACTCACCGCTCAGGGCCAGGAGCTGGTGCTTCTTACTTACCACGGTAACAACGGCCTGCTGGCAACAAAGACATCAGAGATTGGATGGACAACGTTCTATGAGTAAGTATGGCGAGCGCTGGTAAGATTCATGTGTTTGAAGTCTTAATCACATGAACAAACTCACACTGATATGGGTTACACTTAATTTTTGCCCACTGCAGGAACCTGGCTGCGATACAAATTAAACTCCCTCTGCTTTCTGCATACCACTGCAAATAGTTTAAGTAAATGCATGCTGGCACATAATGTTGTGTTTGGGAAATGCATCGCCTGCTTTTCACACTCTACTAAATGGGGAAGAAGTATATTGTGCTTAAGATTTGTCTCCCACTTTGCCAGGGATCTGTGTTTGATGCTGCTACCCAATTGCTGTTATTGGGCTCAAAAATACAACATTAAAATCCCATAATAGCCAAAGATAAATAGCATTTTTATAGCTGTATTTGCGCGTGGCTGGTGTGTGCGTGTGTGTGTGTGTTCCTGTTCATTTAATATCATAGGGCCAGTTTACTCTCACTATAATTGGTAACCCTACTTACCTGCAAACTGCTTTAGGGTGCACATTTAATTGAAACCTAATTATAAAATGTGCCTCAAATCTGTAAAATAGCCTAGTTACAGAAGACCCTAATAACCCAATATGCATAAAAGATGCCTTTTTAAAATTCTTTAACTTAACTAAAGCATGTGTATCATCTATTATATCTTTATTAATTTTCCAGAGGTCAGGAGGCAGAAAAACAGCAAAGGAAGTGTTCGTTTTAATAGCATAATGTTTTGCCATACATGAATTCAAAAAGGAAAGGTGGGAAAAATAATTGACTCAGCTAATGAGCTTATTTCATTATAACATACTTTTTATTATTTAGCTGGACTTAATGAACTCTGTGCCGGGGCTAGAAGTGTTATTTCCTTTTGTGCTGTTGCCTCTCTGTGATTGAATTTTTCTCCCTTGTGGAATATGCCGTCGTGTCACATTATGTTCGGAATGACGTTCTCATTCTCACTATAACTAAAATAACCAGAGCATTCATTTGAGATAATAACGGTGCATCAATCATTAAAATAATTGAAATCATTACGAGCTGATGTGTTTCATGTAAAACTGATGGTTGATTAGATGTGTCATTGAACCATATCAAATGTTTGGGCAGAGCTTTGGATTGTTGTCGAAGTGAATTTGTTCATGTCCTGGAAATTGATGTAAAAAAAATATCAAAATTAATAAGAAACTGTGATGTTTTAATTACAATGAGCGGATGTTCTTACTCAACAACTACAAAGGGCTCTGATAATTGAATATACTGAAGGAAAGTCCTTGCACACATCCAAGCTTTGTCATTTGATGTTCTCTTCAAACAGTTACGACAGTGAGGGAAGGCTAATGAATGTGACGTTCCCCACTGGAATGGTGAATAACTTGTACACGGACATATACAGCGCTTTAACAGTGGACATCGAAAGCTCCTTAAGCGATGAAGAAATCAGCATTACCACTAATACCTCCACCATCCGTGCTTTCTACACTCTGGCTCTGGGTAAGACCGCACTACTCATCCTCCAACCTCAGGTGGATACTTAGCACGTGGTTATTTGTCATTGTTCCAGAGGTCGCCGGGGCAATGTTGAGTAAGCTTAAGTCGTGTATCATTAGAGCTCAGTGGGCCTGACAGACGACTGTGTAAATGATTACTTGCTCAGTGTGTGGTTTTGGGTGTCAGACAGACATGTCAACCTTGTATTTAAATGGTTTGTAAGCCATGCAGCCAGATGCTCCACTATTTTCTAACATCATTATTCACGGACATTCTCGTGATCAGAAAAATTTAAATAAGTATGTTTAACACAATTACGTGCAACCAGTAATTATCATCAGTAACATTAATTCTTGCATGTAATTATCCATTCCTGTTTCTTCCTATCTCAATGTACAGACCAATGTAGAAGCAGCTATCAAGTGGGCTTTGACAACTCTCTGAGGATTACCTATGCCAACGGGATGGACACCCACTATCAGACAGAGCCCCACATCCTGGCGGGCGCTGCCAACCCGACTGTAGCCAGACGCAACATGAGCTTGCCAGGGGAAAGTGGGCAAAACTTGGTGGAGTGGCGTTTCCGCAAAGAACAAGCCAGGGGGAAAGTTATTGTGTTTGGACGCAAGCTTAGGGTATGTCTAATTTATTTATTAATAATCACTATTGCATCAAAGGGAGTTTTTCCGTTGCTGTGGGGAAGATGTAGCTCAGCGGCGAAACTGTTCGGGTTGGGGAATCGATTTCCACTCGGGTTAACCCGTGTTCAACATCATTAATTCTCTCCAACAAATGACAGATGTTACTTTATGTCTTTGGCTGTCCCACTGTCCTTAATATGACCTTGTACAACATATCTGCTGTCCTTCTTTCCACGCTATGTTATCTTTTATGAGTCAGATAAATGTCAAGTTTCTGATGAAGAGGGACATCAGTGTTCTAATTGTGAATATAGGTTCACATTTTGCCATTTCCTCTTCACAGAATCTGACACTCAGATTTATGTTTTACTTTATGAACTTATCTCGGGCGGTTGCTTTGCCTCACAGTAAATTTCGTGACCACTAAATTTATCGGTTGTGATTTAAGCGCCCCTGAACAATTGCCAGTGTCTCTCAGTTTAATGAAGCTTGTCAAGTGGGTGTTCGTCTATGTGACTAATGTAGCACAAGTCTCAGTGAACACAGATATAAGATTCAGCCAGGGAAGGAACATGCTATCTTAATCGTATTTTAATCTCAAAACAAATGTGTTCATTCCGATAATACACTGACAGACTCGAGTCTTTCCCACAGGTGAATGGACGGAACATTCTTTCTGTCGATTATGATCGTACCTTGAGGACGGAGAAGATTTACGATGACCACAGGAAGTTCCTCTTAAAGATTATTTACGACACAGCGGGCCACCCGGTCCTGTGGGTGCCCAGTAGCAAACTGCTGCCCGTTAACGTCAGCCGCACCAGCACTGGGCAAATCAGCGCCCTGCAGAGAGGCCCAACTACTGAGAGACGGGAGTACGATACGCAGGGCCGCCTGATATCCAGGGTCTTTGCTGACGGAAAGACATGGAGTTACACCTATTTGGAGAAGGTGAGCAAATAACATGGCCAGCGGATCAGAGGATATTGTTCATCAAATCTTTCATTATCTCTACAGGGGGATTCAAGATCCATGTCCATACAAGACTTAAAGATCACCCTGAAACGACCCACTTACCAAACACTGTTATTGCACTAAAACCATTGATTTTCACCCATTCTTTTGTGAACATCTAACATAAAAATATTCACCAGGACTGTATCCATAGAAACAACTCACAGCCTGCATGAGCCACATGCTCCCAGAACTGTAATCCTGGAAAGAAATCAAAATGTTTAATGCTCCCAATGACCCTGTACCTGGTAATCAATATTTGTTCAACTAAACTGCGGAACTGAGAAATAATCCATCCAGGGGAAACAAAGGAAATAAGCCTAAGGCCATCCGAAGAAGACTTAAAAATACAAAATAGGAACGCATCGGTAGATTTCATACCTGCCTCTTGTACCCCATCGCACTCTCCACCTCTTCCTCTGAGGGAGTTGTTTTGAAGTGTATATATAGATTTGCGCTGAAATGCTGAGTTACAACATCGTGCAGAGATTTTCTCAGCCCACTCTTGGCCTCATCCCTTCGTTGCGTGACCTGGGGAGGCCATGTCAGTGCTCTGACACGAGTAACGCAGAAAGCTCAGGGCGCACAAGGAACCTCAGTGCAACAACGGATGACTGGGCATGACATTTTTACAGGAAGGGTGGTAAACCTCTGGAAGACAGCCTGGTCCAAAGTGCATATAAATTAATTAAATAGGTCTCGGTGGGTATTACGAATTAAAAGAAATATTTTCAGATATATAAAGGTCTGCAACACTAAATCACTGAAGATTGACTTTAATTGAAAGAAGATCAACATTCTTAGGAAATGTTTTGACAAGCCGTCTGTGGTATTTTTTCTTTGTATACATTATCAAACAAGTTGTATTAACTGAAAAGAGTGTTCCTCTACCTTGACATCTCACTTATCTATTGTGCATAATTATTTCATAACTCCTGAGAATGTCCTATTTTTTGACTCTTTTCTCTCTAGTCCATGGTTCTCCTCCTCCACAGTCAGCGCCAATACATCTTCGACTTCGACTCTCTGGACAGACTGACGGCTGTCACCATGCCAAGTGTTGCCCGCTACGCCATGCAGACCATCCGTTCTGTGGGCTACTACAGAAACCTCTATCACCCCCCAGAGAGCAACGCCTCCGTGGCTGTGGACTACAGCGAAGATGGCCTCCTGCTGAGAGTGTGTCACTTCGGCACAGGCCGCAGGGTCCTGTATAGGTATCGCAGGCAGAACAAGCTTTCGGAGATGTTGTACGACAGCACGAGGGTCAGCTTCACCTATGACGAAACAGCGGGTGTTCTGAAGACGGTCAACCTGCAGAATGAGGGTTTCATCTGCTCCATTCGTTACCGCCAAGTGGGTCCCCTTGTGGACCGTCAGATTTTCCGTTTCAGTGAAGATGGCATGGTCAATGCTCGCTTTGATTACACTTACGACAGCAGCCTACGTGTCACCAGTGTGCAAGGTGTGATCAATGAGACTCCCTTACCCATTGACCTCTACCAGTTTGATGACATTTCAGGGAAGATTGAGCAGTTTGGAAAGTTTGGGGTCATTTATTATGATATCAATCAGATTATATCCACAGCAGTCATGACGTACACCAAGCACTTTGATGCTCACGGAAGAATCAAGGAGATCCAGTATGAGATTTTTCGTTCACTAATGTATTGGATCACTTTCCAGTACGATGATGTTGGACGGGTCACAAAGAGAGAGATAAAGATCGGCCCCTTTGCCAATACCACCAAGTACAGTTACGAGTATGATGTGGATGGCCAGCTCCAAACGGTGTTCCTGAATGACAAAGTGATGTGGCGCTACACATATGACCTCAATGGGAATCTTCACTTGCTGAACCCAGGAAATAGTGCTAGGCTGCTACCGCTGCGTTATGACTTGAGAGATCGCATCACCCGACTCGGAGACATTCAATACAGAATGGATGAAGATGGCTTCCTACGTCAGCGGGGAGCTGAAATCTTTGAGTACAACTCAAAAGGCTTGTTGGTGCGGGTCTATAGTAAGAGCAACGGTTGGACAATTCAATATCGTTATGATGGACTTGGTCGCCGGGTGTCCACCAAGACTAGCTTGGGCCAACATCTGCAGTACTTTTACGCAGACCTGAGCTACCCTGCCAGGATTACACATGTATACAACCACTCCAGCTCAGAGATCACGTCTCTCTACTATGACCTGCAAGGCCATGTGTTTGCTATGGAAATCAGCAGCGGTGAGGAGTTCTACATTGCCTGCGATAACACTGGCACACCCCTGGCCGTCTTCACCAGCAATGGCCTCCTAGTAAAACAGGTCCAGTACACGGCTTACGGCGAGGTCTACTTCGACTCAAACCCAGACTTTCAGCTGGTGCTCGGGTTTCATGGGGGACTGTACGATCCTCTGACCAAACTCTTGCATTTTGGAGAGAGGGACTATGACATAATGCCTGGAAGGTGGACTGTTCCAGATGTTACTACTTGGAAAAGAGTTAGCAAGGAGCCAGCGCCTTTTAATTTATACATGTTCAGAAATAACAATCCGATCAGCAAAGTCCATGAATTGAGAGAATATGTTGCAGGTAAGCAATATTGTCATTGATGTCAAGAGGAAAGGTGCATAATGTATAAATGTGACTGTAAGCTCATTTTGATGTCTCTTCAATGTCTTCTCTTTTACAGATGTAAATAGCTGGCTTGTAACCTTCGGCTTTCATCTGCACAACACCATTCCCGGTTTTCCAGTCCCAAAGTTTGATTTAAGCATGCCATCCTATGAGCTGAGGAAGAGTCAGCTGTGGGATGATCTGCCGGTTGGTTTAATTAATGTCTTTCATACATATTGAATACGAAATCAACTGAAGGGCAATATGCTACTCCAACAAACAGGCAGTATGAATGTGGGTGTAGGGGATCAGACAGACACTTTGTTTTTCCCTCACACATCAATAAATTAATCTGCCATGTTTTTCATTGCACATCAAATCTAATTGGGCCACATTTGCATAATAGGCAAACAAAGTGTAATTTCTACCATTGTGTGGCATTAGTTAAGCGATGACCACATTTTGATTCCTACAATTACAGTTTTGTTGGTATAAGATCCTAACACAGCAAGTGCTGCCTGAATGTTGTAATGGGGGATTCATCTACTTCTGGCCTGGAAACATGGCTTGAAAACCCCATTATGGCAGATGGAGTCTAAAAACCTTTGAAGCAGAGAGCAGGAGCAGCTTCTTAATGGCTAGAGATTCAGGTGCTGCCATGTTCAGGTGTTAACGTTTCACTGCACTTTTCCTACAGCCTATCTCTGGGGTCCAGCAGGAAGTAACCAGACAAGCATATTCTCTCTTGTCATTTGAGCGGCTGCCAGAGGTCCGTCTCAGTCGAGGTCGCAGGGGTGAAAAGTCTTGGCTTTGGTTCTCAACGGCAACGTCTCCCATTGGTAGAGCAGTCATGTTTGCCATCTACAAAGGCAGTGTTCACACTCACACTCTCAATGTGGCAAGTGAGGACTGCATCAAGGTTGCCACCATCCTCAATAATGCCTTCTATCTTGAAGATCTTCACTTCACTATAGAAGGACGAGACACACACTACTTTGTTAAGCCCGGCCTTCCAGATGCCGACCTTGCTGCACTGCACCTTACTAGTGGACACAAGACTCTGGAAAATGGTGTCAATGTGACCGTTTCACAGTCCACCACAGTCATGGATAGTCGGACACGCCGTTTCGCAGATGTGGAGATTCGGCGTGGTGCTCTGGCCCTACATATTCGCTATGGCTCCACAGTGGATGAAGAAAAAGGTCGTGTTCTTGAACTTGCTCGCCAGCGTGCCCTGGCTGGTGCATGGGCAAGAGAACAGCAGCGAGTGCGTGATGGGGAGGAGGGAGTTCGTCCCTGGACAGAAGGGGAGAAGAGGCAGCTTCTGAGCAGTGGAAAGGTTTTAGGATATGATGGGTACTATGTGCTGTCCATCGAGCAGTACCCAGAATTAGCAGACAGTGCAAACAACATTCATTTTCTTCGGCAAAGTGAAATCGGGAAAAGGTAACAAAACAAGAGGACTTTTCTGCCAAAGAGACGTTGTTTTGGTGGAGATGTATTAGTAGATAAAAGGAAAACCAACTCCAATCAAAGGTGAGAATTGTCTATGTCCCCCTGAGTATTGATGTGATTTCTGAAGAGGGTGAGGTCAAAAGCAATGCTGTGCATTGTGACGTTGGGACTACAGAGTAAATGTAAAACCACACCAAGCCTTAACATGGCAATTACAGGTCAGTTCCTCTGTAGCACAAGCCTTTTGGACTCTGGACTGGTCTGAAACAGAGGAGCAATGGTGTGTTTGGGGAAATGGCGAACTATTTTAGACTTTTTTTAAATCAAGAAGAGGCTGGCTTAAAAGAAAGTATTATAAGAGCAAAGGAAATGTTTACAATATGCATATCTGCACTTCTTTAAAAGAAGTATGAGGCTCGTGAGTTCACACATGGAGGAAGCTGTGTCCTGGAGCAAGTGTTAGTTTTTAAAGACTTCTGATGTTAGAGATATTCTCACCAAACAGCCACTATGTATACCAGATTTAGCACTGTAAATCATCAAAATGTCTTATTCTCCTTAAGATGCTTTTAAAAGGAAAAAAAACAATTTCCGTGTTTAAATACCCAATATCTGTTGTGAAACAAAGAACATTAAAAGGTATGAAGAACTGTGCTGTGGGAGCACAGCTGTGTCTTGAATAGCACAGTCACACCATGTTTTGTAAATTATGCAAGAGATTTTTGGTGTTTTCTTTTTTTCAAATGAAATTGGATAAATGTCTGTACTAGTCATATTAACGGTGATTTATGTTGTGTTTATACATTACAAATAAAGGCCAGCTTTGATTTTCTTTTTCAGACATTAATTGTTTTTACAATTGAGAATAACTTCTCTTAACATGGCAAATGTGGGGATTTTTTTTCGCAATGCTCTGTCTTGGTGAGAAGTAATGAACACAAACCTGTCCATGTAGTGACAAGTATTTACATGTGGTGATGTATCTATGACATGTGGTCACATTTTATTTCCACTCAATTTCATGTTTATTGGGCATAATGCCTTATGACCTCGCTTCCTGCTCAATGAATATTTCATCAACACAAATATTTCATGACTCCATATGACGTAAACAAGGTTACACTGGATACATATAGAGATTACATCCATGTTCTCAGTAGACCTACTTTTTATGTTGCATGCACTTTTGGATTAAAATTATGTTGGGGTTCTTTCAGGTGTGACATTCATTTATTTAGAAGTTCTGCCTTTTGAATTATTAGATGTGTAGACTTTCTAGAATTTCTTAAATCAGTGATTATTTTTCCATCTTTTTAGGTTTTATTTGTTGTCTTTAGAATTTCTACACTCATTCTTTTTTCTATTTTAGCTCGATTCTCTAGAAACAAGTTCAGAATTAGGATGTTTGGCAGAAATGTCCTAGATTTCACAAGCCAAAATGAGTTGTCCTGTCAAGTAAATGATTTCTACAGTGCAGTCATTTTGGCAGATGATTCAGTGACAAATATCAAAACATTTCCAAATTATTATGTATAACCCCCATATTCAATAGCAATATAAAAATAGCATTTAATAAATGATTCAAATACAACTACAAAGCCAAAGTAGATGCCAATGCCACATTGCTTTGAAGTCCACTGCAGCTGAATTAAAATGTGTAAAGTAAGAATATGTAACTAAGCTGAAATTTAGACACAATCAGCATTATAATCCAATAGAATTTTACATACAGTATAACCTTTGGTGTGAACATGTGATACCTCAGTGTAAGGGTTTGACACCCCAGTGTTGTCCCAAGGACATAAGCCGCTATTTGTGAAAATGCACGCCAATGGAATCAGCCCCTCATAACAGTGACATTAGGTTTGGGACCAAATGGTACCAGAGGAGTATTTGCTCAAATGTGTTTTAGGCTGCTGTTTTTGACCTATGCGGTTGCAGCGCCCCACTGATTCTTTAGTCTTGTTTTCTAAAGCTTAATACTGTTATTTGCTGAAAATCCAAAATCTGAAATACATGCTGTCAAAGCTCTCGTTGGATTTCAACAGGGTTCACCCCCCTCCCCCCCTTACCGCCAAATCATAAAGAAATCTCTTCACAGTGTCTGTTGTTCCTTAACACTGAAATTATAGTGAACTTATATGAACCCCCTTTAGTTCTCAACGTATTCAAACCTCTTTTGAAGAAAGCTACAAATACAAGCCAGTTAATCTGAAATATGTGGTGTTTAAATCTTCCATTCTCTTAAAAGTCCTCTGATGCTCCCTAGTGGTACTAAGAGCATAGTTCACAGAGTCATTCAGCACTCTATCTACTATATACAGCACTTTGTGTCATGGTGCACTTGTTACAACAACTGTCATCACTGTAATTTCAAGACTTAAAAATGACTGTTGCCTTCAAGCACTAACATCAGATAACCACGCTGATAAACCAGATGTTGAGGGAGAAAAGAACAGAAATCACTGCTCCACACTCCAGGTTATTTGAAAGAGACATCAAATGGAATAATCCAATAATATTAAAATGATCAGCAGAGCTGCTCCTAAGAAGTACTGCAGTATCACACTGTGACCAAAGTAAACACTGTCAATGTTAGAGTGCAGCATTGCACAACACAGTGCAAATATATGTGCTTCAAAGACTTCTATAAAAGAGATGGTACAACTCTGCAGGAACATCAAAGGGTAGTAAGCATCATCACACAATAACCACATCAGAGCAATGAAGGGAAAATGTTCCATAATTCAGAATGGCTAACACAGAGTATGTTTGGAATTCACAGTTCCAAATCTCATATAACATCACTGCACTCTGATGGAACCCCTTTACAGTTTGGCCAATTTAGGCCTCATTATGCAGATGGGCAATCGGAACAGAAACAGCATCACAGGCCTGTTTGAAGACATTAAGTTTAGCGCTTAGCAACTAGGAGGCAGTAGCTCAGTCCATAGGGATTCAGCTTTGGAACCAGATGGTCGCCGGTTCAAGTCCTGTGTGGACTGGTAGCTGGTGAGTTGTGAGGTGCACGTGAGCAAGGCACCTAACCCCCAACTGCTCCATGGGCGCCATATAATGGCTGCCCTGCACCCCCTCTGTAATGCATGTGTTTGTGTTTCTGTGTGGTATGAGGGGGTGCAAGATACATTTCACTTGCATGCGATTTACTGTGATCCATATGTTCCTGCACATGAAAGCATTGCAAAGGTTTCCAAATAGATCCCTCAATGAAAATAAGAACACAGACAACTGGATATGTCCAATTTATGGACAACTGATGTAATGACATCACAGAAAATGGTAAATCTCTCCCCTAGCTGCTGGCACTCCACACCTCCAACACATTTCTTTAGACGTATTGGGGGTGCCCAATACGTCGATCGGAGGTAATGTGGGTAGGTTAGCCTATCTTTAAAAGTTAGCCGACACCGGCGCCACCACTGGCCACTTGACCTTCCATCACTCACAGTATCGCGCACTTGCCGGTGCCGGCGCTGCCACACTCGGCGGCACCCCCCCCCCTCATGTATGTAGATCATTTTGACTTGGTCATTTCAAAAGTAGCTCCCAAGCTGAAAAAGTGTGGATATTATTGAGTATATAGTGTACACAGATCACATAGCATGCACTTTGCTTATTAGGCAAATGTTTAACGTTATGCTGTCGGATGTAAAGATTTCTGAAACGGGCTGGACTAGATACATGCATTTCTGAAATGTTAAGCCAAACATTTCATTTTCTTTGAAATGCATTATTCACTTTGATTCAGTTCTGATAATATGAACTGCAACAGATTGTACGGACAACAAATTAGAGTGGAGATGAACTTAACAATTCAACAAACAGAGATGTGATAGAAGTGTGGTCTGTTGCATCAACTGAGCTGATTACATAATTATCAACATGTACAACAAATATTGAGCAGTGTAATAAGCTTCTGGTAAATAAAATAACACTGTGTGGCTGTCTCACCAAAGGCATCGCTCATTTTAAATTGAAAATGTATATGTATTTATATGTATACATTTCAATTAATTTGCATTCGTTTGTAAAACTAAAAATAAGTACCAGATCCCTTTTCTGTGCCCCAGAACCCAGAGTTGACAGAGTAGAATTCATAATTACATACAGCCCCTCAGGCTCACAGTTTGTGGGCTTTTTAAAATTCACAATCTACTGAACCTGCTTGTGATAAAAGGCAGAATCCATAAATTCTTTGATGCAATGTATAGGGGAAAGTGCATTTGATCTGAGGTGTAGATGACAACACATTAAAAAATACCCAGGCAGTGCAAACAATTTCCGACACTATGCAGAAGTTTCTGTAGCTGTCTCTTCTCATGTGTATGGATTCAATTACTAAAAAAGAAAGGTAGTATTAAAATAAAATGCAATAACAAGGATGCCAATAAAACAACTGCCTTTTGTTAGGGACACAGTACAGAATGTCATTCAGAAACGCAGGGTAAAATAAAATGTGCCATACAACAATGTAGCATAGATAACTTGTTATAAATAAAATTACCCAAATGTTTTCTGAGTTTGGCAGTATCTAGACAAATCCTACAATATTCTGAATCTGATACCAATACCAAAGTTCAATTCTTGATAGTATTGAAGGAGTATTGAGGCTCAACATAATACATGGGTATATACAGTATTATAATATATGCCATATATTATAATATACGGCAGATGGAAGACTCAAACACCTTCGCTCTCATGGCTTTCTGTAGTAAAACGACATTTTCAGTTCTTTTATTCATATTTTTTGTGTTTCTACCGCATCTGTACACGTTTGTGATTATTAAATCCAATTTTGCATCGGTTCAAATTCAATACAAGCTCTCAAAATTACCTTCTTACCCTACAAAAATAACAGACGACGGCGGTGGTAGCCGATGGCAGGGCTGACACTCCGTACACACACACTGGACTACTACCTGGAATCTACGACCAAGTTCAAGGACAGAGGCTCATACGCCGTCAACAGTTCAACAGAGGTTTGTTGTTTCTGTACGGTCTTGTTGAAAAACAGACCATAATCCTGGATTCTTTTAATCAATGACTCACTCAGGCCTTGGAAATAATGTTTCCCAACACGGGACACAGATAGCACTGTTAAAAACAACCCTTTACGACTTGCCACGTGCCGCAAACTGGTTGACAATCTTGGTCTTGCCAAATGATTGTGGGTTGATCCACTATCGGCTGACAGCTATGTCAAGGTGATCCAGAACTTGTCCAGGGCATAGAACACCAGCATTACCAACATATAATGTTCAGTGTGGTATCTTTGCTTGTGCAATTCTAATCAGAAAAAATACACACTAAAAACCAAACCTTGCATGTACATCTATACACACAAGATAAACCTTGAAAGCCGAGCTCAGAAACCACGCTCACTGGCTTTAAAATGACCAAACTGCAAATATTAGCAGATCCGAGTCCAATGACCTGCAGAGTTGGGATCATTTATTTAACACTGTGTTTTCTTTATATCAGCACACTCTGTGCAGAGGTTACACTGGGGTAGAGGGAAATAAGATGAGATGTGAACATACCTGTGCAGTTCAATATTTACAGTACTGCAATAGGAAAAGACTGTCTAAGAACATTTTTGGTGTGTTATTTTATGAAGTAAATATGTAAAACACATAACCCTTGTAATGTGGGTAAAACTGAATTAAAAAAATAGTGGTTATGGTTTAACCTCTTCTATCATAAAAACCATTTACAAAATTATTAACGTGCAGTTTTTACTTAATTAGACTGTGTATAATCAATACAATACAATACATTTTCCAGATAGGATATCAAATCTGTAATGTCTAAGTGTGAGAACCACACTATTTGTTTATTAGGAGGAAAAAAATGTAAAAATATTAGTGACTTTGTGATAAAATAAACCTCAGACTGGTCCGCCCAGACGTGACACGATGGCTTCAGAGTAAACAACCGCTCTGTAGGGTAAATAGTGGTGGGCCGGAAGCAGAGGTTAATCTCATGCTGATTGGGTGAGGCAAACCTTTAAAAACCAGAATTGTGTTGACAACGGGTTAAGTTAACATTAGTGGAGACAGGAACACATCTTTGCAGCAAATTGTTGTGGAAAGACATGAGTGGATGTCCTTATTTTCAGAGGAGGCATTTGTACGTTCACATTTTTGCTAACAACTACAGCCTCCATGGCGTTTCTGTATTTTAAGTGATGGCTATTGCTTTTTAAGTTGATTTAATGCTTAATTGAATCATGTAGACCGATTGCAGTATGTAACAAAAGACTTCCCAATATTGCAGGTTATTGACAAACAAGCCATCCAAAGCAGAAGAAGATGACTCTCAAGCTGGAATTAACAAGGCCAGCAAAGGGGGGATACTCTATGGAGATTACCTACAGGTAGAAAATGCACGCCGATCACAAAACCTTTGCTGTTTTAAAAAGGAAGAGATGAATTGCCTTGTGTTTTCTAAATCAAATTGTTTGTTTCTCTCCAACAATCAGCTTGACAAAATCGTCACAGCGCAATTATTGCAGAGTGAAGTGAAGGGGGATAAGATCCATGATGAGCACCTCTTCATTGTCACCCATCAAGGTAAAACTTGTTTTGTATTGTTGGGTGTTTTTCTTTTTGTTTCAAATGAGCACAGAATAAATTCTTACTTTGATCTCATCTAATTTTTGGAAGAGATCATTAGTTAGCAACACAGTATCAACTTTTGAAACTTAGAAAGAAGCTTCATTTGAAAATTAAAGATAAATAAAACAGCTTTTGCATGTTGCAAAACTTTTTGCAATATTATTCAGTCTCACTCTTGTTTGTTCACCCTGGAATGTCTCGGCTGCCTACTGACACTTTCCTGTGTTTTATTTTTCAGCTTACGAGCTGTGGTTCAAACAGATTTTGTTTGAACTTGATTCGGTGAGAGAGATCTTCATTAGTGGACATGTGAGTCACATATCTGGGGAAAGGGAACTGCTTTATGGGATTATGTTGTTATTGTTCTTGGTAATAAAGACAGAAGTTAAGTCAAGTAAATATTAAATAGAGAACAAATTCCCACTCTATCTTTGGAAACAATGTGTTGACATATCTTACTGTTCCTCTGTGAAAGTGAAATGCACTGCATATTGTGCAGATAGGGCATATTTTGTCATTTTGCCTTTACTGAACTAGAGTTCATTAAAAAGGATTACAGCGTTTTGTGTGTAGACAGCGATCTAGACTAAAAAGAGATCAGCGAGAGAACAGAGAACAGCATCCAGGATATGAGATTCTATACTGAAGTTGGATTAACAAGAGCTAAAGGCCTCTTTAAAGCTCATCACTTGCACTTGTTAGAATTTTGTCACTAAATTTGTTTCAATGCCTCCAGGTCCGTGATGAACGCAACATGCTGAAAGTCAACACTCGCATCCACAGGATTGTGATGATATTCAGACTGCTGGTCGATCAGTTTGCGGTTTTGGAAACCATGACAGCCATGGACTTCTTTGATTTCAGGTAAGGTTATAAATAACCTCTGGCCATCTCTGCTTCACTCTTGCTTTAGCTTTAAAAAATGCCTTGTCCGTGCACTCTTTGCCTCTGGTTTACCGTCTGAGCTGTATATGTTTTCTCATGTACAATTTGCGTGTGTGTTTGTGTGTGTGTAGGGAATACCTGTCTCCGGCCTCTGGCTTCCAAAGCCTTCAGTTCCGGTTGTTGGAGAACAAAATAGGAGTCCCAGACAACCTAAGGGTTCCATACAACAGAACTCATTACAGGGACAATTTCAAAGGCATTGAGAGTGAGATGCTGAATGCCACTGAACAGGAACCCTCTCTCTTAAAACTGGTCGAGGTAAATACGAAAACCGCCAACGACTAGGTCTTATGGTCATCGATCATAGGACAATTTCATAACACACTTATATTTGACTGTATATCTACTGAATTTGATCAGGATACATTTATCTGGCTGCGCTATGGATTGTGTCTTTCTCTGGTTGAGACCCTTTCCTACTGCACTCGTAAAACCTTGGGTCACTTTACAATTTACAGAAGTGGCTGGAGAGAACTCCTGGCTTGGAGGCAGATGAATTCAATTTCTGGAAGAGGCTGGAAATCAATATCTTTGAAGGGCTGAATCGAGAGAATGAGAAAATCAAGGTATGAGACAAATCCCACTATCAGAACAAACTTCCTTTACCCTCCCGAGTGAACCAAGACAATTCATATCGATCACATTTTATTTGTGGTTTATTCCGGAAAAGAAAATGCCAGATTCGGAGGACAAGGAGGAACTGGCGGCTGACCTGGTCAAACAGAAGGAGCTCTTCAGTTCCCTCTTTGACGAAAACCGCCATGATCATCTTCTTAGCAAAGGTGAGTCACCGTGTAGAGTTATCGAACTTTTGGAGTAAATATTTAGCTCAAGAATAAGGAAGCCTAATTCGGAATTGACTTCAGCATGTTTCACTTTTGTTGAAAAGGTGACAGGAGGCTCTCTTACAAAGCTCTGCAAGGCGCTCTGATGATCTACTTCTACAGGTAGGAGAATTTTTTACTGTGTTTTTACGGTTAGAAAACAAAACAAAACTTTCTTGCTTATGTTTTCCTGAAGAAGGAATAAATATTTACTTACGTATTGGATCTTTATGAGAGAACTCTATTTCTCTAACCCTAAGGTAGCCTTTGCTAATACAGTTCTAAATCACAAGTACTTGATTACACAAGGTTTACATTCTACTCAAGTCGATAAAGTAAAGGTCTCAACAAAACAAATCAAAAGAGTTCAGGCAAAAACATTTAATTGACCAAAATTAAAGAATTTGAATTATAAAATGTTGTCGATGCCTCCAGATGAGTAAAGGGTGAAGGTGATGATTTGATAAACTGTTCTTCCTCGTGCCACTGCCCGGATTCCTTTATCTAGTTTTCTAAAGAGCAGTCAATGTGAAGTGTGTCATGTGATTCAGCAGTGACATGATACAGGCAAGATGGGATAAGCTACATTACAGCATAGATTCAACAGGAGGTGTTTATGGTGTATCGGAAAGTAGGTCAATAGGATTTTATGTTACTTATCTGAGAGGCTTTATCACCTCTACACAAAAGGTGTGGTTAATGGGCAGGTAAACCTTTAAGTGGCTAGGATAACACGTGAGAATTGTAAAACCTTGCGCCAAGCTATTACAAGGTGATTTACAACCGATAACACTTTTGCCTCACCTTTAGGGAGGAGCCAAGGTTCCAGGTTCCTTTCCAGCTGCTCACGTCGCTCATGGATATTGACACCCTCATGACAAAATGGAGATGTAAGTGCTGCCCTTGCATACAGGATCAAGACTGTGCTTATCAGCTGCTGCATATACTATAATAGAAAAAGAAAAGAATACAATTCACACTAGAAAACAAAACCATGATATGGGAGCACTGGCAAGTGGTTTTATGAGGCTGAAGTTTAACACCAAGGAGGTGATAATCTCAAATAATCAATTTGAGCAAAATTAGACTTTTCCCACAAAGTCAACTTTGCATCAAACGCCTGTTTCATTTTGCACGTACAGTTTCTTGCTCAGATTAAAGATGAATGGGCAAAACATTTCTCATAACACTGGATTTTCTGTTTTCTTTGTTATAGACAATCATGTATGCATGGTGCATCGTATGATTGGCAGCAAAGCCGGTACAGGGGGATCATCCGGCTACCACTACCTGAGATCTACAGTCAGGTAGTCTGCTGTAAACATAATCCAACATTTACAGTTCTTGGCTCAACAAATATCTTTACACTTCTAAGGTCATTTAGATAAGGACATCCCAGTGTTACTACAATTCATCCTTATCTTAATCAACCTGTCATGTTGTTGCATTATCAGGCATGAAAATGGAGACACTATTTAGAGTTTTGAAGGCTACTGAAAGCTTTGAATAGACTAAGTAAACCCAGGGAATAAAAGGGGACAATTGTTTTTCATTCATCGTGTGTAATAGGAGTATGTGATGAAGACTTTCACAGTTGCAAAGCTTAACATTTACAGAGAAATAGAATCCATCCAGTAAGCCATGTTGGTCCTTTGCTTCACTAACATGTTTATATCAACATGCAACTCATTTGAATTTACATGCAGCCAGTAAATTCAAATATATCTAGTTAAAGTGACCTTAAACTGTAGAATCAGAACAAAACATTTGATACATGATATCTTTCCCTTCCAGTGACCGCTACAAAGTGTTTGTGGATCTGTTCAACCTGGCCACGTTCCTGGTGCCTCGGGCCTGGGTGCCGAAACTGACCCCGAATGTCCATACATTCCTCTACACTGCTGAATGTTGTGACAGCTCCTACTGCAGCAGCGAGGACTCAGACTAGTGAGAATCTCAGTCACCTGAAGTGAATTCCTCTCTTTCACTGTAACAGACACAAAGGTCATCTCCTCACCTAAATTGCTCATGACAGGCACTTAGCTGAGAGGCAAAGAGACTAATTTTGTTAAAAACTCTTGCAATAATCAAAAATTTAAGAATATAATGTTAAAACACACGTTTGCTGAAGAAATTCCTGCATATTCAGTCTTATAATGAAGTGTCATCTAAGCACAACACATTCTAATATAAAAACTGTAGAATTTGTCATTCTGGAACCACTTAAAATAACAATGAAATCAGATTTTAGATTTTGAGTATGAGGGGGATTCTTATAAGAGTGCATTTTCTAGGAAGTGATATATATACTTATATTTATATCCACACTTTTATCAGTAGTGAGAAAATGTGTATTTCATTTGACATAAAATACATTAAATATTTCACATTTATGGTGAGAAGACAGGTGCAGGACTATTTTTACGCTAATTTTGAAGAAATTGTAGCAGATGGCACCTTGATGAAAAGCTTACGTTTTCTAAATACAATGATGTAAATCCACGCTGTCTTAATAGTAAATGGATCGGTGTTAGCAGTGTGGCTCATCAAAGCTTGTGTGAGACAAACAGGTGGCGTGATTTCACAAACCCATTTTTCTTGTCAGCATAGGGAAGGTGTCAAAGAGAGGGAGCCATTTCAGGACACTGAGCTGAGTCTCAAACATGAGGTATGACAATGAAGCTCTACATAAAGAAGTCTCAGCCTTGTCAACACTGGAAATATGTTGATTTGTGCATTGTATATATATATAATGTTAATATACTGTTTTGTATAGAATTCATTTTGGTGTTTGGTTATGTTTTAATGCAGTAATTGATGTGATCTTTGTATAGATTAATCTATATGCAATATGACCCATAATATAACTATCATGTGTAGTTACTGAGACAAGTTTTTTCTATAGTGCATTTTGTATGTATATGTGGGAGAGCAAGAGATTTGTTAATGACTCATTTACAATCCAACATTTATCAGCATGGAAACAGATTTATTTGTCCTCATCTATGTAATATTGTGATGTTTCAATAAAAATCTTTTAAAGTGACACTTGACTGCAAATTGATAACCAGTTTAGACATTGTCCCTTTGTAAAAAAAAACATCACACACAGGAGACACACAGTGTGATCACACAAAAACAGACGCCACTTCATCTGCAATACCTAGACAAGACAACAAAAAAAAGTATTAAAAGTATTAAAATTAGGGGGAAATGGACCCATCAGTGTTGGTAGAATGTGATATTGACGTCAAGTTACATGAAGTTAAAAGCAAACCTTATACTTACCACAAATGTTTCCACCAATTTTGATATAGACATAACCCTTGTTCCCCCACTTAGTTCCCCAGGTGTTCTGCACAATCCAGTATGGAGTTTCCCCTAAGATGGACAACATGTTTTTCAAGTTTTAATTATTTAGTCGAAAATAACACTGTGTTTCTGTGTATGCTGCCACAGTTACAAAAAAATACCTCAACATAGTTATGAACAATGAAATAAAACACCAGTACCTGCCTTTTTACTATAACTAATAATAACAAGGCCTTTCTAAGCATCAACAGCCCCTTTTCGACTGATGCCACGGGTCATGTTATATCTTTTTCTCCAATGTATAATGCTGTTTGTAGCTGTGTAATGTAAGATGTGGAAGGAGAATGGGAGACAAAACTGAAATTCTATGACTTTCGTGGAAAGTCCCACTTCCCTCAGTGGGCACTTATCAATGGTTAATCTATTGTCAATCGCCAAGGAAAGGGAAAGGGGCTTGAGGGCAGAAGAGAAGGGCCTTGCATTGACCAGTAGGCTACTTCTTACAAAGTCAGCCAAATCTATCCAAAGAAGCTCAGCGACTGGACGCAAACCGAAGCTGGTAGAGGATCAGGACATCTGTCATGGAGGAAGATAACTCAAAGCACGGAGACTTGAGTAACAGGTACAAACCCAACCAAACACCAGGACCTCCAACAGAGACGATGATAACTGGCCACAGCGCAACTGATAAGAAACAGTGGGAGACAGTTAACACCGACTTGACCCAAGCTTTGGAGCAAGTCAAAGGCACAGTGGAAAAGCTGGAGAAAATGGGGGACTCCATCATTACTGGAGCCGCTGTCGGCCACTACTACTACTTCTACTACCATCAAGGCAACCTTCTAGTATGTGTTCGCAAAATTAATGACATCTAATCTAGTGTATATTGAATCTGATTATCTGTATGAGTCCAGTGACTGTTGTGAAAGACCTAGTGAGTGCAAGGAGAGACAACTGATAGAAGATAACAGACACACATGGCTAACCAAGGGAGGATCAAATGCTGCTTTAGCATGATGGATATTGGTGCCAAGGTCTACAAACGTGGAATGTTGGAAAACACACCGTAGAGTCTGCATGGAGGCAAAAGGTGACAGCGACTGACAACACGGTAACAGATCCATGAAAGGAAGTGACTACGACAAACAAGACCATTGTACAAGAGGTTGCCACAACTTCAGCAACAACAGCAGGAGGACACAAACTGCAGTTGTGCACTTGTGGTTGGAGCAAAATTACATCTGCAGTGGGCTTGAAGATTTTACGGGGAAAGGAAAGGAGCTTGAGGGAGGAGAGAGAGGCCTTGCATTGACCAGCACTTCAGCAAAAATCATCCGTGTGAAGCTCATCGACTTGATGCAAACTAAAGCTTGCAGAGCATCAGAACTCCTGTCATGGAGGAGGAAAACGCATTATTAGAGGAACCCAACCATCCACCAAGACCTCCAACAGCGAGGAAGATAACTGAACACAGACCACATGTGAAGTGGCCAAGTGCTAACATCAAGGCAATCTTCACGTAAGTGCTTGCACAATGGATAACAACATCTCATCCAGTGTTTATTAAATGAAACTAGCAATTGTTGTGGCTATAGTTAGTGGCACTATTACACAAGTCTGCATTCTATCAAAAGGTGTTTCTATGGTGTTTGCATGGAAGGGACAGAATTTTGGAAATACCTTTTAAAAGAACGCAGTAAGATTGCTAGTCCAAGTCAAAGCTTCAGAAATTTAGATCAAACCGTGACGACTTTTTCAATTCTGCACATCGGCAGGTAACTTCAGTACAGGGGTTAGGGTTAGTAATAATTTCACACATTTCATTTGTCCATCTTCAATAATACAGCCCCATATCCATCGTTTACTTATGCTGGTTCTAAATCTACGGAAAAACTTCAATAAAGAGATAGTTTCATTTCATCAATGCAATTCCGATTTTGTGAATTTCTAAATTGACTGCCAGTGTCTTCTAATAAGACTAACCAAAATGGATCAATGCACTGATGTTCATTTCCCAGGAAACTGACTCTCACCGCACTCGCAGATTTTTTGATGAGAAGTTTTAATTTTAGGACTCAATAATAGGCTTAACAGCTTGTTTCAAGTTTTCCACCCTCTTAATTTGAGGGCTCACTAACAGGCTTACCAACTTGTGAAAAGTTGTCCGTCTGCTCTCTTATTTTAAGCACTTAATTAAGGGGGATGAGACACCGCCACCAATTTGTGATTAAGACTAATTAATAATTAATATAATAATATATTCCTAGTGCTTTATTTTGGGTTGATATGCCCTGGGGGCAAGACAACATCCATACCTAAAAAAGTAATATTAATTGGAGGGAGTATATGATTTGGTGTACCGGTGGCATCATATCCAACAACCAGGACAGCGTGGTTGGACTGGTGACTGGAGCAGTGGTACTGGATGATTCCCCCAAGGTAATCCTGCCAGCTGATAGAATCCACAATGACTGCCAATGGTCCATGCTGTACCAGCTGACTCTTCATCGCTTCCTCTCGACCGCTGAAGAAGAACAATCGCAGAAAAAAAAGTGTTATTTGTACACTGCTCCATAAGGTGGTATTACAAAAACTACCTTGTGACGTAAAGGGGTACTGAGATATATTGGGAGATATACCCCGTCTGTTATTAAAGTTATTGATCACTTAACTGATACAACTAAACCCACATCCAACCTTTTGTTTCATCCTGCTCCCAGTCACTTCATCCTCTTATTCACAGCATCAGTCTTTTGCAGGCAGCCTGCAGGCACCACCCGGCTCATTTGTCCACCCTGATGCCCTCCTACGGAACACTGCTAAGGAGTCTGTGCCAAAACTATATTCAATAAGACATTTTCATCTCATTCCTGCTATGGTGAGGTTTATTCCGTTTGAGACATGCTATAGGGCAACAAATATCTTGGTTACTTCACCTTTACTCTGGGTAAAAATACATCGCCTGATGTGCAGCAGTAACATTTTCTTTTATGTTCAAGTGAAATGTTGAATTAAATAATTTTGAATGTTTAATTTGAAGCATGTCATACTTGCAAGTCAAAAAATCTGTATTGTGGTAAAGCTCCTTTAATGTGGTTAAAGCCACCACTCATTTTTCACTGAAAAATACAAAAAATGGATGTACCCTACATAACCTTCTGTTGTGCCTCCTGCTCTGCAAATACCATGTTCGCCACAGTTTGCAGTGTGGAGCTTATCTTGAAACAGCTGTAACTCAAAATACGAAATAAGACAAACTTAATGGGACATCATCACGGGGCCTCACCGGTTCACCCTGAACTCACAAACCTTTGGCATTGGACCATCGGTCTGCGTTGACACAATAAACAGTCTGCCCTTTCATTTGTACAGCAAGCCTCAGTCCTTGGTACTTAGGCAAATATTGATATGGGATAAGGCATTTTCAGCTGTTATCGGCGCCATTTGAAGTGTGTTTTATACCTGTAATCAAACGCAGTAAAATCCCTCAAAGCAATGCCCTCATGTGACGGGGAGAAGAAATGACAGATTCCAATTTTGGCCTTGTATGGATACTCTGACTCTGGCACCAACTTCATTCGGGTCTGGAAGAGACAAAACTTCATGGCAGTGTAACCTTAACATAGACCGTGACACGACCAGGGTGGCAATAATGTGATGGTTATCTTTCTATACTATATAGACATGTTGCACTTATTTGTCAGCATAATATCCTTCTAAAATAACAGACTGCTGTCAATGATGGTGGAAGGAACCTATTTTCATAGAACTATAGAAGTCTAAAAAACAAAATCCAACACAGTTCACATGACGAAGAAAAAACAATTCAGCGTAAAGCCTTTTTCATGTTTGGGAAGAGCTAAAAGTCACCAATTTCGGTGCCTAAAAACAACCCAGCAACTTTCACCAAACATATCAAAGCCATGTGTGATTCTTTAAAGGCTCAGAACTCACCAATCAACCTCCACAAAATGTAAGATTTAAAATATTAAAATACAACAAGCATAGTAAACTAAATAGGCTTTAGTTTAGGGTCACAGAAAGTCTGACGTTGATTCAGTGTCATTTATTTTGTTGTCTTTGCAAATACAGCATCAGCGAAGACAGCAAAGCATAAAAACATTAACACAGACCTTATTTAGCCAATCCAAAGCCACTGTGGACCATCCTCCATTGCAGCCATTGTTTTGGTAGGAACAGTCCAGGACTTGCTGTACACTAAGCTGCAGCAGCTGTGCGCTTGTTATTGCGTGTGCGGCCTGGATGGCTTCAACGACACTAAAGGCCCAGCAACTCCCACACTGCGAATATAGAAGTAGTCAGAAAAAGAAAGAATTGGATTCAAATTCAGAATTCTGCATCTTGATCCTCTCATGCATTTCCAATTAAAGAAATGTCATCATGTCTTCCAGCTGTTTAAATCAATTCCACAGATAATATATTAGATTAGATAGATAAGACATACAGTATTAAAAAGAAAATGCTATGATGAACCCAATTTTAGGGACGTTTAAAAGCCCTTTTTTATCTACAGTGACTGGATGTGTGATATGGTTTTGCTGGTCTGAATCAACTATCACTAATAGTTTTGTGCTGCCATCTACTGACACAAACACTTCAGGTACACTGCAGCCATGTTTCTGTTCCAGTGTTTCATTTATTTAGGGTTTGCAGGTCTGACATCTAAGCATATAATCCAATATGGTAAAATGTCCTCCAATAATAGATTTATTAAAATTCGGAATATTGAAACCAAAATCTGTTTCTGCAATAAGCGTGCAAAAGATTAGATGCACTTGAGCCATGAAAGTGGAATCAAGAGATGAGACAAGGTCGTCTTGTTCATCTATCTATTTATTGATCTATTGTATAAGTTCAGACCTGGTCATTTTGGTGAAAAGAGTCAGTGAGCGTGCGTAGCCATGCCCATCTGATCCAAAATCATAGAGCAAAATATACAATGTTTTCTATGTATGGACTCCATTAGGACATTGAATAAAGTTGAAAATATTGCCCCGATTAACAGGCTTAAGTTTTCAAAGAGCATGTTTGTCCGTCTCTTACTGATCGTTGGTCTTGAACAGGTGCCACCACTGCTTTGTCTCTCCAGTCAAATTTAGCTGGCAGTGCCTCTGGTTTTGGTCCGGAGTAGGGAGGAACTCCGTCAGCACTCGCTCGCAGGTAGAGATCTGTGAAGAATGGATACAGTTCAAAAGGAGGACATGGCAGATTAGGGATTATTTCAAAAACTGAATTACTACTTTCCATTCTAAATGGCATTTAATGTATAAAATGCCCCCAAAAAGAAGTGTCCTGGACCATAGATCCCATCTTTTAATTGATTGTTTTGTCTGCACAAAAGTTACAAACCTAAAAGGATTTCATTTACAATATGAAACGGAGCAAAATCACAGATGATTATTAAATCCAATCAAGTAATTGTTTCAGTACCTATTTCAGATTAATTTCAGATTTAATTTCACCATTAAGAAAGATTTCCTTTCAAGCAACCCACGTAATTTCATCAAATCAGTGAAGACATTGCCTGATGAATCACTGCGATAGTTGCGAAAGCCATTTGAATATAAAGTGAAATGTCTACTATTTTATACCCATCCTGTGGACTCAAGTGATGTAAGATATGGTGCATGAACCTAATTAAAGATACAATAAGTGTTCAGTACTGCGCCGTACCTCTGAATTCATCCTGTGACAGGTCAGAGAACTGATTAATGCCGTACTTTGCAGACTTCGGGTCTGCAGAAAAGGAGTTAAGGTCCGCCTGTCGTTTCAGGGAATCCTGCAATGACACAGATGGTGGATTAGGGGAGTGACTGACTCCAAGGGTACCAACCAGCAATACTCATCAATATTGTATAGTTATATACTATATGGTAAGCTCTATGGCAAGAGCATGAGGTAAAATGTGAAAATACAATTCTGAAATTGAAATAGCATGTCACAATCTATAGTATACTAAGCAGTATACTAAGAAGAAGGCAGAGATGGGTACACAAACACAAAGTATCATATTTATTTGTATTATTGACTTGTACTAAAATAACAGAAAAATGCTTGTGATGTTTTCTTACTCCTTCAGCCGCTCTTTCCTTTCCACCACACACACACACACACACACACACACACACACACACACACACACACGTACTTTTTTACCTGAAAACAGCGATGACGCAGGCTGGATTCCTCGCTGTCGTCTTCATAGGAGCGGCCAAACCTTTCTATGAACAAATCAAAAGCGGAGCCATTAAACCTCGTTTCCACCGGGCTCACAGTCCGTAAACACCCCGTTAACGCTAAAGAATAACGTATAAAAGCGGTCACCCTCATTTGACCAACACACACCGGTTTTAAACTGAGATCTTAAGGGATAAAGAAAAACATTGAAAACGAGGAAATGAATTAGTTAACGCATGCGCAAACGAGGGCGTTTGCTGAGAAAATGAAAGTAAAATCAGTGCACAGGTGCGTCTACTTACGTTTACAAGTTAAGAAAAACATTTTAAATAAAGACGAATTACTGCCGGTTTCTTGCCGATTTGGCCTTTTGTGTGGAAGCTTAATTATACTGTATTGACACTGGCATACAATGTGCCATATGCAAATTATCTTAAAAAAAAAATACGCCGTTGAAGTAAATTCCAAACTTTTATCAGCGCCAGTAATTGTGATTTTTTTCATTTTAGTTTAGAGTTCCTACGTGACAATGATACAGAATTAAATACTGCTGTGTGTAGTATAATTGCAACTACAACTCTTTATATTTGAATGTCTACAATATGTAAACACACAAACGCACCATTTCTCTAGAGGAAGATATTGTCATCCAGACTAGTTGTGATTTGACATTTTAGTTTAAAAGTTTAAAATGTGACGTGTTTTTCATCATTATTTAATGATTGAATGTAAATAATGATGAAAAATGTGACACATTTAAAGCTAATAGTTTCTGCAGTGGTTTAACCTAGAACAGGTGCTCTAAAACAATGAATTTCTTGTAAACACACCCACACACACACACACACACACACAATAACAGTTGCAGGAGGCTTTCACAGGCACAGTAGCAGCTGCTGTGCATTTTTTCCAGTCCGTCTTTGTCAGGAGCAGCCAATCAGTCTGTGCACTGCGAGGAAAAAGTAGGCTACTCTCCTGCTTTTCAGAGTGGCATCTGATCCGGTCTGCATCATAACCACCAAAGACTGTCTGTAATAACGTGCTGGAGGAAATGTCAGACACCACAGAGGAGCTCACAAACAAGCCCTTCACGGCCCGGTTGGCCAATGTTTACCTCAGCATCTTGGCACTGTTCTGCTTCAAGCTCTTTGTCAAGATTTCCCTCAACTTGCTGACATACTTTTATATTGTCCGTGGGAACCGTAAAGAGGCTGCCAGGATATCAGCCGAGTTCTATGATTACGGTCAACAACACAGTGAGTACTCTGACAGAGCGTGAAAAGCCTTAGAGAGTTGCTGCGTGTGTGCTTTTTAACCTCAAGGCGGTTTCATGATTGCAATGCATTGCATCATTTAAAGCGTACACATTTGTAGCTTCAAGGTAAATTTAGCGAAGAGTGTAACCACATGTGCAATGCAGTGTGTTTGACCCCAGGCAGGTTTGTCAGTAAGCCACGGGAGGTCATATTGAGGTTGAAAATAATTTTCTATCGTTTAAAATCAGTCTACATGAGCCCGGTGTACAACACACAGTTTCCATATTTACCAATGAACTTTAAATACTTAGGTGCTAATTTAAAATTGTAATAAGTAAGACAATAACGCTTGCTGTAGATATGAATGAAAGTACATGGCCTACTTTATTCTAATTTGTTTAATAGCTGCTTATAAACCTGAACTCTACATTCAATATTAAAAAGAAGACACAGGAGGCTGACAGCCTCTTTTCTCTTTAAGTATTAATAGAACATAGTCATGATATCCCACTCCTCCCTCCCCACCCCCATCCTGCCCTAGTTTCCATTACCAACAGCATTGCAGCCCCCCCCCCGTCACACTCACAGTAACCAAAACAACACTCCACATTCTCAAGCGCAGGAGACTCCGAGACTCAATCTGGGGGGAAAAAGAGACACGCGACAACATAAGCAGTAGATATCATTCAAGGGGCTATTTAATTCAAAGTAGACCCTCTCCGTGGAATACTGATTTTCCAAGCTTAGGGTATTAGTCACGGTCCTAGAGATGCGCTTCTCCTTGTTCTAAGAAATGTGTTTGATGTCTAGCTGGGTCTTTTATGCCCGCATTTCAAATTAATGTCAGTCTATATCAAAGGAAATGGGCGGCATGAACTGAATGAAATGGCATACATTTAATAGAAAACATTCAGTTAATGATAAAATAGGAGACTAAAATGAAAGAAGATGATGATGATGATGATGCCGTGTGGAATGCATCAGCTGTAATTCTGGACATCGACTCAGGTGTGCTTAATAAGAATCATGACATTTGAATCAGACAGAGGTGAAATGGCAGTAATAACTTTGAAGCCTAAAGTGTAACTTGTCATCCAGCTGGAATTCTAGCATTTTACTTCTAATATTTCCACCGCAGGCTCCTGGGCTGACCGCTCACCTCTCCATGACGCTGCAGTCCAGGGCCGCCTCCTGACTCTGAGAAACCTCATATTACAGGTGAAAATGTATTCAGGCAGTCCTACACCTTCCTTTCATTTCAAATAACAGTAAGATTACCACTCTCAAGTTGTTGTTGTTTTTTGAATTTGTTAGAAGGATGTCTCTTAAAGTTCAGGACCAATTTTCATAGTATATTGTGGGCAGCTTGGGAACTATCCATTACATTACATTACATTACGATCATTTGGCAGACGCTTTTATCCAAAGCGACTTACATTACATTACCACCCAGCAATTGAGGGTTCGGTGCCTTGCTCAGGGGCACCTCGGCACCCTCCCACTGAGCCACTGCCTCCTGTCTTTACATTTAGGTGGTCCAGATGCTTCAACATTGACAGACTGAGAATTTTTGCAAAACCAAATTCAAACGATTCAGATAAGGATCCAGATGTGGTGGCCTGAAATACAGTATGTTTTTAGACAGGGGTCACATATATAGAGTCACTGTAAAGTAGCATACAAGCATAGAAACACACATCTAACAACATTAGGTAGCCAAGAGTCGGCTTATTAAGTGAGGTGCAAACAATTAGGACAAAACTTCAGTCATTATGGATATGGATCCAAAACATTATGTCCATAATACCAGATTAATTTTTACACCATGGGCCAAGTATGCAGTTCAATTTCAATTTCATTCACTAATACCCAGTTAACACTAAGGTACATATTCAGAATCATGAAGAATTGGATTGTTTCTCTTAAATTAATCAATTGGCTGTTTCTAGTTAACCATCTGGAAAACCACATGGATATATCAAATATCATCAATCTTCTCCCCACCAATAGAGAAAGTGCAATGAGAGAGAAAGTCATTTCAGCTACAAGAGAAAAAAATGTATTTCCTTAAGTGGAACCGATAACATGCCAGGATTATCTTTACCATATCTTTCACAATCTCACCAAGTCTATCGATTTTTGAAATGTAACTGTAGTTTGTGTTAATTACAACCTTAATTAGGGACTGAAGAGAACAAGATGGGCAGGAGATGGATCCGTTTCATTGAATTTTGCATTAGATAACCTAGGTTGATAGTTTTGCAATTCCTAACACTCGCCACTAGAGGTCAACAGAGGTCATCCAGTTCTTCAGGCCCATTAAACGATAAATATTTGTGGTCCTTTGTTTCTGTATGCAGGGTCACAATGTGAATGTTGTGACCATAGACCATGTGACACCTCTTCATGAGGCCTGTCTTGGAAACCATGTTGCTTGTGCCAGAGCTCTCATCGACGCAGGGGCAAATGTAAGTCACCTTTTAGCCTCATGACACACTGTTTGCTGTAATACACACATTTCATTTCCATGGCTGGGCAAGTCTGTGTTAGGGATATTGGAAGGTGTTGTATTTTAAGCCAGCATACCTATTAAATTACCAGGCCTAAAAATAACAATAAACTGTGTTTGCAGCTCAATGCCTCTACTATAGATGGAGTCACTCCCCTGTTCAACGCCTGTATGGTGGGCAGTGTGGCATGTACAGAAATCCTGTTGGAGAATGGAGCAAAACCCCAAAGTCTTGTTTACCGTCCCTCACCTATCCACGAAGCTACTAGCAAAGGTATACTCAAAACAAAATGCATCAACTTTTTTTTGCCAATATAGTCTATCTCCTCATCGGAGCCCAGGCTCAAGACAATTTCCGAGAATCATTGGGAACCCCAGTCTGAGATAGACTATGTCTGCTACTGATACACACAGTTAAATCATTATTGGGCACTGAAACTCTCAATTGAAAACCAGGCTATCGTAATGAATGTCTTTGTGGTAGGTTAAACACTAAAGGCACACTGACCAACTCATTTCAATTGAATAGATTTTAATTTAAAATTAATTTGTGGAAAGACTTAAATTAGTGCATGAAAGACTGAGAAAATTGCTGATTCGATATACTTCTCATGGAAATGGAGAGGTCAGGGAGGAACCTAAATTGAAATGACAATGGATTTTATTATCTCATATACAGTCTCTGAAAGGGCAAGACAATTTATCGGTTGTAACACTACTAATTACAGGATGCACATGTTCGTAGATTTTATTTGCACTTTAGTCCTTTGCTGCACATTATCATGAATTCCTGCACTGGAAAAACTGCCTGAAAATAGATTCCAGACAGTGTCACTTAGCAGCAACTGTCATTACTCCTAGGTCACTATGGTTGTGTGGAGGCTCTGGTGACTTGGGGGGCAGATGTGGACATGGAAATTCCTCACCTGGGCACAGCGCTCTACACAGCCTGTATCTGCCAAGAGTTGGAGTGTGCCAGGAAGCTCCTGAGGGAAGGTCTGCTTAATGCAAGAAGAAACATGTTTCGGTGTCAGCATTGGGAACAATAGACAATTAAACTCTCCATTATACTTAAATTTACTGACGCAGCAGTTCTAGAACCTGCTTGCATAATTTCTTAACAATTAGACGTAGAAATTCTCTTCACTCATTCATATCTGAATTAACAAATATCCAAAGCACTTATTTAAGGGTTAAAGGGTTATGTGGCATGTGGGGTGATGTCATTTATTACCGACGGCTAAATGATCACATTTTCTGAGATTACCATATTTGATTGTTGCAAAGTATTGAAGATTTTTTTAAGGTAAAAATGTAGGTTTTTAAAGCTGTCATGCCATCACCTTTTTTTCTGTTCTGGACACTACTATTCCTATTTGGTAGTTTGCTGTTATTTTTGCACAACATTTCCATCCACCACTGAAAGCAATAAATGTAATCCTATTCTCAACAGACAGATTTGGGGAGTGGGGGATCAACCCTGTGAATAACAAAATATCATCAAAAAGTAACTCTGAATGGCTAAACCTGGATGTGGAGAACAATTTTAGTAGCATTGTATCTATAGAGGAAAAGAGGAATATTCCTATAAACACATCAGACAGAGTTACACCTTACTAACACAGACTGCGCTCCATACAGGTGCAAATGTGCAGAAAGGAAAATCCCTGGATTCTCCCTTACATGCAGCTGCACAGAAAGACTCTACAGCAGTGGTGAAGCTGCTGCTGGACTTTGGCGCAGACATTAATGCAAGGAATACAGACTTTCAGAGACCAGTAGACATGGCTCCGCCCGGCAGTCTAACAGAGGGCTTCCTTCTCATCTATGAAGGTAGAAGTCGACTTGTAACATGTTTCCTTTCATTTGGTTTAATTGTTTTTCCAATAGTAATCTGTCATATACAGCTACACCAAGTAACGGTCATGATTGGAACTAGAGTTGTTTCCTTTTCTTCTCTTTTCTATCTCTTTCTGCTTTATCTTTCTTTAGGAAATCGTCAATGCACTGCTCTGGGACCACCTAATGTAGTAATATAATGATATACATTTCCACTATCTCCTTTCCATAGCTACACCTCGACTGCTGAGCCAACAATGCCGGCAGTGCATTAGGAATTGTGTTGGCAGTGACAGACTTCACCTCCTCTCCCACCTTCCTCTGCCCAGCATGCTAAGGAACTACCTGCAGTACAAATGACATGCAGAACAACTACCCTGTCTGCCTTAATGGGACTCTGAGAAAGAAGCCTTTAACACAAATGGCCCTTAAACCCCATGAACTCATTTTCTGTTTAATTTTAGCAATCAGTCCATGCAGCAACTAGAGCAATTAACTGAAATTAATCACAGAATAGACACTCAGTGGCCCATAGTGCCAAGCATTTGTTCTGGTCTGTTGCCATGTGTGAATGAGTCGCTGTGAATGAATGTGTGTGTTGATTAATAGAATTTGCATGCTTTGTGCACCTTTTCTGGATAAATTTAGGTTAAATGATTCTAGTTTAATAGGTACAACTGTACAATTCAATGCACTTACAGCAGTGACTGCATTAAAACCATCTACTGATGAGCCCATAATGCTCAGTCACTTGGTCAGGCAGAAATGAACCCAAATGGTAATGTTTGACGTTGTATTTGAGTGTGTATTCCATCATGATTGATAGGACTACTTGGGAATCAACACGGGACTGACATATGGTCAACAAAAACTCAAAATAAGCTTCAAAAAGGAATGATTTAATGGATTACAGGTGTACCTAATAAACTGAATCAGCATGTATAATAACAAACGCATAATTTGTGATTCTGGTTTGGAATAGTGAGATGATGCCTTAATTGTTAATAGTAAGTATAAAACACTTGAATGCACGTGAGAACTTACATATATATAAAATGATAGAATTTAATCTAATTGCACGATATAAGTGGTTATTCATTGTTTTGCATTTGTTATCATACGCATTCTAAATTTGTCACAAATAGACGATGAATAAATGTTTTGAAACCTGCTGAATTCCACAAGTAATTAGCGGTGTTTGATTTGATGTGGTTTGTGCACTGGCTTAATAACAGAACTCTGGCAAATGAGCTTACTGGGAAAGACAGATAGACAACTTCCTTGAATTAGCCTCACCAAATTCCCAATGTTACGACCTTTAGAGGGCAGCCAACCACCATAGCTGTGTGTGTGCTGCCACAAAAGCAGAAAGAAGTCAACTGTTGCCAGGGAAGGATAAACAAAATAGTGTGGAAAGGCTCAAAATCACACTATAGCAGAGGACATATACATGAAGGATAACAGAAGTGTTTTTCCAAATAAGATTAAATGCAGCATGTGTGATGCATATTCGCCCACAAAGACAGGGCTGACAAGAGAAGTTAGGAAGTGGCTTCAAACCCTCAACTTCAACCTCCAAAGAATGTGTGCGGGTAAAGCTGATTATTACTTACATATTAATTCAGATTTGTCCTTGCATTTAAATGTACTTTCAGTGTAAAACTGACCAAATACAGCCCTTTTCAATACTACCTAAACATTTCATTTTGCTGTGGAACAACTATTTTTGATTTCCAGAGATTTGTCCAGCGGTTGCCTTGTGGCTGAGATGCTTGATTGTTGTAACCCCAATGGCTTTGCGACGCATTCATACGACAAAGGGACGTCACTTTCTGCCAAGCTATGGAACTGGAGCCGGATAGAGCGGGTAAGACATCTAAAATGTAACGAGGCTGGAAGAAACGCCTTTTTTCAGTACACAGCTAGCTTGAGGTTTAAATACATCTTGAAGGTGTTATGTTATGGTTGATATTGCATTTCAACACAACACCTGGGTTTGTTTTGGGAAGGTTTACTAGTTCTCGGTTTTCTGGATGTACCACTGCCCACTAATAAACGGATGGATTTGATATAAGGATTTCATTATTTTGGGATATTTTGTTGTTATTTTGACGGAATGTGACCCCTGTGTGTTATTTTGTTATTTTGACAGGAAGATTCAAAGTGAAGTCTGCACCAGGTCAGCGAGCAGCCAACAAAGCCTGTACCATCCAGTCAGCATGATCTGTGTTTGGACAGTCCTGTATCAAAAAGCACCAGGTCAAGTAAGTGCCTGGACAAATCTCCTATTATTTCTTACCAAGAACCAGCAGGAGATACTGATTCTATTAGTGCTGGTGTGGAGATCCTCAAGTTAGGCCAAAATGCATGTGTGGAAACAACTTTAGTTTGCTGCTTGCTTGCATTCAATTTACTTAATCAACCTCAGATCAAATTACAGTTCTGATGTGTATATAAAATAGCAGTTACTTCTACTCTTTACCCTTTTCTGCTGTTCTAGACTCATCAACTTAACTCTCATCAACATTGAGTAAAGCCAGCGTTTCCTTCCAGGAGATTAAGGTGCGGTAGCGGTCAGCTGCTCTGCGGTCAACTGTAAATGCAATCAGAGGAACGTCTGTCATTGTACCATTTGGTACCCCATGTGTTCATAGATCATGAGGATGTTGTTTACTAACATGCCAAGCAAAGTAGAAGCATGCTTTGTATGGAAACAGAGATGACGTCACTGTTTATCACTGCCTCTGTCCTGTTACACTGCACCAACCGTCCTGTTTCAGCAATGTCACTATGCACCAGGAGATGGCAGTACTGTATCTGTTTAGAATCATAGGTGAGAATCATTTTGGACTCTGCAATGGTCTTTAAGACTAAAATATATGAATCAATATTTTCTTAATCTGTGTTTTCATTATTGAGAATCGCTTAACCCATTTCCAAATCCATAAATCCTTCTATGTGCTATCATTTATCAGGGGCGGCAGTAGCAGTCAAGTCCCTGACTGGACCAAGAAAGTGGACTGGCAGCTGGAGAGTTGCCTCCAGGGCACTGCCGAGGTGCCCATGAGCAAGGCACCGAACCCCCAACTGCCGTGGAATGGCTGCTCTCCACCCCCTCTGTAATGCATGTGTGTGTGATGTTCAAGAGGGGGTGCAAGACAAATTTCAAGTTGCATGTGATAAAAATTGTGAATTGCATGTGACCTGACAAATAAAGTATCTTAAATCTTATTTAGACAGGCAGTTGATTTTCACCACCTACCTAACAAATATTGGTACATCAATGCTGTGATGCAACATTCCCTGCTGTCCTAGACACTTGGGCTAGCATTCTTTGCTAAAAGACTTAAATTATGCAGATTCAAGGAATTGCCAGCAACAACGTAAAAACAGAAGCCGTTTCCCATCTTCTGGTCATTGAACCTTTATTAGTGCTGATTCAAGTCATTAGTTAGTTAGACTTTGAAAGGAGATCTTTCAGATAATGAATGATGAACTATAGGACATGATGCTCCTCTAAAAGTAACATCTTTCAAGGAAACCCACACTGACCTTATCTGACAGAAATGTACAAAATGAAATGATATTCAATGTATGATTCTCATCTGACTGATGGGATAAATGATCAACTTGTGAGATTGTAATGCAATAGTGTTTAATGAAATGATAATGGAATTAATTGATTTGTCCTTGCGGTAATGACAATCTTTCAAACTTCCTACTCCACAATTCTTTATTGCAGAAAAGCACAAATGATGGAAGCTCTCTCTGCGCATCAACAGCTGTGAACGATGCCAAAAACAAATAATATCATCTTGTGCATACTTAGTGTAGCATATAAATAATGTTTCTCAGGTGTCAAGGCAGTTTAGTTCCGCTTAGACTGAGATCACTTTAGTTGGCCTTAAATCTCTAAGCACTCCTGGATGATCAGAGCACAGCGCAATTGAGCTGTGAACCCAGCAAAAAACAGATGACAAGTTGTTAAGTGTTTCTGGCTGACTGCCCAGGTTCTCGGTGTGGTCTATGAGCCTGCGGTCCAATGGAGAGATAAGACAATACTGGAGCGATATGATCTCTGAACATTAGCCATAGATCATTTGTTACTGCTTTAGATCTTCCCTGCAATCCTATTCTTAAATTGTCCAGGTGTTAGCAGCATATGGGTCAGTTGCAGTGTGTGGAGGAATTTTGTTTCATAAAAATATAATACATGAATTAGGAATACAGTAAATAGATTGTGAAGCCTGACACATTTTTGCAGCCTCAACAGAGGGCATACGGAAAATGCTCATGGGGAATGATAATAGATTTCCTGTATACATTTTCAGAATACTCAAACATAAGTAGCCCAAACATTCTGATGAGAGGAAACAACAATTCAGCTCCTCAATGTTTCATTCGATACAAATGCCATCAGTCAATATAAGAAAACATTTCACCTAAGCATGCAAATTAGCTACATTTCAAGATTATGATTTGTTAATTATAATAGATTGCATTGTATCTCTTTGGTCTCTGCCAAAGCAGCCCATCTCGTTGCCATGGCAGTCAATGGCCAGTGTTACCCTCTTTCTCTCCATCCCTCAGCGCCGCTGTAAAACCTGACCTCCTTAATCTTTCAGTGTCTTTTGATTTTCTCTCAGCTTGACTAGGCGTGAACACACATCAGCACTTAAGATGCAGTACACTGTCGCCTGTTGATTTCTGTGGCCACCGGGTGATTTTGGATTCCTAAGCCTCATGTCATGTAGCACGGAATTTGCGAAAATAAACGTTGAGCACGCAAGGTTATACCAAATAAATGCATAAAAATAAATGAACAGAAAAGCCAAAGTCCGGATATGAATCTATTGTTGCTCTATGTTGCCCACTACATTATGAATAATGAATTGTCAATATTTGCATTGTAATGATTATTTTAGTAAACTGAAAAAGGAAATTGCCTGGTTTATGGGGGGAAGTTTTTGTTCCTCTACAGCTCCGCCCCTGTCCTATTGAACAACAATGTAGCTGGAGCCCGGTTGCTATGGCAACTAGAAAGCCCATACTGGAGAGCGACCAAGAGACATTAATAAGCTTACTGTGAGCTTCTTTGGCTCCTTCTGTTGGCCATGAATGCAGTCATTGGCTGTAGGATTGCATCTGCATATGCATGCAAAAGAAAAAATGCTTATACACACAGACACACACATACATTCATCTACGAAACAGTTTGCAGTAGCCAGCCAACTGATGTTCGAGAGCCACATTGCCTAAAATGCCCTCAGAGAGTGTTTCACCATCTGCCAATTATTCCCTCGATCATGGCTAGCCACAGTGGGAGCGGAGCAATAGTAGGGAGGGGAGCGAAGCAGGGGGAGGGGGGGGCCAACGCCTTGGAAGCACAGACAGGAACACGGCTAGCCAGGGGGGTATTGTGGGGCTTTGTAAGCTAAGGATTCCCTGAGAAAAAAAGCCCTCCCCCATATCCCCACAGCAAATCTCCCACTCCCACTAACAAAGCCACATTAAGCTAGTATGTAGCTGTGTGGCTAGGGGTGGGGCACTTTGTGTTTGCATATTGGTGTGCGCACAAATGTGTGCAAAGTCAAGTGCATGGTGGATAGCAATACAGACAAGAAATGATTCAGTAAGCACTAATGAGCCTCATATTAACCCGGGTGCAGCCCCGCAGGTGTGTTGTAATCACTGCCATCATCTGCTGCAAAAGTTTGATCTTTGTTGTCCTGATATTTTTTTATGTTTTGCCATAAGTGGCTGCCAAAGTTGAAGTAGTCCAATATCTCTTGAACGAATTAATATATTGTGGGCAAATGTTTTTGCACATTTGTGCTCACTTCTTATGTAAACAAAAGATCAGTTGACCTGATGGTGGCGCTATAAACATAACACTGAAATGTCTCTAACTTCTGAGTGGATTTCTACTTTATTTTGTTATTTTTTAATTAAGTTGAAATGCATTAGTGACCCCTATTGACCAATTCTAAAAAGGAGGAGACTAAAGCTAATACACTGCATAATTTGTATTTTACAATATTACTCATGCAAAGAACACTAAAAATATTAAAATAATATGGAAAAGATGTTTTAATGACACATTAATCACACTTGTAGATTATACAAGAGTATACTCTGAAAATTCTTCCACTGGTTCTTCAGGTTAGGAATTAAGTTATCAATTGGCAAAGGAATAAAGAAGATCAGTTACTCATGAAGACTAGTGGACATCCTTAAAATAATCAGTAAACTCAGAGTTTGCCTGTAGCTAAACACACCTCGGTATAATAACTAACACGGGTAAAATGGCATCTCAAAAATAGTGACAACCACAGACTATATGACATAATGTATATTACATCAAAAAGCAGAGTGGAACATTCTGCAAACTCAGCATTTACAGTCGGATGATATAAGATTTATTTTTGTTTGGTGTCTGTGCAGATCAGTGTTGAGCGGAAAGATTGGACTTAAGGCCACAGTGTGTTTCAACCAACACAGCCCACCGGACTCAGTCGGAGACCAAGTTCAACTCTTTTCAGAATGCCCAAAGTAGAGGGTGGAGTGTGTCTGTATGTTCCCTTATTCTGAGGTCACTTGGGTTTCGTTCATGTAAACAATATAGAAGAAGGAGCCTAATTAAATCACTAATTAAAATGTAACATCAGGCACCTCTACATCAATAAAGAATAACATTTTTATGAACATGAATAAATCATTGAATTCATTCTGAAACATTTATGTAATGACATAAAGTGTTGTGAGAGCTTGCATTGCACACCCAACTTTGACACTTTTGTTAAGTCTTTTGTTGTCTTAACGCTTGATGTATGACTTCTGTGCTGTCAATTATGACGCACAAATCTTCTAGTTGTATATTGATGCACTGTGTTAAATCATGCAACCAGTGTAACATTTTATCATCCTCAGTACTCTCTTTGTCTCCCTCTTAACGACATCCCAATTCTCTGCTAGAGCAGCAACTCAATTTCCCTCAGCAATCATTAAAATTTAATCTGCTCGCCTGATTATCCATTCATCCACTCATCTGTCCATACATCCATCCATTCATTCACAGGGGGATAAAGTCTTTGGGAGGATTCATTGGACAAGACGCACAGTACAACCTGGGCAGGCTGACAGTTTATCACCGGGCTCCTCCAAGCCAATTCAATGTGTCTAAACAATATTTCATTTACTCTCTATGGCTCCATCCCTTTATCTGTCCATTTGGTGTTATTTGGCCATCATTGTAAGGTCGGTGTGAGTGTTTAATGCTGTATTGACACAGCTTCAATAAAACTAATGCAGTAGACACCTTTCACATTTTTTAGCACTTCTATTGCTGCTGAATCCTACTGGATATGTAACTGCTGTTCAGTAACTCTATCTGAACTGCAGCAGGTGGACAGATAGATTGACACCGCTCAGTCTCCAAAAGAGGCAGATTTGGTTTTAGCCCAGCTACCATGTAAAAATGGAGGACACCTGGGGAGAAGCACTTTAAAGGGAGAGATCCCCTCTCCTAAGATGAGGAGGTGTGCCATAGGAGAAAGAGACAAACAAAGAGACAAAACTAAGATGTAACAACACATCGATCAAGTAACAGGACCTCAAGTCCACAAAGATGTCTCAGATCATGTTTGCGTTCACATTTCAAACAGCTTCAAAAGCTCAAATTGTAGGACTTTCTTAATGCATAGTGGGCCAAATCCTTCTGTTAATAATTGGATTTATCCAGATTATTACTCAATATTGTTGCTGGGTTTTGTCCTTAAAGGGTTTGGATATTGTTTGCGTTTGTCTTTCCTTCTTGCAACATACAGTATGGACTTACAGGACAACAATCCAATGACACCCACCCTGATCGTATAATTGAATCAGTATGACAAATAAGATTAGGAGAATCCTGTTTGAAAAGCAGATGTTCCCCTTCCCTTATTTAAGGAATAGTTGAGTTAATACAGTGCAGCCACTGCTATGGGGGCCGACGGGCTTAACCATTCTCTCAGAGAGCCGGGGGTGACACGGGTGGGCTGGGTAAGGAGGGGGGACAAACACCCGTGAACACCCCTTCCTAGACATAAAGTCAGGAGCTCTACATGCACTGCTCAGTCTCTTTCTCAACACCACATTGGGTCTTTATGTCCAGCGTTTTTTCACACACCTGCCTTGTGGGCCATCCCCTCCTGTCATACACCACGCTTGCTCCTGCCCACCATAGAGACCACCCTCTGCTCCATCCAGACCCCTCCTCCCCCTCCCTCTCCGGCTTCTCCATCAGGGACCAAGGAGGCTTTCAGCACTTGCCACGGCAGCTCGCAATGGACAGCACCACAAAGACTCAGTGATCTCTCTCGCAGCCCGACCACTTGACTGAAATCACAGCTGACAAGCACTCCCAGCAGTCAGTAGGGGGAATTTAGAGACAGTGTAACAGACAGGGACAAAGAAAGAGAGAGAGAGCGAGAGAGAGAGAGAGAGAGAGGAAGTGCTTTGTGGACTACCCAAGAAAAAATTCATTTTGAGCCTGCAAACCAAACAGGCATTTTTGTTACATATCTAGTTGTTTGAGACACCAAATCGGGACAATGGAAGAAGACATGGATGAGGGACAGACCCAGAAAGGTAAGACTGACTCGGGTATTTGTTCACATGTTTGGGTGGATTTCCTTAAGTAAGTCTGACAGTGTTTTGTCACTTTGCCAGCGTTGCATCTGCAAAGACAATCAAGCAAATGTTAGCCTTTCCCTTTCTGAATAGAGGAGCAGCTGTTTGTGGTAATTCCTTTGTCCATTGAGTGTCAGCACTCCAGTGAAGGGTGCAAGTCTCTAGGTTGTGTTTAGGTAGTCGGAGGGGTGTGAACCGCCTCAGCAAGGGCTGGACTCTCTTTGTTCACTTGATCGGGCTTTCATGCTTGTCGCGATGCCTCCGAGGAAAACGTGTGAAGTAGAGAAACGAGCCAAACCTCCGCGCTTTACAGTCCCGACCTTTGTGTCCAAGAATCCAGACGTTGCGCGTTGCATCAATGATTTTGTATTATCTGGGGGACTCTGATGCAGGGAAAGGGGTTTCCGTTGTTCAGCTATGGGGAACAGTGTTTGCTTTGTGCAAAATAGAACTGCTATTTATACTTCATCACCCCACCTCTTCCACCACCACATTTTCTCTGCATGAGTGATTCAGTGTGGCCGAGACAAAAAGCAGCACGGGAATAAACAGTATATTTATTTACTACTGAATGGCAATATTCTAGTTTTTCAATCTGTACTGAAATGACAGATGAAGAGAACACTGTCATGATTTTCTTCCCTCCCCTCTCAGATTCACTTTATATGACAGGTATGACTTCATATCTTCTCCCTTCTGTCTTCTCCCCTCCCTGATATCAAGTGCTTCCTGCAGGCACACATACGCTGAAACAGTTGCCATGGCACTGGCAAGTGTAGCCATCATCTATTTTATCTTCACCCACTCTTCTGATGACATTTAAGTAACACCGGAATAGTCCACTGTGAATAAGAGATGTAGGAAAATGATGCAGAGACAGCAGCAGATGGAGGAGAGGGAGACGGAGGAAAGTAAGAAGTAAGAGACTTGGCAAAATATAATGAGGAGAGTCTTCCAGTGTAGAGAGAGAGAGAGAAAAAAGAGAGAATATTCCTCACCATGTATGCTAGAAATTCTTATAACTAGAATTTTCTATTTTTCCTTTTAAGTCATTGTCAAAAACACTGGAGGTTTGTGACATCATCTACAGTTCGCAACCAAATCACCGAAATTTTCCTGAATACACCTTGGTCACCATTAATAGGTGTGTACTCATGCCATTCCTATCCAGTAAGCAAACACTGTCAGCCTTTGTCAGTAGCACAAATGCTCACCCAACTGAAAGAGGTTGCCATGCAAGCTGTGCATACATTTCTGCATTCAATGCCCTGTGCATTTGGGTGGGTTTGTTTAGGGTATCTATAATTATTCTGTTGTGCAGTCATATGTTGCACTGCTGGACCAAATATGGCTCACTTTCAAGTTCCTCCTGCATATCTAGAGGATCATAAAACCTGCAAACGGAGGGCTGGTAAGATTTCAATTCCACCACACAGTGATGTAAGAAGTGTTTGCATAAAGAATGCGTAGAGTTTTCACTTATAACTGATTGCATTACTATTGTTTAGTCATATCTATCTATCTATCTATCTATCTATCTATCTATGACGTTACTGATTTGAACCCATTTTGCATTTGGGGTCCACGAGTTCTCACCATCAACCTGTTACATCAGAAACTAACAACCAGTGGACGATGCATAAACATATTGAAACAACAAATTGAAATTAATAATAACATTGATTTTTCCATCATAAATGCTCTACAACTTTGTCACCATATTATCTGCCTGCCATGCAAAAAGCTCAACCGCATGCAGCTGTGCACAACTAAGACTGAAGGTGGAGTCGGTTCAAACACTAACACTCTCTGCTTTGAAGTAAGGCTACAGCCTGCTGGTACCGACCCGCTGCTGGGCTCTTCTACCGTAGTGGCAGACTGATTGGCGAAAACATGTTCTTAGCAACAGGGAGGATTGAAAACAATGGCAACAAACAGTCTCCATGTTTAATTCCATAGTTTGTTGTGCATTGCTGTCAGGTGGGAGCAACAAGTTCCTGTAGGTGCTCGGTGCATAAGAAAGTGTTTTGGGGGCCATCAGGGAAACTGGTAGTTGCTATTTCACTGACTGGAACCCATTCTTTCCAAGGCAGTTCTTCTTCTACTAAAACAAAACCTGAACAATGCAGAGAGCAAGGATGTGAGATGGCATAACAATTATAGGCTTGCTTCTATTGTTGTAACCTTGGACCTCAGTCAGCAGAGGATAGGGACTAAACACTATGACTTTGGGCATTCCAACAGATCATTGCTTGTTGCAGAAGCATTGTAACTGTATTTCTGGTGTACTAACACTTTTAAATGCTTGTGAGTGTCACACAACACTGAACACCTGTGTGAGGGTGACTGACATTTGAGATTTATGGGGAGAAGTTATTGTCAACAGACAAACGGTGCATCATCGACTCAGCAGTTACATATGATAAATGTCTAAGTTAAAAGATGATAACAGAAAATGTGCCAATAATGGATAGAGTATACTATCACCCAAAAAAAGAAACAAATGAAGAAGGTACTTTCATCACAGTAGTTGGGAAGGTGTCAGTGTGTGCACTCACAGCATGCTAATGGCCTTCTGTCTTCCTCTGAGGCTGCAAATCTCAGCTTATGAGTCAGATGCACCAGGTGGGTTTGGCTCACCTTAGCTGTTAGCCAAAAGCAGCACTGCTCACTGCACTCCAACAAAAAAGGCCACCAGCAACAGGGACTCCACCAATGGTGTAACAGGCCGTTTTCTGCAAACATTTATTGCGCAAATGATAACAACGGAAGAGGATATTGAGGCTAAAACTAAGACATTCTGGAGATTCACACCGGTTCAGTTTTAAGGCCACTGAAGGGAAAAACTGAGGAAGACACACCTATTAGCATTATCTGAGCCAAGAAACTACTCTGCAAGGCACTGCTCGTCCTTCTGTTTCAGCAGTTTGATCAGGATGCTAACTCGGCATGCTGCTATGTGATGAATCACTTATTGACATCTCACTGATTCTTATAAACCCAATAAAGGGAGAATCATGCCAAAAACACAGCAGAATATATGCAATGTGACTTTGCACAAACACAGCAGACGAGCGCCGGGTTTGACAGAATCTGACCTTTGCTGAATTATTTAATGTCAAAGTTGCAACAGTGCTTTTTGAATATGGGTACTGGGATTAGTAAAATATTTAAATTTGCCACTACACAGGGGCAAGACCTCCAATGTATTCATTCATAATAATAATAAAAATGTTACTAAAGAGGATAAATTGTTTCTCTTTTTACTTGATTTTGAAATTCATTTTAAATGATGAACAGGCATTCTCTCTCTCTCTCTCTCTCTCTCTCTCTCCCTCTCTCTCTCTCTCACTCTCTATCGCTCATATTGTTGAAGTCTAACTTGCTCCAGCCCAGCAGAGGTCAACAGATTTCCACCAATTGTTCCTATGAACTCTGTCAGAACAGTAACTGGGAAACTTCTGAAGGTTTGCTCATTGTTCTCTTGCACAAGCAGAGATCTGAGATACAGCACAACAGGTGTTCCAAAAATAATGACACACTTGAGGCTTTCCCAAAAATCCTCACTGTGTCCCAGCAAAACAAACCTGAAGTAATAACTGAAGTAAGTCACATCAAAATCATAGAGGAGAGAGAATTTAGTTTCATTAGGTCCTAAACTACAACGTCATCATGTAGTAAAAGTCATTACATGCCAGTTGTGTATGCTGGGGTTGATTAAATATCTGTTTTGTTTCAGTTTGCTGTTTGTTGAATGTCTACAAACCAAAAGATATACATGAATCTCCTAAAAATTGTGTTTAGTTTTTTTACTTCTTTGTATAAAATGTGCTGATCAGTTACAAATTCAAAAATTCGGAGCCAGATTTATTTTACATGTGGGATTTGCTAGATTTTCAGTGTAAAGAACGTGAACATTATCGTGCTTTAGCGTCACATGTTGGACCCCTGCATAGATATGAAGTGACAAAGAAAACCCCGTCATCTCCTTCGTTCCTCAGTCTTTCCCATGAACCTGACTCACTTGAAGCTACATCCCAGCTCGCCCTTACACAGCCCTGTTCAAACTCCTCCATCTCTCAGTGAAAAAGAGAAAGAGGAAATCAGCAGCTCAGCTTGTGGACGTGGTTTACAACGTCCTTTTGCCCTGAGGGGTAACTGTGTGTAATGTGTCCCATGCGCTATTGTCCCACTGAATTTGTTGACATATAGTAAGTGGGTCAGGGCTCTGAAGTGCCCTGCCTATTCTCAGATTTTGTGCTGTGGTTGACATGGCAACCATAGTGGTTGATTAAACATGTGCAGAAGGGGAGGGGGGGGGGGGCTGGAAAAACCTGCTCGCTCCAGGGGGAGGGGGGCTACACATTAAATATAGGAAAGCAACGACACACACATGCGACCATTACTCTGATACTGACTCAAACTCACACACCATCCCCCCATCTCTCTCTCTCTCTACCTCTCTCTCTCACTCTCTAAAAACTGCCACCCCACCCCCATACAGAAGTCCTCTGTTAACTAGAACCTAATATATGCACAAGAATGAAGTCTAATTGGTTCTTCAAGACGCATTACTAATATGACTTCAGACATAAAATTAGATCGTCACCGTGGTCGTCATCATCATCATCATCATCAGCCTCATCATCATCTATTGCTCAGTTCATTCAGTGCTGTAACTGCACCGAAGGCAAAACTAGCAGCTTTTTAAAAACTATATTCATTTTTATTTGCTTATTCTGTGGCGTTTGTCTCATAATTGCATGATTTCTTAATTTCACCGTCAAATTAGCCAAAGACTAAAAGGTACCCCGGATATAAGGAAACATTTCAATAACTTTAGGATAGTTATGACTTGAAGCAAGAAAAAGATTGGCTTCAAAAAGCTTTTCTGTGAATACCCTCAATAAAAAAAAATTGGCTCGTCAACAGGCAGCATCTGGCTTTGAAATCAACTCCAATCTGCAGACAGATTCTGACAGACGATACCAGTAAAAACATCTTTTCTCTTCATCCCTGAAAGCCAGGTGTTTATAGCCCATATTTTAGGTGTAATTGCTCTCTTTTTCTGTTTATCTGCATCGTTCGCTTTGCCTAACTGGATGGAAAAGCAATTCTTTAAATAGAATTGTGGCGATTGTGCTAATTTGTGCATCTCAGGACATCAACTGGCTGGAGGTTTACATTGAATTATGTAATTTAGCACTAAGGATTATATAAGGACACCCTCAATCGAGTGGGTCACTGAGTGTGTTTTCTGTGTGTCCTTTGCCTGTTGGACATGACAATGACAGATGGAGAAGAAGTAGGAGGTGGGAGGGGCCTTGGGAGGGGGTCATCCTTTCTCTTTGTGTTACAGAGACGCCTTCTGTTGATTGGGCCGCAGTCTATTTGTGCCGTCATAGCCAAATTACCCGCTTCACTTTCTTTCTTCACTTTTTGTGTGCGGCTTAAATCATTTCAACGTTTTTAAGTGTTGTGGGTTTAAGAGAATATAAAATATTTCAATTGACTCTTACTTTCCTAAAAACTACGAAACCAACTCTCCACCTGTGACATGGTAGATCTTGATTTAAGCATTTTGTGGAAGTAAATAACTAATAGAAACAAATCTCTACATGCTTTCAGAATCTAAGGACTGTCCCAACTGGATGCATTTCTGTGGTATTTTATGATATTCAATACTATAAAATGAAAACAATAAAGAAAATAGCAAACAAATCAACTAACTAGTAATCAAACTAACACATAAGTTATCCATCACTGCTTCCACTTCCACTGGTGTAAAAGCTGGTGAACCCAATTTAGAACCTGGTGGACCTGTCAGTCAGCACAATGTCATACTTGCAGCATTACAGAGATTCTGACCTCAAGCAAGTTCAAAATCAAACACTTGTTGCTCTGAAAAAAAATCTAGAATCTTTTATTTCCGTTGCAGGTAATGTTGGCCTAAAGCAGAAAGCATGAATAATGAATGTTAGAGGCCTGTGCTTGGCACAGTGCTGCTTCTAAATTATGGATCAAGCTTTCTGAGTCTGTTTGCACCACCATTTGCCATTTTTCACCAGCATGGTCTTGCAGAGTGAGTTAAGATCAATGAGCTACTCAGAGGAAATGAAAGACTCTGCTGGTATGGGAGGAGCTTTTGTTTAATGATGATGGGGGGAGCTCCAAACAAAGCTGTAGAAACAAATGAGATTTAATGAAGCATCTCTGCTGCATCACATCAGCCATAAACAATGAACAGTCATTGTTTTAATGTGGCACTGATTCAATTCGAACTAGAGTAACTGCCTCGTATTGATGAAATGACCACTGATATGAGAAGCTCTGTTAGGCTTCATAGAAGAGTAAATAGTGTGATCTAGATCTGGTTAAATGTTGGTGAACAATTGTAAATTATGCAGAGGAAATAAACCTTGGTTGAGAGTGTGACATAAATCAATAATGCCTGTACTCATCTCTCGTCATTTTAAGCACAAGCTCCTAAAATGCATTGCATCATGTTGAACCAGAAATGGAGAAAAGGACAAAATAGACTTTGTAGTCCTTTAAAGAACTTATTAATGGTTCTTACTATAAGAAAGGGTTTTACAATAATTTCCTTGACATCTATAATGCAAAAAGAAAAACATTCATAGATTCATGCAAAGGTATTGTACAGTGGGATTGCAGACAATATTTTCTCCGGACCTGCGGTATTTCAGTAACAGTCGAAAACAGATAAACGTTAAAAAGTAAAAGGATTTTTAGTGTTGAATAGGCATCATCTTAGCTCAACATTGGCTGTTACATATTTCTAGCCTCATGAATGATACCCCTGATTTAACCAGGCAGGTCTGGATCAACTGGTAGTGGTCCATCACAGGATACAAGAGTCTAGATTTTTTTTTGAGTGGATTTAAGATGGGTGGCTTAATTAACTTTAAACTGGCAAAAAAAATGTAAAAAGATCCAAAAGATAAAAGATACAAGTATCCAAACCCGATCCAGATCTACCAAAAAAAATCAATTGTTCCTTGACCCAAGTCTTTATCTTAATTGTTTTTTATTTCATCTTATTTCATATTTCCTCTAAAGTCATCCATTACTTTTGGAGATGAGCTGCTGACAAACAGAACACACACAATGCCCTAAACAGAGGTAATCACAGGACTTTGTGAGCAAATAACTCCTGGAGTGGATCATAAAGAGCATGACGTGCTCGAGTTGGACTGGGTCGTAACTACGGGAAAAGCTATGCAAATTGTTATTTGAAGGCTGCACAACTTCAGCAAACCTTTACTGGACAAAAAAAGCTATAAATAAAGGAAGGAAGGACAGATAGAAGTCTCACGGGCAACACAGTCTAACAATGGATTACATCAGCGAGGATGCAGATAATCGAGGCGAGCCTGGGCACGAGTCTAAGATGCACCAAACGTCTTAGTGCTTAGCACAGCCCAGCAGGCAGACCAGCTACTTGGTATTCCACTCAGGTTTGGATCAGAGTCAGAAGCAGAGAATTGAAGAGGAGGAGGAGGGATATGTCTCTTATTGCTGCTTTGTGAAGACGGAAATATAACTGTACAGGATACAGTGCTAAAAAATCATGAGCTATCCTAAAATATTTTACTACGTGAAAGTCTTTCTCTAAACGAGGACGGCGGGGTTAATTAATGGTGTTGTTACCATGAGCTACAGTTAGGATGTAAATGCTCAAGGATTTCTTGTTTGTGTATGCATGAAATTATACTTCCGCCTCTCATAGGAATTAATTGCTTTTGAGTAATGTACTTCAGACATATTTAGAAAAAGGAGCTCTAGATAGGGAGGAGATGCTTGAATTGGTTGAGCCTTTGAAAAAATGTGTCCTTGTGTTACGATTCTGCAACTCGCAGCAAAAGCATTGCACTATTTTTCCCCATGTATTCCAACGGGAAATACAAACTTCAGTCGTCATTCTGAAAAATAACTGACTCAGTCTCAGTAACGCAGTACACTCCCACCCCTACATGCATACACACACAAGTTTACAGAGTCATAAATCTAACTGGAGTGGAGCAGTGATAAGTCACATTTAAAGGCCCACGGGGACATGTACCAAGGCAAGAAGAATGAGGGTTAAAGGTCAGCGTCAGTGTCTAATACATATTCTGAGTTTTTGGAGTTGAATAAAATGCCAAGTGGATGCAGTGTGGGGCTAAAAAAGCCTAAAAGCAACATATGGGATATGATGCATGAACACAGAAAACCAGGAAAAGGCCATGAAATCAGCGTGACAGTATCATAGAAAATGATTTTCCTGCTCGGTTTTGTGGCAACACTGGATACAGTGTAAGGCATGCAAATGCATTCAGCCATCCGGAAGATTTTACAGAATTATTAATCATGCCGCAAAATCTAAAATCTGTGTAAAGTTTTGTCAGAGTGAGACAAAGAACCTTACATTTTCACCGTCCTTCAATTTGCTTTGCTTTGCCTTTTTGTCAGTAATGATTTTTCATCTATCTGTGCATTTTTAGGATGCCTGGAGTGCTGCATCAAATGCCTGGGTGGCATCCCGTACCCATCCCTCATAGCCACCATCTTGCTGTACGCGGGTGTGGCGTTGTTCTGCGGCTGTGGACATGAGGCCTTGTCTGGCACCGTCACCATCCTCCAGAACTACTTTGAGGTGGTTCGGAGCCCTGTAGACTCACTAGACGTCTTCACCATGTGAGTAGAATCACAAATTTTCAAACATGAATTAAAAAACAGGAGCATTCTCAAGCTTAGCTGTGACTTGAGCTTAGCTGTGACGTGAGGACTAACTGAACTGCTTTTTCCTTGTATGAAGGCAGGTTTGTTTAAGGTAAATTAGGACGCAATGTGATTTATGACTTGAGCCATAATTTAATCTTCCCCTCCAGCCTAGTTATTTTTCAGACTTTCCTGTTAATATCCTCATCATTTTAAAGAGTGACAAAGAAACCGAATGATTAACGTATGATTCAAAGTTGAGTTTAAAACAGTTTTCTGGGTTTTTTTGCAGGATTGACATTATTAAGTATGTGATCTACGGCATTGCTTCAGCCTTTTTTGTGTATGGCATCCTGCTGATGGTGGAGGGCTTCTTCACTAGTGGAGCCATCAAAGATCTGTATGGAGACTTCAAGATTACCACCTGTGGACGCTGTGTCAGTGCTTGGGTAGGAAAAGATTGCCTGTGAAATCAACTTTAAAATATAGGTTGCTTTTGCTTTAGTGATGCCATCTCCTGATATCTAAGTATATTTGAATGAGCTAAATTAGGTGGTTTATAATTCCCAGGTCTCACTTAGTAATTAAACAGACCAACTAATAAGTGTAACATCCTCTCTAAAGGTCAACGCAAAAGGTTTCTGTAGGGGAATGCTGCCCACTGCTGTCCATATTTAAAATAAATCCCTTTCTGTGTGATGAATGAGGTGTTATAATTTGGCAAGAAAAACATTAATCCAAATAATTGCATTACATTGCTGAAATAACAATAAACAGCTCGGAGCATTGTTATACGGATCCTATCACACTGTCTGCAGCGATACTAACAAGATCAACTCTGGGATGTAATTGTGTAGCGGACCTGCAGCTCCGCTGGGAGCATTGAGTTAGTGCACGCTAATCCCATGCCCAAATAATGATAAGACTGATTTGGCAGAGATTGACTTGTGACTTGTGTCTGGATGTGTGTTGTCATATTGCTCAGGAATGATGGCATCTCAAGGCACCATGGTTACAAGTGGGCTGAATTTGGTTCAATGGTGAAAGTTAATTGGCTATGAAACTTATGCGTGTGCATTGTTCCATTGGCATAATAATGTCTATACTTTCTGTACACCTCGGATCCAACACACTGAGAAAGCAGATCAAAACTAATATTGTGAATCATCGAGACATCTAAAAAAAGTCACTACTCAACAAAAGTTATCCAAACATAATATGTAAACGACAAATGAGTCCTTTCATACAATGTTTTACACTGTATGCTTAAGCCATAGTTTCACCACATCAGATCTTAAATGTGATCTGTCATCTCTGTTCTTTCAGTTCATCATGCTGACATACATCTTCATGCTGGCTTGGCTTGGTGTGACAGCCTTCACCTCCCTCCCTGTGTTTATATATTTCAACATCTGGAATATTTGCCAAAATGCTACAGTGCTGGAGGGAGCCTCGCTCTGCCTGGACCCACGACAGTATGGTAAGAGCCAAGTCCATTTCTCTACCAGATGTCAATTTCTATCAGTATTTACATAGTACAATTTATCAGACACTGAGGTACCACAAGGCTCCATTCTAGGCCCCATCATCTTCTTTCACCAAATGCTTCTACTCTTATCCTACACAGATGTCTAGACCTTAAATAGCAAGTGTACAGTATGTCATCTGTTTGATAGCACCGTCTTTTTACACTACCAATAATTTGATTTATGTTACTACAATGTTTTTGGTTGATCTATCTGGCCCTTATGTTGCCCGTACTCTTTTCAGGTCTTGTGCCAATTGCTGAGGTGAAAACCGTGTGCGCTGGATCTGAGAAGTTTTACAAGATGTGTGAATCTAATGAGGTAGAGTAAAATGTTATGCACAAGACAACTACATTTCAATTAATTCAGCTGATGCAAAGTCTATGAGTTCATGTTCCATCATCCGGTCAAATTCAGCCACAAACACACACACACACACACACACTACTTCCACCACCACATAACTGCCCTAGTGCCCTTTTGCAAGGCATTTATCGTAGATACTTGATAGATGTGATCATTGCAAATAACGACTCAAGACTTTGAATTCAAACTGTGTTCCTAACAGTATGTTGGCAAATATCTCTGTAGACAGACTGATAATCTCAACATCACCATGGAGACAAACGCTACATGCCAACAAAAAACATAATTTATCTTGAAATGGATCAGAATATTACTTTGCCAGCCTATGTGAATGTGTGAATGACACTTACATAGTGATTTTAAAATGGTCTTGAAACCACATATCACCTTGGAAACTTAAAAAAAAAACTATTTTATTATTCAGACACCTCTTCGAAAACATGACTGACGCATAATATCCACATAATCTTTGTGTGGATTAGAAGGTCAATATGTGTAAATTATGACTAAATAATCTGTTGGTACATTATATTTAACATTCCAAGCGGCTTACAGTTAAGTAATACGGGTCTGTACACAAAAAGGGAAAAAATATCTAACAGGAAAGCTTGTTTGCATTTTCATGTAGGATCTTAGGTCAGCAGAATCAGAGATCCCAGAAGGTCCAATGCTGAAGACTAATCTATGCTGTGATTTGTTGTTGCTACAGCTGGACATGACATTCCACCTGTTCATCTGCGCCCTGGCTGGAGCAGGAGCTGCTGTTATTGCTATGGTGAGACATCAATAAATCTTTCTCTCTCTCTCAAGGACTGAAAAGTACATATACTTATTTCTTATTTATCAATTTTCATTTACAGCGAATAAGGCAATGCATGTTTTCACTGGTGTCCATATGATGTAATCTTTGAGGGTTTTTTCAAGATCATTTGGTCATCAAAGCCACTTATTTTCATGACCATAAAAATCTTTTAAATAATCAAAAAACTTTCCCTCATGAGTGGTTTTTAAGTGTTTTTGGTAGATAATATTTCTTCAGTAGATCAATTATTCAAGCAACCCATCTATTGAAGTACCCTTTGTTCTTTATAAAGGTACATATGTGATATTTCATTCATATTCAGCTAATTACAGTGGAATTTAATTAAATGAAAATGAGGGTAACTGGAGGAAAACAGCTGAGCACACAGGGGACTGCTGTGTTTTGTTGTGACTGGTTCACTGCTTGCCTCAGAGAATTGCTGTAGATGAGAGAAGGCATTTTGGCGCAGTGAAAGCACTGAGTCTGTGCCTCTCTCCCTCCCTCTTTCGGAGGCGCCGGGCATGACATGGTGTTGTCATGGAAACAGGGAGAAGAAAGGCTGAGAGATTGTTGCAAACATCATTAAGTAATTTGTCAGGAGCCATTTTCTGAGAAACAAAATGTGTTTGCTAGTCATGGATGATGGTGCAAATTGTGCTGAGACTCTTTTTGCCTCATCCCTCTACATTTTCTACCTGATTCCCACGAACATTAATCACAAAGGAAAAACAAAGGCGTGCCACAAAAGAGCTGCAGTCACAAAGCCCCAAAGACGAGAGCAAAAACAGCTGACCTACCACAAAAAATTGTGATTAATGATTCCAGAAATTAGGTTAATTTAAGAGACTGATTGTCATGAAGTTTTTTCAACTAATGAGTTGGCTGCTATGCTGAGGCTCTCAGTCAAATATAAATGACCTCATTGTTCGTTCTGCCTATCATAAACGATGATGTGCTTCTCAATGAAAAAAGGCACTGTGTTAAAACACAGTACATTTATATGGCCTGTGCTACTATGGTAACACAAGTCTACATTTTAGATTGTGCTGCCACCTGCTGGTCCAATGAAAACATTTTAGAAGGCAGAGGTCTAAATTCCATCCTTAAATTCATGAATATATATTTACTACGTTCTAAATGAATAGCAATTTAATTTGCATCAGTGAAAGACTGAATAATGAAATCCTACCTTAATGGAATGGAACACCACATAATGGGTGAGTCGCAAGTGATGGAAAGTTTATTTAATGCAAATTCAAATACAAAATACATAATTGGAAATAAAAAGATTTGAATAAAAATCTACGCTTCATATTTTGTCTACGAATAAAGGATTTTATTATATGAGTTTTAAACTTGATTCAAAAGTATTTAGAACAGTTTTCTATCTCACATTGTCCTCCTCTAATATCTACAATTTATGTTCCATGATTATGTTAATATAAGAACAATGCCCGGCATTCACATTAAATATTGAGGTTAATGCACAGAGCAATAACAGCGTATCATTTTACTTAATTTAACTCTTTTAATTGCTCACAGATCCACTACCTGATGGTGCTCTCAGCTAACTGGGCCTATGTGAAGGATGCCTGCCGGATGCAGAAATATGAGGACATCAAGTCGAAGGAGGAGCAGGAGCTTCATGACATCCACTCCACTCGCTCCAAGGAGCGTCTCAACGCCTACACATAAAGACCAGCACGAGGCCTGGCCCTGCCACTCTAGCCTCTCTCTCTCTCCCCTCTGTCTTTCTATCCGTCTCTCAACCATCCCCTCCCGAGGCGGAGGGGCGGATGGCGCTTAGGGTCCTTGCCACTGCTGATGTCACTGGTGCGTCATATGACAATGTGGCCTGAGGAGGAATGACACACAAACCTCCTCAGTCACAAACAATATTACAGATGAAAAAGCCCCTTTACCTCTCTCATGGATGGTGTTATGATTACCATTGTGGCAGTTATATTATTATCAATACAAGTAGTTTAGTGCATATAGTAGTTAGAGTGTAGTAAGTAGAATCAGAAGTAGCAGTAGTGTTTCTGCTTGTTGTTTATTACTTTGAATAATTTGCTTACATTTGTTTTATTTCTTAAAGCTTTTATTTGATGCTGTGTGATTTTTGTCATGCATAATTTATTTTTTTCTGCATTCGGAGAGGGTCAATAGGGGCTTTAAAGGGTTTTCAAGCACATTTCTCATGTTGTCTGTATGAAGATTTCATGTTTAAGAACTATGTACTGTATGTGAAAAAGGTGGTTCGTTTTAAAAAATATTTTAAATCTCACGACACGCCTGTGAAGCATTGTAAGCCTTTGAAAATATCAGTATTCCCAGGGATCAATATCACTTTCGTGTGAAAGTAATTCAAATCTAACTTGCAATCTGTTTTTTTCTATTTGACAATATACAATAAGCAAGACAACAGTGATAAATACCAAATTATTAGAGTAAAAACAAGTATTATTTGCTAGATGTGCCAAGCCTGTTAAACAGGAAACAATGACCTTGGTAGACTTAAAGACATCGAATAAAATGTGTTAAAAGGGTTTATTTTATGATAAAAGGGGAATCATTGAGTTTAAATGTATTTTAGGACTGCAAATGATTTCCATCATCTTTGAATCACAAGCCACAAAAGCACATGCAAGCATTCATAACCCCTTTTTTAATTTCGTAAAAGTGGAACTTAATAGTCGTAGGAATCCTGCTTTTGCAGAAGTCTGCATTGTATATATTGATATAACAAAGCATACCTATATGTTAAGCACTGCAATTTAGGGACATTTCATGAGAGAAGAACAAGAGGTCACTGTGGGTCAGTCCACTCGGTCTCAGAAAACAATCGCTGATGATTCAAAGCTGTTGGTGTAATGACACTCCTTGTTGGAGTTAACTGATGTGAGAAAAGTGTGTGTCAGTAACTTTGTTCATGACAGTAATCATATCGCTAACACATTTCCAATTCTGACGCCATACGACTACAAAGGTGGCCTGTCAATTCATTGCCTGGCAAACTTTGTTTTGTCAGTATATCTACAAGCTACTGTAGTTTTGTGCACTTATTTGACCATTTCTGTGCTCTCTCTCTAAATGTAAGTGCATTGGTGTTCAACTCAAAGTTGGATAACTGTACTGTTAGTAAAGACTGTGAATTTAGATGTTTTTCGTGGCATGGACATGCATTAATATAGTCTTATTGACTGAAAAGTTACTTTATTTCACTTCTTTACTTTAACACTTTTGACTGTCTTGCTGGATCAACCCTTTGTTTATATGTGCAGTACTAAACCTTCCATGCTTAACGCGTTATGCTACTGGTATTAGAAACTGTAGTCTTTGAGTTGTTGTCTATTTAGTTTGTGATGAGCTCTCAATCATGTCTTGTACCAACATTGCTCACGGTGTAATGACCTGACAAAACGCTTTCAGCTTTCTCCTTGTATTAGTCTTTTGTACTTTCACTAAGAATGCTTAGTAGCAGGCTTTAAATTTTATCTGTTTTGTACATTCATGTGCCAACAGCTTGAAGTGGCTTATTTGACCTGTGTGATCAAATTTGCTTGCATAAATAAAATTCACTTGTGTACTTGTTAATAAATGCCTGATGTCTCTTGTTTTGTGTCCGTAATGTTTTGTTGTGAACTCTGGGTGACTGGGGCGAGAGCTTTGATGGATGCCCTGCACTGCCTAAGAAGACTAAGAGAGAGGAGATACAGTAAGTCTGTAGAGGAAGTTTTTGTCTTTCGTTTTGGAAGGACAGAGCACAGTGCAATAACTGCCAAATATCACTAGATGTCTCCCTTTCCTCCTGGTCATTTTGAATACAAAATTTGTTACCATAAAATGTGCACTTTGTTAAATTCAGCGATTACATTATACTGATGATTCATATTAAAGTGAATAATTCACGGGGTTGCAATGAAAAATATCATTCTAATTAGCTATTTTACTCTTTTAGGAACAAGTTATTTAAATGTATTGACCTACTCGATAATAGTTTTGATAGTCAAAAATAAAAGATGTAGACAAAAGAAATGCATTTTTAGTATTAAAGTACAGAGTAAAATTATAGAAACAACTTCAAATGCAAAAGTGCCTTGAAAAAAATGTTTGCTTGCGGTCTTTTAGTAGTAATGGCTATAAAACAGCCTTTAATTGAAATCCTAAACATCTGTTTAAAGAGTCAGTAAGTTGTTTTACTCCAGGAATTATTTATATGGAAATAACTTGGATGATTGATCATGAATAGAGGAGGATTGGATTTTTACATGTGTGCTTTAAGATGTTGATTGTCATGTGTAAGCATCATAAATGCTAAAAGAAAATGAGCACTGAGCACAATACTATATGAAGCCTTAGTCAAATAAGGTTTACCAGAAGAGAAACACCATACTGCAACAGCATGGCCACAGCATATTGTGGACCTGTCACTTGTAGACAGGTTCTGTCTGGCCTCTCTCCCCTGGTCCACCCAGCCAAGTAATAAATCACACTAAAGATTACACTTTGCACCCTGGTGCCAGACAGAACTCCCTCACACATCTAACATACAGCCTCCAGCTCACTTTATATATTCTGTCAGAATGTAGCCCCAAGAGACTCTATACGGCATTGTTATTGATGTGTCATGCCAGACTGCCAGGCACAATAGCACGCCAATTCTTTGTTATGCTCCTTTCAGGATCAGTGGTGGAATAAACTTTCACCAGTCCCTCTGTATTGCAACACCTGAAAGAATGGGGAGTCACTTCAGGCTCTACACTTGGAATTCACCTATTCAACTATCTTGCTTAGTGTTGCTGTCATCTGCAGTCTGAAAAGTCAAAACCATCATGGTAGCCTTGCAATGTGAACTGTGGCCACTATACCAATATGGTTGCATGGCACAGTGTGCGGTCTTATCGTCCATAATGCCAACACAGTTATGGCAGAACTTCACACATACGGTGCTTGCTCTGTATCTGTATGAGGATGGATCAAGATTAAATTTGAAACAGGTTAATAAAAGTGTCAAAAGTGAAAAAGTTGTGTAAAAAACTGTGGAAAGATTTACAAAGGCGTGGCTAGATCACGTGAGGGAAGACCTCTCCTGAAAGAGCCGATTAGTGGCACATCCATGGGAACAATTCAGCCCCTCCCCCTATCCCGCAGTCAAACCCAACAAATCCTCTGATAATCTCACCCCACCCCCTGTCTGACAGGTCACCTGTACAGTAATTAGATCCTTAGCCTATGTACTATTACCGCTCATGGACTATATTTTAAAGCCCCTTCTCTACCTTTTCCATTTGTTTTTTTACTGAATGGGCATTCAGATCCTTTCTCTAAATGAATTTGCGGGCATTTCCTCCTCCATGCGACAATTCTTGCTGTACCCGGTGAAATGATGCATCGACTTCTCTACGTCCATGTATTCCTATGCTGCCTCAGTGTTGTCCATTCCTTCTGTCCATCCCAGTGTACCTGTGCATTCCATGGACGTAACGAGGGAACAGGAACCAGGTAAATTAACTTTAAAACACACCCATATACGCAATGGAAGGTTTAAAAATGTTAATGTCCCAGTGGCAATGGATCACCTTCTGTATATTTTTGCTTATAGATTAAATGTCCAACAAATCATTCATCCTAGTGCAGTCTTTTTGTAAAGTTTGTTTTTCTTATCAAAGATTTCCCTTGATGTTTACTTATCTATCTGGATAACTTATCTTGACCAAAAAATAAATGTGTTTCTAAATAAATCTATGAATGTGACACAAAGCACCAAGATGTGAAAAAAACAAAAAACAATTAAAATTAAAATTAATCGGAATCTATCACTCTTTTTGCCAGTGCATAGAGTACAGCGAGTTTACAGTGAGTTTACAGTGAGTTAACTGGCATGAAATCCTTTCACTAATCCCCGACAGAGACCTAATTACAACAAGTGCAGCGAGTCTTCCATGATGCATATCCGTGCCTCTCTTTACAGAAAAGGTTAGGTCGGTAGGTTAAAAGGAGAATTCATTGGTTGCTTTGTTGTTAAAAATTATTTTTCAATTCTACCCACTTCACAAGCACAGCAGACTTGTTACTTTCCAAAAAAAACAAATGTATAGCAGGTCAAACAGCCTTGAACTGCTGCTACTAGATATCCAATGACCAAAATGACCTCATAGACAAACGTGGTAAAACCAGACTAGTATTCAACTTTTTCCTGCTAGCTCAGCAGTTTAATAATGACACAAGATGATACTGGAAGTGAAGACATTTCACATCAGCTCTGGGCTAACGTAGGAATGTCAATCCAACCTGTTGCACACACCACCGTGTGAATTAATAAATTGTGATTTCAGGTGGGGCAATATCATATGTACATTGTTAAGCTTTTAGCGAAAGCTAAAAGTCTTCATCAATGCAGTGGCCTCATGTGATCAATGATTCATGTGATGATAGTGATGCTGCAGAGACATCAGAGAGGATGGATGTACACATGGACAGACTCTACCTTGGAGATTGGTCATTACTTCTGCATTGGGATATGAACATGAAAAAAATGTGCAAATATTCAATATAATATCATATGTCTCTTATTTTCTTCTCAGATCTGTGTTGTGCAATGACCCAGACATGTCTGATATCCCTGTCAACGTGCCAGTGGACACGGTCAAACTTCGCGTTGAGAAAACTGCTGTACGCCGAATCCCAACAGAAGCCTTCTATTACCTGGCAGAGTTACGCTACCTTTGGATTACTTACAATTCCATAAGTACAGTGGATTCTGGAAGTTTCTACAACCTCAAAGTGCTCCACGAGCTTCGGCTGGATGGGAACATGATCTCTGTGTTCCCCTGGGAGTCTCTAAAGGAGATGCCCAGGCTGAGGACGTTGGACCTACACAACAACAGACTCTCTAACGTTCCCACTGAGGCAATCCCATTCCTCCTCAATATTACCTACCTGGATCTATCAAGTAACAAATTAGCCACCCTGCCCTCTGATCTCATGGATATCTGGCCCCCTTTCAATGGAGCACCGATTTCAGAAAACTCTCGAAAAACTGTATTAGGTAAGGAGGAACACATTGTGTTAGGGACCAGGGCATCATACCATCACCTGATAATCCAGACCTATTGTTCTGACTCAAAGCTGCACCGGCGCTGACAGGATAGAGTCAACTTATCTTACTGTATTCTAAGTAATAGCAGAGGCAATGTCTCATTAGCATTGTCACAGTAACTATGCTCATTATTTGTTGTACACCACAGACTAACTCTTAGCTGTAAGGCCAGATGACACAAAACTATTAACAATTACTGTATTGTGTGTACCCCAAAAATACAGTAAAAGGTCACGTTAAAAATGTACGTGTGTATGTCTGACGCCATGCCGACTCAGGCCATTTACAACTAGAGAAATGTTAAACAGCAATTTTCCAATGATCAAACAAAATCCAAGCCACATTTTGAATGAGCAATATTGTTTTATTTACGTGTTGATAATGTCAAATAAAACCAACAAAGCTCCAAATTTGGAAGCAAGTCAACCCCCTTCAGATATACTATGGCCGCTACGTAGTACGTGCAATTAAGAGTTACAATCTTTAGTACTTCAAATCATTCTGTATACTCCCTTGCTGTGAATACACAACGTATTGCGGAGTGTCTGGAACCTTTTTTTTGTTAATCAACAAAATCAACAATCAGTCACTAGCTTGGAAATATTTTTCGTAATTGTAGCTGACTGTGAGAAACAAAAATCAAACACACAGAGCCAATGTGGTCGCATATGAGTTGCATGTCAAGACTGAGGGATAATGTTAATAGGGTGTGTGTTTGTGTGTTTGTGTTTGTGTGTGTGTGTGTGTGTGTGTGTGTGTGTGTGTGTGTGTACACACCTGAAGGAGAAACAGGATTAGACTGTAGCAGGCTAGGCCAAAAAGACTAGCTTGTTTACGGTGTGACCTTGGTTAATATTTGTGTGAAGTATGACCACTTTTACCATCATAATGACATAGTTACTATTCTTTAAAATATAGAATAAAATTGAAATAAGGCTCCGCTTTAACATGTTCATATTTCACTGCAATATCTGCATTTGCAAAGGTTTCTTTCAATGTCTAATGTGACACCTTAAGCATGCATTATAACCTCTGATATTGGTCTGTGAACAGGAATACTGGAGGAAAGAGAACGTTACAAAACGGCCAGATACAGCTTAGTGTCCTGCAACTGTTGAGCCAAACTAATCCGGTTAAAGGGATTTAGTGTGTACTCGTGTGCAGCAGTGCATGTGTATGACTGCACGTGAATACATGACGGGTTCACTCACAAATTGATGTTCATCATTAATATGAGCAAAGCTTGAAAGATTCAGCCAATAACCTTTTGTTAATGGTTGAATTAATATGAAGTTTTACCCAATGGAAGGGGTGTAAACTGATAAATCTATCTGCCTGACGTAGGCACAGTTCAAAGTATGATTAAAGTTTTAATATAATTTTTTTTAAGTTTACGTTATTGCATGTGTAATGATTAAACCAGTGGTTTCTCAAACAGTGCTATCGGAGCTATGCCACAGGAGAATCCAAGAGGTTTTATGGTTTTATCATAAAGGTTTCATCACATGTACTAAAGGAGGGCATCGGTAACTTTTCCTTCTCGTATTTCAGTACTAGAAGTTTTTCTCTCATGGTTAGTGGCTTGTTGGTGCGGTGGCGCTTTGATGTTTTGGATTGCTGAGAGCTGGAGCTTGGTTCAAAAAGACTGTGAACCACGGGTCGAAAATGAAAGTTTAGGTGGTGGGACGAAGAAAACTTATACTGTGACAATATAGTACAATTGAGTTCCTGTGAAAGACATTCAATTAATTACAGAGAAACATAGAGAATGTGATAAAATGATCAGAATACTTTCCAACAACTATGATGTTCCTTTTCAACTGCATTGTATGTCAACTTACTCATATCATTGTTGACGTCCTCAAAAATGCTGTTTGTGCAGCAAGTTTAAAATTCCCCTCTGTTGTTTTTATAGTAGTCATCACTAAATTCAAAGATAATGACTTGTACTTTCATAAAATGACTGTGTCAACACAACAATCACTGCAATTGTTTATAACGTGGTTCAGAAATGCCAGAACTCAATGTGAGAGGATCATTGTCCATATTAGCCTCTCCATTTTAAGTTTGTTTTAACTCTTTGATACATGTCATGATCATTGATGCTAATGAGAGGAGGGGAGTGCTGTCTAAAGCATTAGATATTATATACTACATATTAATTAATCATTCTATCTTTTCATCCTCAGGTCTCCAAGATAATCCCTGGTTCTGTGACTGTAAAATCTCTAAACTGATTGAGATGACCAAAATGGCAGGCACACCAGTGGTTTTAATGGACGCATTGCTGAGCTGCAGCGGACCAGAGAATCTGGCTGGTGTCCTTTTCCAGCGAGCTGAGCTAGACAACTGTGTAAAACCCTCAGTTAAGGCTTCAGCCACCAAAATCACATCTTCCTTAAATAGTAATGTAATACTGCGATGTGACGCCAAAGGTTTGCCAACACCAACTCTCTTCTGGACCAAGTCAGATGGCTCGCCAGTCAACAACACAGGTATAATACTTCAATCTTCAGTAGACCAATAGTAATGCAAATATCTTTTAGCATGTTTAAGAAGTATTAATGTGTGTATTAAAGGGATAGTTTGGAATTTTACACATGTACTCATATTTTCTACATTGTACCAGTGTTATGAACCTCCAAGTTTAAGCCATCAACTCCTTCCGTGTGAATGCAAGTGGATGCATTCATCAGATTCTATTCACCTTAAAGCCAAATCAAAAAGTAGTTCTTATGTAGTTGTTATGCGTCCTTCAAAACTTGTTTGCCACATTCTCGCAACAGGGAAGGCGTTGATGGCTCAAAGTTGGACATAAATTATGCCGGTAACTTGTCAAATCTCAAACAATCACTTCAAGGTTTTAGAGGGTCCTATGATCAATTGGCAGCAGTAGCAAGGTGTGCAATACTTGATAAGCTTAGGTAGATGTTGACAGTTTTGTTCTTCTTCTACAGTCCAAGAATCACCAGGGGAGGGAGTCCGATGGTCCATCATGAGCTTGCATGGGATATTATACAAAGATGCGGGCGACTACAGTTGTAAAGCTAAAAATGTTGCCGGCAATGCAGAAGCAACTATTTCTGTCTCTGTTGATGGCGACATCAGTACAACGATTCCTACACTGAGCCCGAGCAATGAAACTGAAGCAGTCAGCCAAGTCACAACACCTATTCCCCCGACTGACATCCCCAACTCACCCTCTGTCAAAACCACTGACGTCCCAGACGTCCCAGACCTTCCCAGAGTGACCACGCAATCTGCCATCCCTGTCAAACTAAAAACTACCCCGAGTCTTCCGAGAGGGAAACCCAAACCTGCAAAGAGCCAACAAGAAGGTAATGGAAGGAAGCTTGCAGCAGATGAAAAGAGCAAGAAGAACGAAGACTCAAAATCTGTCACAGACTTAAAGATTGTGGAGGAAACGTCTGACAGTGCGGTGTTGCTCTGGAGGGCAGATGGCATACCAAATGATGCCCCTCTTACAGTTGTGTACTCTCGTTATGGCGAAGAAGATATTAAAAGGACATTGGAGACCATTGCTGGCAGTGGTAAAGTGTTGCTGGATGGCTTGTCATCTGGGCTGAGGTACTCTGTTTGCCTTGTGGCAAAAGCCAGCACTGCTGGCAAAGACCCTTGCACTGACTTCTACACATTGGACATTGTAGAAGATGGAGGGCCTGACAAGCTTTTAATGATCGTAAGTGGCATAGCCTGTGTTTTAGCTGTGCCTCTCATTGCTCTTCTGCTCTACAAGATTCTTGCTCTGTACTGCAAGAGCAGCGACACACCAGTAGATGAAGAGGAGATTGGAAAAGAGAGTTATGTCAAGTTTGAGACAATTTCAATGAAACAAAGAACCATGAACTCTCATCCGACTGAGCTTTGGACGAGGAGAAAGACTAATGAATCTGACCGACTGCTCCTCTGTTCCAGATCAAGCATAGACTCCCAGATGACTTATAAGAGTGACGGTTCTCGGTCTGAGTATCTCTGCTGACACCACAGTTCCATGGCTTACTACCAGATGCCACGCCACTAACAAGACATGAAATGTTCTTTATATGCCTTCTTTCAAACTACTGAGCAATTAACTATTAAATCATTTATAAATCTTAATGTAAATAGAAAATTGTTGGCGACAAAATGATATCGTAAGATTCATCCTCAACAAAATGATGTACATTTGGGGAGCTGTTAATCAAATGTTTTATGCAACTATTTCATTGGTTGGCTCACATTTACTTTACATTAACCTTGAATGATTCATAAAGATTAATACAATGATTTACAAAACTGTAGTTAACAGACAATTCTCTGGGGTTTGTTTGGCGGGTCAAAACATTTTTTAAAAACCCAGGTTTTTTTATTCCTTTTTATTTTGCAGCCTTATATTTGATTAAAAATATTCCGAAGGTTGTCACTACAGGACAGATCCTTTGCTGGACTTAGCATAAATGACCATTCAAATACCCTTGTGAACTGTGTGTGGTGATCAGGATTACATTTAATGCCAAAGTTTCAGTGTCACATTATTTGATGGTGTCAGAGAACACCTAACTTGTTGGTCCATGAAGCGGATTGTTGCCTTACTCGAGAAGACAGGAATGTCAGGGAGTTTGATAGATCATTTGTTTAATAAACATTGCCAGTTTCTATGATTTTGTCTACACATTTGTATATAAATGGAGTTGTATATTTGTTCATAATAAACTGAAAAATGTGTGAAATCTGTTTGTGATGCATGGCATTCATGGTAACACAGCTCAATTTCATCTAGCTGAATCTCTAATCTCTATGAAGGGTTTTCCCCAGCTGGAGGAGGGGAAAAGAGGTTCAAGAAAATGTTAATTATTTAACTATAAACTTTGCATTCTTACAAAAGGCAGACAGTGAATCCATTACACTCATCAGAAGTGTATGTTCTGTACATGTCTGCGCTCAGATAACGCTGATCATAGCGTGATGTGTGTGTGCTCAGATAGAGTAGTACCACAGTGTGTGTATGTGTATGTGATAATATCAATAATCACAGATCAGATCCCACTCATCAAGCTGAACCAATAAATATGAAGTCTTTAAGAGTGTTTTAGATATCATCTAGCTGTTTTCCCACCGTACCAGTTAAACCTTTGAGAAAAACAGAGACGGAGAGTTTTTATCTGTTTTCAGACACTTCATTGTCAATTCCAGACATTTTTCTGTTCTAAAAAACAACAAAAATGTGTTAACATGCGATCCTGATAGACAGAATGAGCCAAGTTGAACAGGAAATCTGCAGAAGTACAAAAAGTAGGACATTGAAGAAATGATTTAATAACAGTTCCTGTAATTGGAGTTATTTAGCTTGTTTATAATCTAATGATAGAATTAGAGGTTAAGAATTTGTTCTGGATTTCTCATATGGCTTCTCTGGAAAAAATAGTTGCCTACCCCTGATCGACACTCTTCCTGTGTCCTCTACACACGCTAATATTTAATGATTACAATCCATGTGTCATTGTCATTCATGGCACTAGTCACCTGGAGTAATGTGGCATTTTTATTGTTCTACCCGGGGTGAAATGGTGGGAAAAGGTCAATGCCCTTTAGACTGTGGTTACTCTGGACACAAGACAACTTTCTCAGACATGTAAATCCTTCTACTGCTCCTCTACAACTTTACTGGTGACATTGTGGCTGACAATATCCTACTTATGTAGAGTATGAATAGAGGCTTTGGTTTCTGCTGTCTGTTGGTTGTTCTCTTGGGTAAAAAGAGGACAAACCATTTAAGAATAATGTGCGCTACTCCTCCGTTCTCTATAAATTACTCATTTTGTCTGATTCCCTCTGGGAGCCTGTTGAATTTCTGCAGGAGACAGTCTGATACACAGTCTGGGTTCACATTCACACACTGGACACAAAACAGAGTGCCTATTGTGTGTGGCATGTGTATTAAGTGTACGTCTGTACGTCACTTGTGAATGGCATGTTAGTTTGCCAAGGTAAAAGAAGTGATGTTATTCATCCAAAAACAAATAAATAAAAAGATTAAAATTAGATGGAGTTCAGTCGGATGGCCCTACATGCCATGCCCCTCTCACTCTCTCTATCACACCCTAAACACTCACACGTACATACGTCGGCATAGAGAAAGGACACGGGTCAGGGGGTGGAGTGAGGGCAAGATGTTATTATGTGGGACCTTTCTTCAGCCCTGCCTCATTTCTTGCATATTCCACATTCTGCTTTGAGACACTGACTTCAGCTTAAGGTGGATTGTCCTCCGATGCTGGACTAGCATGTGCAAAATTTACCACGGGAGTGTCAGGAATTTCAATCTTTGCTTCCAAAACAGACAGACAGCCTTGGGGCCTAAGTGAGGAGTGGGCAGGATCCCACACCAACAGTTTTTTGGTGTTTTTTTTACACTACGCTGGCAGCATTGCCCTCTTCGGTGTCCTCCATCTTTCAATTTTGTTTTTCTCTTTAGCGTGACCTCTTTTAGTATGTGAAGTCTGACCATCTCTCAAACCCTCTAAGCCCTGGACAAGGATGTCAACACTCCACGCGCAAGCGTTGCTTAATTTTGGGGAATTCTTGTACATCAGTTCTAATAAAGGGAATGCCTGAGAAGAAGTGAACAAGTGCAGCGCTCCGAGCAGGGACGGAGCACGAGACTATGTTGGTGGCAAAGATCACAGCATCACTGGTTTATTTTATGGTGCAAAGTATTGGAGCCCTGGCCTTTGGAACAGCATGTTGGGATGACCTCCTAACAGGATTGGGAGGAAACAACAGCTGTTCGGGTGAGTTTGCTTGATAGACCAAGCATAGTATTGACAGCACCGGCACTGAAAGTACTATGGAAAGCATTTGCTACTTAACTGTACATGATGTCCTGTTGTGTCTGTAGAGACTGAATACAGACTCTCTATGCTATAGAGTGATAATGGGCTTGTGGTGTCCCTGAACTATTGCCACTGGCCAAATGTCCTTTACATTGATTTAACTTTACAGAGGTAGTGATTAGATTCCAATCCAGATAATCAACTCAGCAACAGTTGAATGTATGCATAGTCTTGATGAAATAAATGATTCTGCTGAGTATACTGTAGAGAGAGCGACTATCCGTTTTTGGATATCACAAATATCAGTTTTCGGGGACTGAGAGAATTACCTGTGGTTTAATTCATGTTGGAATATTTTTTGATTAATTATATGACAGTCTCACAAGATTTCTCCTATCCTCTATCTTCTATCTTTACCACAAGCATGCATATACAGGGGAATCGGTCAACTTCTATGTTGAAGGCATGCCTTTCAATGAAAATAACTAAACAAAACACATTTCTATGGCAATAACAACCACAATCTAATCTAATTTGGTAAAAGGACGATTCGGTGACAACACAACGTGATCATGCATCACACCAAAGTTGCAGCAAGCTAGCCTGAGCCTATGTGGGTGTATTTGAGGCTGAGCCCAAGGTTTGGTGGGGTGCCACATGTTGTATAAAATCAGCTTACAACAGGAGATCACAAACTACCAAAAGGTTAATCTAACTTGACTTGGTATGTCTGAAGTCGGCAGAGTTTCTAATCCTGTCTCAACAAACAACATCCTGGTCTTCAGCAAAGTTCCAATACATGTTACATGCTGCTGAACAATAAAACACTGGTAGTACTGAGACTCCTGTTTATATATAATTTGGAAGTAATGCTGTTGCTAGAATAACGGCAATGAAGAATTAATGAAATTGTACGATTAGTATTCCAATAGAGAATGTAACTTCCTTTCATCCTTTCCCTTGTACCCACAAAGACATCAGAGGTCAGGGTTAGTTAGAGAAAAACACACTCTGGGTTGGTTCAGATTGTGTTTCTTACTCAAGGACCTTTAAGACACGTGAGGTCTTTCTTTTTCAGTTGATTAAATACTTTCAGCAAAGCAAAGCTGCCCACAACAGCAATATGCCTTTGCCATCTGTAGAGCCTAATTGGGGAGATAACACAAAGGTATTTACAAGGATAGGTACCTTTATTAATCACTTAAAATTGTGGGACCAACATGACCCGCAAGCAGAAAGTCATTTGCTTTGTGTAAGCAAAATATTAGTTTAATATTATTTATCATGTAAAGGGAGTATTCATATTCAGTCATAGCAATTCAAAATGACTCCAATTTCTGTAAAGACAAACCACCACTCATCCATGTCGCGCCAGCAATAACCAGGCATTTATCTTCCAGATTCCAGTGAGTTACTCACTGGGTCACATTGGAGTCGTGTGAGGGTCATTGGACAACTGGCAGAATAACATCAAAATGACTAAGCATCTAGTCTAATATGACCACTATCTGAACTTGATGATTTATCAGGATGCCTCCTAGCAACTCAACACCGATCATCATGGGAAACTCATGGCAGACTGGTCATTGCTTTGTCTGTCTGGTGTGGCTCATTGGTTTATTGTTGTCTTCATTCCTCAGTGTTAGGAGCAGTATCCATGGCTGCACATGGCAGTGTTTTTGACATGTTAGACTAGACTGTCTTCTTTCATTCAGAGAGTCAACGCAGTTTAGTTTTTTTTCACCTCACAAGCTGGACCTTCAGTTTAATGGTCTTTACAGCGATCTCCATCTTTGTATGAGGAAATTGCTAAACAGGTTCCGATTAAAAAAAAACATTATTGATACCCCTTAGAAGTGATATTAAATAATTGGATTGTTGTGATATTTTTCTTGTATTAGTTTCATAGGTGCTTTCAATCTTATAATCACCCTATTAAATGGAGAAAGTGCACCCTGTGCTCTTCAGGACAAAATTCTACACTTATTTCAGAGAAAAGTTGGTTGTTGTTGGTTTGGTATTTTACTGGAAGGGTACGGTGTGTTTTTCCAGGAAAGGACATTTTATTTGCTGTCATTACAATTTCCTGCTTGTAAGTGGTTAGCAACTTTAACATTCGGAAATGAGAAGCTTTATCAATGAATAAGGATAGCGCAAGACCTATTTGTTGCTAAGTGACAATGTTTTATTCACAAGCAGTTGAGGTTGCCTTGAACTTCACCCCATTACTTCAGGGCTTTTTAGCAAACAATTTGATTGATTTAATGGCAGAGGCAGAGAAGCACAAAGAAGGAAGCAGCAGCCTATAATGCGTTGGTATCTGTCAATTTGATTCATTCACTATACTGAGAGCAAAGCTACAAGACAGCAATATTCACATGGTGAAAGCTGAATTCTCCACGGTTTAGCACACTGTATATATATTATCTTGGAATTATTCACTGCATGAGAGGTGAAATATTTGCTACTTTAGAGAGTAACTCTTCTTTTCTACTACTTGTATTACTCAGTGAATCTTGAGATGCATTTGTTTGTGACCCAAAGGGTTTTTGTTTTTTGTTGTAGGGCGTTACAATGTTAAAATTCAGAAAATTAACAGAAAATGTTGATGATGTTTTCCTTGTTAAGCTCCACAGCCCTTCCTGATTTTTGGCCATGGTAAAGCCATCCATCGAATAGATCTCGATGGGAAACACCAAAGGCGACTTGTCGCTGGGGTGGGAAGCTCTGTCCTGCTCGACTTCCATTTCGGAGAAGGAAGAGTTTACTGGGCTGACAGACATGCTGGGGTCATCTACAAAGCATCAGTGAGCGGAGCGCACAGACAGGTGCTTATGGAATTCCCTCAAAGTGGTATAGAACTTACACAGGATTATGATTTAGTCCTTACTATGAAATGTATTTAATTGTACCGAATGTGCATTGCAGTTCAATGGAAGATATTCCAATAACTCTAATAAGATTTTTGTGTAAATATGTTTTCAGAAATTGCACTCGTCTGACAAAAGTATCTCAGGCCTTGCAGTAGACTGGATATCAAACAATGTCTACTGGACAAGTGAAGACAAGGGAAAAATAAAGAGAATGGACATCAATGGGAAAAATGAAAGGACGCTTTTAAGACATTTGACGCAACCACGTTCCATAGGCATTGACCCCATTAAGAGGTAATCTTTACTATATAAACCCTTAAATGAAAGTGTGATTGTACTTCTGACATACTAAATGCTCACATACTAAATTTTTACCTCAATTGTGGATTTCATGGACAAGGATGCTGTGTTATTAGCGTGTGACACTCGTTTGTCATAATGCTGCTATAATTAAATAAATAATTATTCAATTAAATGACATTACATTCATTGAATGAGTCAGAGCATAGCACAGAATTCTAATACAACTCCTCACATGCTTTGGTTTGTGTGCTACTCAAAATGCTGCATCTCCCCCATCAAGCGTGGCTGACACAGAGGTGCAATACAACAGACCTCTCACAACTCTCTCACAACTCTCACATACCACCAGTCTCTCTGGTCACAGACAGGCAGACAGACACACGTGACCAGACATTTTAATGCATTTTGGTCCACTAGATTAACATATTGATGTTTAAATGTGAAAAATGCCTTCTATTTTTTTATTCCTTTACCGTCATCCTGTTATTTGTTTCTTGTATAAATCTAACTATACAACCGTAACTAAAGTATTACTTTTAGGCAACAACCTAACCCTGGTCCTGCCTAGGGAGGAAAGCACTGAATCAGCTTTGAATATAGCTTTGAAAATGTTGTATTATTCTAGGCCTTTAAAACCTTTAAATATTCAGATTGTTAGAAGTAACAGCTTTAGAGCACAAAATAGGCAAAGCAAGCAATTTTAAAGGGGGATATACAGCTTTTTGGAAATAAATACATATTGCTAAAACCTGATTCTAAGTTCTAAAAGCTACATTTTGCAGGTTTTTGTTTTGGTTGTCTGGTGGAATAACTCCGAGCATCCAGAGGTCTGATGAGGCAGGAAAGATGAAAACGACGCTCATTAAGATCTCAGAGGAACTGACAGCTCTGACGATAGACCAACACGACAAAAGACTGTTCTGGGTGCAGTTTGGTCTGCAGGGTGAAAGTGCCATTGCCTCTTGTGATTACAACGGGAACGTCCTACACATCATAGATCAGCCAATTCGGTGAGTAAGAATATTTATCTATTCTTTTATTTTTGCTGGTGATCCTACTGCAAGCAAAACACATACACACATACACAAGCTGCCTCTGGTGTGGTTCCTATCTGATCACTTGAAAACCCTCAGGAGTCATTCGCAACTTGGGTAAGGTGAATCCTTATGTCACATGTCATGGGAGGGACAGATGTGGGAGACATAAGAGTCATATAACATAAGTCATATGTGATAATCGGACTCTCATGTGACCCAAGGAGTCATCTGGTTTAAGCTGTAAATGACTCAAGAGGGTAAGTGAAGGTTCACTACTCACTATACTCAATCACTATTGTCTTAGAAGGCTAGTGGAATAAGTGGCAAAAACTAGGGACAGAACTACATTAGGGTAGTTCAAGTTTGTCTTCATTACAAGTACAGTTATTGGAACACCTTCCTCTATATCTAGATTTTCTTTTAAATCAAAAAGCTGTGCACGACAATTTTATTCTTTCACCCAAGAGTCTATACTTTGTTTTTCATTATAAATGAGCCTCTGGGTAAATCCACCTGATAACAAGGTATTACCATGGCAGTCTATAGGATCGCAACTTACCTTTTTTTATTCCAACATTATTTTATTGTGGCTTTTATTGTTTTTGTCTCTCCTTATCAGGTCTCATTCTTTGAGCATATCTGTATTTCTGGAGCGCTTGTATTACACCGATGTTGCATCTCGGAGTATAAAACAAGTCAATAAATATAGCGGGGGCGAGAAATGGGACGTCAATGTTAAACGAATGACAAAATCTCCAGCTGATATCAGAGTGGTGCATCCCCTCAACCAACCAACATCAGAACCCAGCTCACCATTTCCAGGTGATTACTACAAACTCTTTCAGACATTAAAGAGCTCTGTATTATTTACACAATTTGTTACTTCTATGATTCTGTTACCACGTTTTTTTGAATGTTTGCCCTTTTACACAGGTTGTGAGGAGCAGAGTGGGAACTGTGTGAATGTGTGCTCCACTCTAGCTGATAAAGGGGTTTGCCAGTGCAGTGAAGGCTTTGCTCTCAGTAAACTAGGCAGTTTCTGCGAAGGTTGGTATCTGTGAGTAATTGTAACACGAGAAAAGACATTTCATTCTCAATTGTGTTTGTTTGGAATGAAATGAGTGAATTCTGTATTCAATTATCTGAAGTCACAGCTGAGGCATGGGATTCTAGAATATTCTGCCTTCCTTCATTCTGAAATATTCTTGATATTGTTTTTCCCTGTTATTTTCAAACAGATTTATTTCTCAAAAACCTAAATTGTAAAAACCACAAGTCACTTTTAAAAACTGATTTATGAAAGTGTGGGGAGAATGCAGTAATTTATTTTTTAATTTATTAGAAAATAATGAATTAAATGAGTTGTGACTTCAACAGGAATGTATTTCACAAGATTTTTTTCTCCTACCTTAAACATTAACATGATCATATGTGCATAAACAGATGTAAATGAATGTGCCCTCTGGAACCATGGCTGCTCTCTTGGTTGTGAAAACATCCCCGGCTCCTATTTCTGCACCTGCCCCAAAGGATACGCTCTCCTACCGGACAGGAAGACATGCCGAGGTACAGTAAGAACACATTGGTTCAAATGGCTTCAATTACATAGAACTAATACACAAGGGATTCCCTTTCTCACTTTCTGTTATTTTCCCTCATTTTTATAGTGTATAATAGTCGGAGGTTGAGTTGAATATTGTCTAGTATATGAAAGTGTCATTAGTTGGGGTTGACATCTATATAAATAAATGGATCCTGTTGAGGTCACACATACCTGCATTTTGATTTACATGCCAACACACCTGGCTGGCATAACAGTCTGTGGATGTCGCATTGTGGTTTTTACTTTGTTGTACATTGTGAAGATTTCGCAACCAGACCAGTCTAGTTTTGTCCATTAAAACCACACGAATCAATCCATTCTTATTCCTTTTTGATCTGTATAACGGGGCACTGATCTGAGATTAGATCCTGTTTTGTAACACTAAGGAGGTGGCATTTGTCCCGCAGACACCATCTTGACCCCGCGGAGCCAATAAAATGTCTGGGTCAGGGACAACCAGACAGACCTGTGTTATGTGAGCTGCCAATTGTGTGTTAGGTTACATGGGTGGAAACACGAGCGCTTTGTGGTGCTTCTACGTGTCCAATTGTAGTGAAAAGGTTGTGTAAGTGAAATGGAAGGTTACATAAAAGCTATCAATACACCATTTTCTGATTTGTGTTCGTTTAAGGGTTTGACACGTTATCAAGTGGATTCATGGAATTCAGTAAATCAAGCAACTTCATCATTAAATATATTTCCATTAACAGCCATAAGTTGTTGTTGTTGTTGTTGTTTTTCATAAAAAGCTACAGCCTCAGGGTTTAGTCATAGCTTTTCTTTTCATTCAAAGTTGCATTATTGGTTTTATGGTGCACTGCAGGAGAATTAATGCATTCTTTTTTTACAGCCATTATAATAAAGAAATAAATTAAAGCTGACCTTGGTGCTATGAGCAGCATTAGTAATAAGGGTATAAAATCTAATATTCTTTTACTGGGGATCCATTAGTGGCATTTAAATCACTAGTAGTAAGTTATGGTATTCATTTTACGTCACTATTATCACTTACAGACACTAATAAGTTCAAAATAGTTAGAATTTGTTGTTTTTTTTAAATAATCCACATATCCCTTGTAGCTTTCCTGTTTTAGCTCATCTATTGTCTCATCTGAATCATAATGCAGCTCTGTTGTCTGCCAATGCAACAACAGTCTTTTTTTTAAGTCGACAGATAACCGAGACAATTAAATTGTTTGCGGTCAACACATACGATGTAGTGAAGAAGGAATCAATGCTTTTATTTAACTGCTTAAAGTCCGATTTATGTGGAAAATTAAAACAACCCAAAACCTTTGTTGTTTGCTTTTACCACATAAAACAAACTGTGGCCGTATTTTAAACCTCACAGCTATTTCCATGAAGCAAGAGACCAGGAAAGGTTCCCAATAGACACAATGGGATTAGATGATGAGGGGACATTTGCAGTAGGGACCTTGCGTATCTGTCAGCAGCTTTGTCTGGCTAAGCTGTTTAGCCTTTTGCAAAGGTCCATGCCGCCAAGTTAACGTGCTAGACGGCAGCAAAAATACATGAAGTCTCTGAGTCTACATCAGGATATTTTTCTCTTATAAAAGCCTTCAAAAAACATCAAAAAATGTGGAAAAATCTTTGTTTGTCATTGCAACATGCTCACATACAACTTATCCAGTAAAGGTAACAGGCGTGTTTGTTTTACTATATGACTAACCATCATTTTCTTCATTTTGGAATAATTTCAGCTATATTTAGATTTTACTGTATACTTATTCAATCATTTCTATAGACAGTGAATTTACAGCTAACTTTATTTACTATTACTGTCTGCATTAACATCAGCAAAACTGATCGTTTCACAGTAAAGCATCCTGTCACTGTACCAAAATGTTACACTTTACATGTATCAGGTCTGTCCAAATTCCAATTCTGCTCATAGTTCAAGACCAAGTTAGTGAAAATTACATTTGCCCCATAATATTAAGAGAAAACAATAAGAGCTCTATTTGCGATCAACAACATAACAAGAGGCGAGGGGCATCTGTCTCACACCCACATACCCCTGAGCCTCTGTACACCTCCACCAGAGTCACTGGTACTGCACATATCATACCCCTGTGAGCTAACATTACATCATACCCACTGTGTGCCTTTCACTGCATTCTCCCCACATTTTCATCCAATAGGATTTTTGCTTTCACTGTTTCAAATGATACGTTTCCTTTCCAATAACAGAGATAGTACCATGTGAGGGTAATTACACCCGGTGTGGCCACGGATGCCTGACCACAGATGAGGGCACTGTCTGTGTGTGTCCTGAAGGATCAATACTACAGGAGGATGGACAGGCCTGTACTGGTAGGAGCCATTTTAACAACTGCTGGATTTAGTCTTACACTAAAACCCTACATGCACTTTTACATGTATGCTGAAAACATACAATAATGATAATATAAAGGAGTGTTAGCCTAATATAAAAGGAGATGATTATAAACAGGAGCTCAGCTGTGTTTGTATGCGTGTGTCAAAGGTTGCGTTTGATTCTTGCAGGTTGTTCGTCCACAGACAGAGGAGGTTGCAGTCAGCTCTGTATTCCTGTCACACCTAGTAGCTGGCAGTGTGACTGTCGCCCTGGCTACCAGCTCCAGCACGATGGCCACCGCTGCATTGCCACAGGTGAGTCATACCAAGGCAACGCAGGCGGCCAAGACGGTCAGCTAAAGGTTCCTTGTCACTTGGTCACAGCCTACCTTCAGCTTCGGGTTTGGGTTCTGCACTTCATGTCATTTTATTTTCATGTCACTGACTGGTGATGTAATGGTAGAGAAACTGGTGTAGTATAAGTATATCTATCTATCTATCTATCTATCTATCTATCTATCTATCTATCTATCTATCTATCTATCTTTCTTTCTATCTATCTATCCATCTATAACTATAATATATCCCTGCTGAACATTTTTGAACAACAAATCAAAGCAAAATGTAATTATATTTGCTGAAACTTTTTGTTTGACAAGAAATAGTCTGCAAACACTTTAAAAAAAAACACATCTTACAAAATGGCAAGGATAATGACTACGAATTATTGCACTGTTCTCCTTCAGGGCCACCAGCTTATCTGCTAGTTGCCAATCTAGTCGATGTGCGACGGGTTGATCCAGACAGCCCTGGGGTTCAGACCCTGGTAGAGGAGCCTAGAGGAGCAATCATGGCTTTGGACTACGACCCTGTCCTTAACAACGTAAGCGGACAAGACATTTCAGATTAATGGAGATTCACGTTTTCTCTGGCCTCACTCTGACAGCTGCAGCAGTAAATGTAGCAACAGCAGGAAGAATAGCATTATGTTTGTAGTGATCTAGTGACACCTACTGGACAGACCTGGAGGTTCACCTATGTTTACATGTTTCTGTATGCATTTTAAAGGTTTACTTTGCTAGTACTACCCAGAAGACAATTGCACGCGTTGATTTGATGGGTGGATCCAAAGAAATTCTAGTCTCTGATGGTTTGGAGACACCAGAAGGACTGGCTATTGACTGGATCAACCGCAGGATGTACTGGACAGACAAAGGGTGTGTAGTGTATCCAAACTGAAAATGCTGAGGTTTGTCTACAAATCATCATCTGTTTTTTTTCAAAGGTCTAAGTAAATAAGGTACTTTTTTCCACACTTTTGCATATTTTTCTGAATCAGTCGGGCAACTGTTGACAGCAGCTCTTTAGCTGGACTGAACAGGCAAACCATTCTAAGCAAAGGGCTGCAAAAACCAAGAGGAATTGCGGTTCATCCTCTGGAAAAGTGAGTAGAATGATATGTTAACTTGAACCAACTTTGACTCCCAAACCCATTAATAATTCAATATGATGTCAGTAAATTGCAAACACTACACCAGGGCGATTAATCTGGAAAACCAATTTCCGTTGAATACAACACTTACAGTACTTATTATCTGGTATTTGTATATGTATTTACCTTTACCTTTCTTTTTTTTTGAGGAAGTTATTCTGGACTGATATGGGTGCCCAGCCTGTCGTAGAGAGTGCATCTTTGGAGGGGAAAGACCGTGTTGTAATTGCAAGCACCAACCTGGAGTCACCCAGCGGCCTGACCATCGATTTCACAGAGGATCGTCTGTTCTGGTGCGACCAGAGCAAGAGGCTGGTGGAGACGGCTGCCCTGGATGGCTCAGACCGACGGGTCCTGGTAGAGAACCAAGTAGGTGAGGCTTGTGTAGAGCATACATACGTATACAAATGTTGTAGTCCTTGTGCATTGGAATAAATGTCCATGTTTCATAGTAAACACTGGGTTAACATGTGAAGAAAACACATAGTTCTCACCTGGAATCCTCTAATCAGTGGCAGAACTTCCGATGCAGCTTAAGAACAATTCTCCATATCCGTCTCCGGTCTTTTTGTTTTCCTGGATTGGTCCAGGTCGACCTTTTGACCTGGCAGTGTTTGAGGACAGGCTGTGGATCTCTGACTGGGAGCACCAGCAGGTGAGGAGCGTGCACAAGCGGACTGGGAGGAACCTGCAGCTCAGCTCTGGCAGCATGATCCAACCTGCATCCATTGTGGTGGTTCATCCTCTTGCTAAACCAGGTACAGAGAGACAAAAGGAATTAAGCTTTCATGTGTTTGTGTAGTTAAATTAGATCAGAAGCTGTTGAATAATACAAATGGTGCATGAAATAGTCATTTTGCTTGTAAGATAATATTTTAAAATGACGTATTGAGGCCCAGCCTTTTAGCACAAGCAGTGTAAAATGAAGGAATGAAGTGATTTCTCTTGCTTCCTTCTTGTCAGGGGCGGATGTTTGCCTTCACCTGAATGGAGGCTGTGCACAGGTGTGTGAGAGCAGACTTGGATTTGCTCACTGCTCCTGTCTGTCACATTACATCCAGTCAGATGACGGAAAAGATTGCTTGCCTGTCAATACAGTGAATGGAACAGCAGGTGATTCCGAGGATTCAGCTGCAGATACACTTCTGTGTAAAGCAATCCTGGGGATGGTTAAGACTAACACACACCTATATTTGCTTTTAGAACCTGAAGAAGATTCCACTGATTCAATGCCACTCAAAAACAAAACATTGAATGATGACAGTTCACCTTTCGCAATACCTGGGGAGGCTGATTTAGACTCTGATGAAACGCCTCTCTTCACAGACAAGATGGTTTCAGGTAACAATGCACATTTAAATGGGCACTCTGACAATCTTATACTTCTAATTCTGCTTACAAGGCAGTACAGAATTGTGCCTCTGCTTTAGTGGAGGACTAGAGGTTTATAAACATCCAATATTTGCCTATATATCTAAATCTCTCAGCACAATCACAGGCTTGATCGAGTCTACTTTGAGTGCAACACTAAATACATAAAGTCCTTTAACTACTATATTGTTTATGATTTCTCTTTCAGACCAGAATGAATGCTACTCAGTCCACTGTGACGTCAATGCCCAGTGCCTGCAGCATGCTGGTCGCCCGGTTTGTTTGTGTCTTGAAGGTTTCACTGGTGACGGACAGTTGTGTGTAGGTTAGTATTGGATATAGGATTACTAAATAATTATACTCTATCGTCACAGCTTAACGTTAGCATGAAAACAGCCTCAACGCAGGTTAATTAGCTTTACACGTACTAGCAATTTGGCTGTAGCACACCTTAGCAACACCAATTAAGGCCCAAACTCACGTTTCAAGTCGAACACAAAAACCCTTAAAGCTTCCACTAAAGGGCTTTTTAATTTTAATACACTCTTAACACTTCAAACGAACTTAAAAGTAAGTGGGATATTACCGTCTTGTCCGTCGACATTGACACAAACAGTGTTCCTTTCAAAATAAAATTTCCGTTGCGACCGGAATTACCGAAACAAAAGCCGAATAGGTATATAAAGCCGATGATGTGACGTCTGCGTCTGTCTTGCCTTATTGTTGAACACATTTGTTTTACATTAATTCTACATTCTCCCTTTAGTAAGTTTGTGTGCAGTCTATATGAATTTTACTACACTCTGTGTATTAAAGTCACCGACCACCCTTTTGCACCTATAGATATTGACGAGTGTAACCTGGCAACATACAAATACTTAGAGGCAGTATCTCTGTAAATGCCAGACTGCATACCGTGGAAATGGTCACACATGTCAAGGTGTGTTTGATCCCCAAGGTCTGTGAGGATATTGAGAGGTACAATGGTGATTGAAATGGATTGCTAGAGCGGAAAATAACAGACAATAATAATAAGAAAATATTGATTTGTAACCAATAATACCTTCGAGATAAGTGTGATGCCTTTCCATTAATTTTTGGTTTAAATCCGGGTGTTGTTCAACCCAAGTGTCACATTTTACTCATAATTAGGACTCTGGGACATCAATTGTGGATGGAATATAGTGTCCAACAGTCCTCTGAGTTCAAAACAAAAATGAAAACCTTCACATGTGTAAAATAAATAAAATATGTATCTTGCAAATTCATTGTGCAATGGTATTCAAGGAGCCAAAATGTACTTGGTGGTGGTTAAATGTATCTAGCCCTATGTGTTGATGTACAGCATCTAATGACATACAGCATATCCATAATCCTCCCTCCCTACAGAGTTGGAGACCACCTTGCCAAAGGTCACGACCAGTAACCCTGCTGATGTCAGCACGCAGCACCACAACAGTAACTCAATCCTGAGCTGCCCCTCTACACATGAATCCTACTGTCTGTACCAGGGTGTCTGCTTCTACTTTCCTGAGATGGAGTCTTACGCCTGCAAGTAATGATACACCCCCTGATGTCTACACCTTCCATTTGACTTTTGACATCAGGCTTTCATAGTTTTGTGTTTTATACAGACAGAGGGTTTCAGAATTTCTTAAAGACTATAATGAGAGTATGTGTCCTCTTCAAATATCATATCTTGTCTCTCATGGGACTGTATACGGGCCTGCACTGATTCTACCATGTTTGACATTACAGCAAACCACCAATAGATGTCACTATTGTTCTATGGGTGAAAACATGGTTGGCAGGAATTACATTTTTAAAATTCAAAGTTTGAGGAAGAAACCGGTTTTAAGATTATAAATTACATATGCAACATAAAGCTAATATATGCACTTATAAAATAAAACTACATAGTCTGTCTGGCTCTTACTTACATCATGTATGGAAAACATCTGTTATTTTAAATAGATTGTTATTTAATCGTCTGCAAATAATGTAACAACTAAATCTTATCTATTTCGTTGCAGTTGTTTATCAGGCTACATGGGCGAGCGCTGTCAGTTCAGTGACCTGGAGTGGTGGGAGCTTCAACAGGCTGAGAAAGAGAAAAGAAAGAATGTTGTCATCGCTACCTGCATGGTGATCCTCATCACCTTGCTCTCCATCGCTTCCTGTGTCACCTACTGCTATGGGTAAGAGGAGGGGGGGGGGAATAGGAAATAAGGCTCCAGGCAGAAGAAACTGAGGAGTTGAAATTGTAAAATAGGAGCCGAGGTAGACAGACAGATGCAGGGAGCAAGTGAATGGAGGTAAAGAACATAGGACACCAGTAAGGAAGAGATGGATGATAAAGGAGACAAAGAAAAGGGAAGAACGTGAGAGGTAATCAATTAAAACAGCTAAGGAAGGAAGGAAAAGAGAAGGATGCCTTGATGGGATGTGGGAGCAGCATAACCACAGGAGGGAAAGAGTGGAAGGAAGGAAGGGAGGAAGGAAGGGAGGTAGGGAGGGGACTGATTTTTTCAGTTGCCTTCTGTATACAACAATATGACGTTGCTATAAATGCTGTGCTGTGTAAAGTGCAACGTTATGAAAAGCTTGTGAAATGATTTCTCTAAAGAAATCAATATAAGGGAAATGCTCAGTTCCCAAGCAGCCTTTTAGAGGAAGTATGCCCTAAATTATTGCTTGGAGGAGTATAAAAGCAAAAATGAGGCTACAGCTGCCAAATAGAAACTAATACGGATTTTATTTTGTGTCTGACTGATAATCTTAGTGGTGCTAACAGAGGTTTTCTATGCTGACGGTTACTAAAGAAATGGGATTTGTGCGTTTGAACGTGAGCATGTGTCACTGAAGTAACGACCAAAACAAAGCGAGCTGTGTTTACTCCTCGGTTAGACAGACAAGGATTGGAAAGCGAGACGGATATCAGGATGGGGAGGCGGCAGCAGCAATGAATGAGCTGACAGCATTTGGAGATGTCTATCAAACCGATGGTGGCGTGAGCCGTGTAATGCAGGCGCCTCCGCCTGACAGCAGGGGGTCGGGGTGCTGATCACATGTGGAGCGAATGGCAGCATGCAACCCCTGGTTACTGGAGTGGGAAGCATACATAAACGGCATCCTGCAACCCCATTTCCACCTGAGCTGTCACTAAGTGGCTGATTTGTTTTACGCTTGTTTCCGCAGCTTGTGGACAAGGCCTGTTGGCGTTCTCCACACTTTTGACTCACAAAGCACACACACACACACACACCTTACCCCCCCCGCCACCTTCCCTTATGCCCCAGGTTTGTGGTCTTGGTTTCCCCCCTGTGGAAGTGGCACGCTTTCAATTACATGCTTGGTTTAGCTTGTTCTACAGCAATTACACATCAAAATAGGTCATTTCTCGGCAATAAAATGGAGCCGGTGAGGTATGACCCCGGTGGAAACGCTACACGGCCGCCAATAGGTCTGCCTCAAATTGCCTTTGCACTTCACTGCAAGTGCACTTGTACAGTTTTTTGAGTTGGGTGGTTTAGTTTCTTCTCCCAGCACAGACACACTGTACACACGGGGATATGAGCGGGAGGGAACATCCTTTCTCCCCTTCTTCTTAGCTCAAAATTGCAAACACACGCATGCACACAAAGCCCTCTGGCCTCTGTAACACTAATTCTAGATTGATCCTCTCTTCAAAAATTATAGATTAGACTGTAAAGACACTGAAATGCAAGAACACATGTGAGACACGTGTGAATATATATATATATATCTTTTACCTGTGCAGAACTAGAAGATTCTTCCGTAAACAGCCCTCAGTGGACAATATGAGTGAGACCAGTGAGACAGATGAGAGCATGTCAGAGACGACCACCACTAGTGCACCTCAGGTAAGATGTCGTCCTTCAGCATAGAATCATATTGTTTCCTCCAATCTGGCAACATGAAAGGTGTTTTTGTGTCTCCTGCAGTTTTGTGTGGTGGTAGAAAATGGCAGTGAGGGGGAAAAGATTTTGTCTATGAGCTGTCCCAGGAGAGCCACATGTCCATCCTGCTCCTCAGACACAGGTACTTGAATATGACATCCACACTGGTGTCAATCTTTGCCGACACTACAAACGTTGCTCCTTTTTCCTGCTTCCGGTTAGTTCCTCCTGCTGAGCTGCTTGTCTTCACTGTGATCACTTTTTGTAGCCTGTTTTGTTTCCTATCAAGGTCGGACTGTAGAGAATATCTAATATATAAAAGTTCCCTGTGTTAAGTTATTATTGTTTTTGTCAGGTGATATTCCCATGTCTGAAGAAGAGAAGGGAACCTTGCCAAAACACAACCGAGGATACGAGTGCTCCATGGTGTCAGCCCTCGCAATGGAGACCGCCAAATCTGCCATCCATCACTCAAAGCTATTGTCAACCCCATATACATGTACGTCACTCACCCCAACACCACCGTCCCAGACTCCCAGCCCAGAATCCCCTGCTTCTTAGCTCACCTGACGCACTGGCACAGCTGTACAGTTCATCGTTTGCACACTGTAACATCTGGCTCGTGTGAACAGTAGATGAAGTTGTCGTTGCGCTGGTTTTAAAGTGAATAAAATATTGGTATTTCCATTCTCATTCCTCAATTTATAAAACACACAGACTTCAACTTCGAGTTCAGGCCGTCTGGTTCACTGTAACCGTGGAAATTATTCAGAGCAGTGAACAAGGTTTATTTTTGATCAGAGGTGATGTTCACTTACAAGGTCTGCAGGCCTTCGAATGGTTTGCATTGATCAATGTCCTATTACTTTATTACAGAAAGATAGAAGTTATGAACACATCAGTTAATGCTGACTTCACAAAAAAGGTTCTGTGTTATGCTATAATGATGTTAATACCTTGTGCAATCAGTTTCCTTGGCTATAATGGGGTGGCATCATGCAAGCTATGAACTCATGTGTGAGGGCATGCAGATGTTACTAAATATAGGATGGGAATCCACGGAAACATCTGGATGCTTCAGGGTCAATTATGGTATGAAAAGACAGTGAATTCACATTCAAGGCTCTGCCACAACAGAGCTTCATCTTTAAGGAGGAATGTTTGTGCCGCAAATCAGGGCTACAAAATCTGAGCAAGTATTTCCTTTTTAAAATATAAGCTTCCAAATCATTATATTATCATCAAGCTCATTCAATATCTTACCGTCTCTAATGATATATGATGATATTTAGCCTAACAGCTAACACCGCAGTTCCTTAATAAACAACTAACCAAACAACTGAGATATTGTTGGAAACTTTGATGCTATATTTATTTTTGTACAAAGATCTATGTTACTTGTACCGGATAGATACTCACCACTGACTCTGACTATTAAGAGATAAGGTAGAGATTAAGCTGACATAGATAGATAACTGATTGAGATCGAGTTGGGTTGTTTGGTTTGGTTTGGAAAGGGAAGGTTTCTGATTTCTGCTCTCATTCCTTTGCAGTATCTGTTCTTTTTTTTTTAATATATTTGTACTCGCAGAACACAGGTAATCTCTTTTGGGAGAACATGCTCCATATTCAGACTTCTAATCACGCTGTATTTAACTGTGATTATGGATTTGTTTCAGCACCTGCATAACTGGAATGACAAAATTGTGAGATGGAGCTTGTATTTCTGCTGTTATTAAATCAAATACACAAAAATGTGCTGTTTTAATAAGTGAAGCATCATTTCCTTGATCTGTATTTGGATGGTAGTTTTAACAGCCTTTTCTAGGTTGTCAACACAACACAGATTGCCTGCAAACCAATTATTCGTGTACCTCCATATCGGACTCTTTGCCTCTAACAATTTCCAAAACTTCCCTTCCCGTCCTCCTCAATTAATGTGGGAAGACCTGCTTATGTTCAGGACACAACTAACAGGGACCGTTTCTGAGATTTATCACCACATCCTCAACCTAGGGGACCAATATAATTCTACAATAAGGGCCGCCTGGGAAGGTGAACTCGGACTCCAACTAGAGGCAGACTGATGGGAGGAAGTCAAATGCAAACTACACACTGTCTCGTCCTGTACTCGTCTCACACTCATCCAATTTAAGGTTATACACTATGTCTACTTCTCCAAATCTAGAGCTCAATCAACAGATCTGAAATGTGGTGAGGTAGAGGACAAATGTGATAGATGTTCAAACCCACAATGCAATTTTAGCCACATGTTTTCCTTCTGCCCCAGGTTACACAATTACTGGTCTGGTGACTTTAACACAATGTCCACCATATTGGGTACACAGTTTCAACCTTCCCCTCATATTGCCATCTTTGGTGCTCCACTCGACTCATGTCATCTAAACAAAAAGAAATGATCAGTTTCACCTCTCTGCTTGCTTGACGGCGACCGCTTTTGCAGTAGAAATCCTTCACCCCTTCCTCTTTCTCGCAATGGCTGAAGGACACAATATTTTGCATGCACATGTGTATCACCAGTCCTAGGTCCCAATCAACATTTCTTTCTCTTTCTTTCTCGTTTCTTCCCTTCTCTCAGTATAAAAAAAAAAAATAACAAAATCTCTAAATATCCCACAACTGTATGCTCAAGTCAGGTGAATACACAGATGTTTTCTACTCATTTGTATTGTAATAATTGCATGTAAAATAATTATTACACTATCATCGCTCATATATATATATTTTTTTTCAATACATAATACATAACCATTACTTTTCTCTATTTTCATCGGATTTTCTTTGCAAAATACTTTTCAAGTAACATTTTCTTACAATTGAAAGATTCTTTGGGCGCTTCATAGGCTGCCTCTGTCTCATTGCAGCCCATCGCTCACTCACTTTAAGGCTCCTGTCGTGCTCCATCGCCGATGCTTCACAATCCCCCACCAAATCTATTGCTCTAGTGGTGTTGGTACCAACGCTGCCACCCACCACCACCCCATCTGTCTCTTTCTATCTCTGTCTGCGTCTCCCTCTCAAGGCTGACTGGGAATCCTTAATAGAAGGACCCACAACCTCTTTGTTTCAAGGTGACGGCCGAAAACAAAGTACTTTCACTCAAAAACCTTCAGGGGCCACATCGATATTGATTTTCCTGGCAAGACACACTTATCTATATATTGCCCTCCATTAGGGCTAACAGATAGGTTAGGGCACCGCTCCAAACAGCAGCAGATCAACCTTCAGGTAAAGATGAAATTGGGCCCTGTGTCAATTTATTTTGTACTACTGCTCAATTGGGGCAATAGGGGGCAATAGAGTCACTGACACCATAACTAAAAGGGATATTATAAAATAAAAGTCACCAAGTCAATTGTATTTTATTATACCAAATAAGTTTTTACTTTGAAATAATGGAAAATGTCTTAATAACAACTTTAAAAGTCCATAATTTTTTTCATTGTGAAAGTTTAAGCAAGAAGGTTTAACTGTATTTTCTGTATTATACTTCATATAGCTTTGGTTCTGCCTGCATCTATGGTGCTTAGCTTACCTTGTTATGAGGATCAAAAATCCAGTACTGAGGGTTACGGTTATGGGGACTGTAAAGATAATAAAATTTTTCTTAACACCAACAGTGGACTTGAAGCAAAGGCAGTTTAAACATCCTGAAATAATGTTAGATCACTATCCAGGTAGATAGTACTTCCTGCTGACATCTCTCAATGTAGCAACTAGAAAGTGCTGCCAATGTATCTGAAAGATGTCATGAAAGTTTCAAGAAAGTGAATCTGTAAAAGCTGGACGAAAAACTAAAAAAAGTTTGTTCACTGTCTATAGCTTTCCATCGATGAAAATTAAAATGCCTCTTTAAAAACATTAAATTCCTGATTTATGATCAATACACAAAACCCATACATAAGTGACTATCAAAATAAATGCTTGGATACAAGCCCATTTGTTTTTTTCTGCCATATGGTGCTGGCTTTGCTTTATTGCTTCTGTCAAAGTTGAGGAGAGCTAAAGAGGGAATTAACAACGCACTCAAAGGCTTTGCCCTGATCCTCTAGGTCAGGGTTTGGTCCCTTCAGCTCCTGGACAGGACACCATCACACTAGTTTGTGAGGATTTAAAATGAGTGGGGTGGGGGTGCTGGGTGTAATGCATATGTTGGACATCGACACATGAGCCAGAATCTTTGGACCGTGAAGTAGGGAAAGTCCCCAATCTGCTGGCCTGGGTGGATTTGTCTCCTGAGGGACGGTTGCAGGGAACGCTGACTGATTGCATAAAGACTTAAATCTGCCATCCCATAAGTGACAAACCCCCCTGTCAAATGGATAGAAAACTATTTGCACAAATTAACGCATTTCTTTTTGTAAAACAGGAGCTTTATAGATGTTTGGAATACATTTTTGTTGTAGGAAAGACTCGCTTGATTTCTAGTGCGAGACTCTAACCTAAGTGCACTTCTGAATCATGTGTGATAAGTCAAGACATCAAGAGTCCACAATACCCCCAACACACTCTCTCTCTAACACACACACACACACACACACTACACACCTAACCCTTACCCACACACATTAGTTCCTTTGTTCCTCAATATTAGAATATTGGTATTCTTTTGTAACAAATTGCACAACTAATTATAGCTATGGAAGAGTAGATATTATTTATTTGTAGCCAATATTAAACACACAACATCTTTGACATACAGTATCTATAGCAACATTTTGGTCAGAGGCCATTGAAAAGTTAACAATCATGAAGAGGGACAAAACAGTCTTTGTCCACCAACCTCACTTTTACCATTATTATTGTAACATTTCTGTGAAGTCTGTAAGTCTGTGAAGGATTCCCTCAATAATTGAAAAAAAAAGAAGGGTTTTCATCAATATTTTCTTCTATTTTTATGGAAATAGTTTACTTTCTTTCATTTATGACTTCAGAACATTTGTCTCTGTTGTCTTTATTAACTTAGTTAATGCAGGTGCTGGACTCTTCACAAGCTTTTTCAAGATATCTGTAAATGTTTTCTTTAATTGTATGAAATCTGTTTTGTATTTTTGTATTACTCTTATTTTATATTAGAGCTGGAGTAGTGTCTGTTTCTCAATCAGCTGCGACTTCAGTTTTAGTGCTGTATTGCATACTTACGCCACTAGGGGGATCCACGTACAGTAGATGTGAACTCTGTAGTGGTACAGACCAGCAGAGACTGTGAATGGTTTACTGTAATGCCAATTAGCTCAATTACTCAACTCTTGTACGCCGCACGTAGCTTTCACCCGCTTCTTTTATCGTTGAAAGTCAAAACATGTTTCAGGCCTTAGTGTAAACTTGGCTGTAGTACAAACAGGGGAACCTGTCTGGTAAGAAAGAATAACCACATCACCACAGGCAGAATGTTACATTTTCACACTCTTTGTTCATACGTTAACTTTTTCAGCAACAATGATTTTTTTTCTTTGAGGGGGACATTGATACAGTGCAAATGCACAAGAGCACAAAAGACACCATTAATGATACATAGCCTACTATTTTTTTTTAAAGTCAGTACAGTAGATTTTGACAACTGTGTGTTTCATTTATTTTTTTTTCATAGCTATAACATAAATATCTGTCCTTCATGTAAGCGCTCATTACACGTGTCATACAGTTTCTCGTCACTGGTATGGACCCTTAAATACATCAAAGTGAATGGAAGTCCGACAGCGAGTCATTTCCCGTGTGTGTCTGTCTGTGTGTGTGTGTGTGTTCGCCAGCTTCTGCCAGGTCCCGGCGAGCGGTGGAGAGGCACACAGCCAGCGTCTGTTTCCCATCGTGCCATCACGTCCTGCCTCATCTCCTCCAATCAGCTTCACTCGTACGTTTCGGGTGAACAAAGCGACAATACTGGGTTGGATTTCCGCCGTATTGTAAACCACTGTTGATGTCAAACACGTCTGCTTCGTCTTGATATGCATATTATATTAAATAACCGAAGACCTGAGAAATATCGCAATTTTTGCAATGTAAGACAGAAGATACACCCCGTCAGCTCACGCAAACCAACACTCGGCCGCTCCACACACTGCAGAGTGTCTTGAACATTTTCTTTGAACAGAGCGAAAAACAAAACAATGATGATGATAGACACACAGAAACATACTCCGATGGATCAATCCCACCATCTTCATATGAACTAATTCAATTCTTCTTCTTCCTTTTTTTTTTTGTTATATCACGTAAACATATGCACATGGCAGAGGTGTTTCTCTAATGTGGTGGTTCTTTTTCTTGGGTTTACCTTTTTTTTTTAAAAAACTGTATTCACGGTGAATCCAAATAGGGTTATTTAAACATCGGGTGACGACTTCCTCTGCTGCTTTCTTTCCTCCGCGCCCCCTTTCGGTGGAGATGTCGGCTTCCTCGAGGCGTTTTTTTTCTGCACATTAGTCGTAATGCTCACGCACAAGCACCAGTCATTGTCTAAACCCCTGCCCCACCCCCAGCCTAACCTAACTTCTCTGCCCTCCCGAGATCTCAATCAACCCCCCCACCACCACCACCACCGCCGCCACCTCCCCCTCCCCCTCGCTCTTCCATTAATTTACAGATTCTCTCGAGTCACTGGTCCCTGCTCTTCATCTCCAGCTCCCTTGTAAAATCTTCACCTCCCTTTCTTCCGATACCTATGGCTTGTTCGTTACTCGCTCTTCTTGCTGACGGCCTTGGCCTGTGCTTTTTGCTTGCTGAAGTAGGCCTCGATGAAGAACTGGATGAACAGCACAAAGTAGCTGAGGTACATGAGGGAGGACCACACAATGTTCTGCATGTGGGATGGACACTCTTGGCCCTGCTGCATCCAGGAGTACACCAGGTAGTTCACCACGCAGCCCATCAGCATCTGGGTGATCTGGGTCAGCGTGATGAACATGGCGAATTTGCGCGACACCTTGAAGCCGGCCGCCCGCAACGCATAGTAAGAGTACATGACGGCGTGCACCAAGTAGTTCATGGTCATGAACCATCCGCCGCCGGCCACCATGTCTTTGTAGGAGTACCAAGAGTAGAGCAGCACGGTGATGTGGTGGTACCAGTGGAGGAAGATGAGCTTCTGTTTCCGCAGCACGATGAAGAGGGTGTCGCCTGTGGTTTCGGACGGGAGGAGAAGTTTGGAGGGAAGACACAAAGGGGAAGGAGGGGAAACAGGAAAAAAATGCATTGAACAGGCATGACTGGCACTGATTGAAGTTGATCCATTGCCCTCAAATATGCAGCAATAGCATCAGAATGAACAACGTAGTAACAGAAAGAAGCTCTTGGCACACACGGGCCGGGCTGAAATGTCTGGAACAACTTTACTTGCTGGCCAAAAAGTCAACAGAAGCAAATGACGATAAGAGGCTAGATCAATTTAAGACACTCTTCACCTATCTATCAGCGATTATCATGAGAATGTTGACAAGTGTTCTCCACTAAAGCGATAGAATAGAAACTTCAAATGCAGACGGCCGGTTTAACCTTCAGTTTACTTTACACATATTCTTTGACAGACATGCATTTACACAAAGTATGAAGTTATAATTAGAGGTAATAAGTGGTCTGGACTTACCCAGCTCTGGTGCTTTACTGAGGACGAAGGCGTACGCCCAGAACTTGCTGACGGGCCCATTGTAGAAGCTTTGGTCACACACCGACTGTTTGAGTCCTTTCGTCATCAGGATGTACATCATGTAACTTCCAGTACGGATGGCACCGAATATACTAAACAGAGAAGATACCGTCAATGGGTTAATGTTGTTGCTTCTCCCTAGAGATCTGCTATATAAATATCATTAAGTGCTGTGAATCCATATTTGATCCCGTTTGACGGTTGGCCGGTTTCTCACCTGAATACAGCGAGTGTGAGCGACCAAAGCACCAGCGGTTTCCTCAGCTCAAACTTCTCCCTCTGCTTCATGACGTGACGCCCGCCCAGGATGCAGGCGGCGTACAGCGCGGCGAAGAGAAAGGACTTCTTCCTGTAATCGCACAAAGAGAGAAGAAAATGGACGTCAGACCTCTTTTTCTGACTGACTACCTACTTACTACCTACACAGGACAATTCACCAATCATAAATGGTCCTTTTAGAAGCTTTCAAGGACAAATGGGGTTTTTCTTACAGGCAGATGTAATTTCCTCATCCATTACTGGCCAATTGTGACAGCGGTGTAATTTCCGTCTATTTAGAATGTCGATAGCGGCTATGTCAGACTCTCAGGGGCCGTTTGTTTAGACCAGAAACCTCTGCTTCTGCCATTAATTAGGGAGCTAAATAGATACAAACCAGCTTCTACTGCTCCACATCATAAAGTACAATGTCCTGGTTAGAAAGCGCGACCTGCTGATTTCAAAAGGAAAGCGTTACGCAATTTAATGAGCTCAGCTTTGAGTTTATATAGTCTGCGTCATCCGTTTGCGGGAACTTGTCAGAGATCAGTGCTGCGTCACATGAAATGGAGGACTTGTGCTGAAACATCATCTGGCTGAGTTCAATGTAAAGAGAAGCATTTCCCCAGCGTGCAGCACAACGTGATGACAACGTGCAGGTGGTCCGAGGTTGACGGGCTGGATTCTGAGTCAGACCAAAAAACGAGCAGCCGTGTCCAAAAATCTGTTTGGTATATTGGACAGAGAGAGCTGAGTAATGAATGAATGCCGCAATGGCAAGAAAAAAGGAGCAGGAGCCAATGAGCAATGCGTGAAACCTGCAGTGGTGAGGACAGTAAACAAGAAGCAGGAGTGAGGCATTCTGGGAGCGTCTGGGCTTGACGACCGGTATGTTCCAGTTCAGTGATGTTCCACTGTGCTGCCGTTTGGAGTTTAGTCAAAAAGAACAACATGGTGTTTGTTTTGCGTCAGTTAAGGTGAATTTAAAAATACATTTCTTAGTGAGATGGAGGGAATCCAAACCAATTCCAGGACTGCAATGGAACGCCATCAGTACTTTCAATTCACTGGTATTTCCTCCCTCATACCAGTGGCACCAATGTGGAATGGGAAGGGACGCAGTGGGCTTGCTTGCAATGTTTGTTGTAATAGCAGACATGGCGATGAAAACTTGATGAACTGCGACAACAGTATCAATTGTTTAGAATAATGGACTCCATTGTGTGTCGGGAGTGCGAGTATTAATGATGCCACCTCCCTGCGCTTGCACAATGCCTGCGAAAATGATTGAGGCCACCTCCGCCGAACAAAGGACAAAGCATTCTAGTCAAAGTCAAAAGGAGCTGCTTTCATGGAACGACAACAGGGGTTGCGAGACCGCAGAATGACATCACTGTTTTTCCTCGACTCAACGCGGAGGAGGGGAGAGCGGATCAACATACGACAAGACAGTGGCCTACTTCACCGGGGCGGGAGGGACAGAGAGGGCACAGCGGTGAAAGCGTTTCTCCTCCTTGCACTGTCTTCCGAGCAGAGAAAGGGTCAGAGGTCGCGCTGGCTGATAAATGGCGTGAGCGATGACTTTGCAGCACGCAGAACGCCCGCGATATCTCTTCCGAGCCCCTGCGCGGAAATGAACCGCCGCTATTAGAAACTGTCACCGGTAATTACTGCAATGTGCGACTCTCAGGTCACTGTTCTAGTCGGCCATTAATAATCCTTACACACGAGAATAACAACTTTAGAATACATAAACTGCCACCACCAGCTGTCAAATACTCTATTTCTGGCTTCGTCTAATCCAATTCCTTATATCAAACATATTCCTTATTTCTTATCTTTTGATCCGTGTTTTCTAAGCCAATATTAAGCTTGGCAGATACAGATGATGGCTCAGGCTGCTCGAAAGAATTATGTCAAAGGGTAAAGAAAGCCAAGGGCCCGGTTGAGGCTGTCAGGGGGGGTTGAAGCGGTATGTGGGCGGGTGGGGTGGGGTGAGGGGGAGTGGCCCTGTTGTCTTTGCGAGGCGCTCCAAAGTGGCAGCTGCAGCCGAGCTACATCCTCTGTCACAGGAATGTATTTGAGATATCGGTGCGAATTCACATCGTCCCTCCATGCTGCCCGCGGCCTCCGCAAGTGAACCCACGCTCCGTCTTCAGCGTGCCGGTTTCACTTCACCCCACGCTCGGCTCAACAAACAATCACATGACCAACTGATAGCGAATGTAAGCGTAAGAAGCCAATTAATCGTTTTGCTAATAACATTACCACCGATGCAATACTTCTGTCCCTGACTTCTGTCTTGCAGGATCACACTGTGTATCACTGCGTTCCAGGGGTGTGGCTGGAGGAAGGAATCTGCTTCTTGAGAGGGGGCCGAGGCAGCACAAATAAAAACGACCGCTAAATCAGAGCTGTTTGGGGAGAGATCAGCAGGAAGCAATAACAGATTCAGCAGAGACTCTTTTTTTTTTTCCTTCCTCTCTCCTCACTGCGGGTTCTGGAACTCAGCTGCTTCCCTCCAGCTGAGATTCCATCAAAGTACCGACGAGCAGCAGCGGTGTCTTCATTTCCTCGCGCACTTACACGAGGTTAGTGAGATAAATCTGACAAAACCCGGAAGGCCCTGCACATATATTTGTTTCTGTGTCCGTGTCAATTCTGGCCTTCATATTTGATTCTTATCGCTGGGCGGCGGCTCAGGAGGTTTACCGACTACAGGCTGCTTTCTGATAAAGTCGACAGTTGCCCGGGAAGTTGGCGCTTAATATTTCTGTATGCATGACTGCAGCGGCTGAATGGGCTGACTGTGGCAACACACACACACACACAGGTGGTGCAATAACTTAAACAAATATCAAAATCACACTGTAGCAGTTGCGACACATTACAGGTGTATGCGAGCGTGTGTGTGTGTGTGTGTGTGTGTGTGTGTGTGTGTGTGTGTGTGTGTGTGTGTGTGTGTGGCTTTGAAACTGAGACTCAGAATATGAAATCACGTTAAACAGAGATATCCATAAATGTAATACTATCTGGTAAAAAAGCTCAAAATCAAACAAACCAAACACGAGATGATTAAATGAAATTATTAGATTAAAAAGTGAACTCCAGCCTGCCGAACCTCCATCATCTTTACCCCTCATTACACAGCCACAGAAATGATCCTTGCTCTTTCAAACTATACCCTAAATACATTTAACAAGACAGAGCAGCACATGGTAATAACATACATGAACAAATCCAATAACATGGGTGCTCCTCTCCTCTCCTCTCCTCCCCCCCTCACACTGTGGCATAAAGGATCAGCATTAGCTTGTCCAGGGAGATTTGAACCTGTTACGTAATCCTGATTTCGCAGTCCTGGGATGAGTGTGTGAGCTTGTGCCGGCGCTCGCTTACTCTATATAGGTGTCAGCAACAAGCTCACCTATGTGCAGTGTCACATGTGAACATCATCATGGAACTGCGTGGATGAGAGTTGCGTGCGTGCGTGCGTGCGTGCGTGCGTGCGTGCGTGCGTGCGTGGCCGCGTTTCGCTCTGGTTTTTCCCCCCCGGGTGTGCGGCGGCTCTGTTCCCTGACACTGCCAGCCTCTGCTTTTAGACGGTGGAAAGACAATCAGAGTCACCGTGCCAAACCTTAAGATTGAGAAGTGCGGCCAAGATGTAAATAACACCAAGCTGTCACTGAATAAGGAGTCATTCAAGGTGCATCCACATCCAATCCAGTCCACACAATGCTCCACGCCAACCACAGACAGACTGATTGATTGGTCCACACGCAGAGACACGCCGTATATAACAATGCCTTTTTGCAGTGGTGACTATTTCAGCCTATTATGTGCTTAGTGCATCTTATTTTAAGCAGCGAGAAACATCTTATAAGAAGCTTACACCACATAGCACGCAGAGCATTTCACCAAAGTGATGCATCTTGATCACGTTGTGGTCGACCCGTCTAGTTGTTTAGTGACTAACTGACACACACACTCCATAAACAACGAGCTGCCATATTTGTTTGTCTGCGTCTGTGCTTTCCCAGACATCCTCATTAAAGCTGAAAGTGAAACCAGAGAGCGGCGGCTGTTGTGGCAGGCGGACTTTAATTTCCGAGCGTCCAGCCCCAGCGTCTTCATCCCTGACCTCGCCGGGGCCCTGAAAGGCAGAGCGGCCCCCCGGCAAACGACAAAACCCTGAGGTGGACTCTGGGTTAACGCTGTCAGGATCAATCAGCATCACGCACGTCCCGCTCTGGCAAAGCGTCGCTGCCTCGGCTCGACCGTGAAGCCGTAGCCAGGGACATTTCTGGGAAAAGGAAATGTAGGAATGGAAAATGAGCCTACGGTTGCTGTTTATTGTAAGTCAATTAAAAGTGGAACGTGGATCGATTCGGGGGAAAACCCCAGCTTTAAAAGAGACGCAAACAACTTCACTGAAACAATATCCCCATGGCAAATTCAAGATGAGCGTCCCTGTGGGTCTCATCCGTCCAACAGAAACAAAAAGCCGCTGCCGTCACTTTGAATACGTAACACGAGCCTCAGAGAGGAGAGTCTTATCGTCTCAACTAATCACCTCCCGGGGGATACCTTACATTCTAGACTAATGAATGAGCTTCTGAATCACCAAAATAATGTTTGGCACCGGTGTGTCATTACAAGCAAAGCGGTACAACCTTGCATAAGACGATTAACAATGTCCCTCTGTATGTCCAATAACATTTTCAGTCTCACAGCTGCAATGTGGAGCTCTGCTTCGGTTTGTTATCAGGCCCGGGGGGGGGGGAGGGAGGGAGCCACCGGTGAGCTATCAGGAGTACAAACACCCATCGGGATGCTGCTGGATGCTCTCCCCTCTGCCCTACCGACGCGGGGAAAAACACAGAATCCAGGCAACCGGCATGAAAAGGAGGGATAATGACGTCTGTGGGAAGTACAGATGAGTCAGCGGCTCGGAGATCGCGTTGTGTTATTACACAGGCGATGATCCTCGCTGCAAAACACCGCGCTCATAAAACGGCCAATTTGAACCGCGGCCAATTTTCCAACAACATACTGTCGCGATCGATACCGCGGCTGTAAAATTTGCTGTCCCCATTAACACACACAGAGAGAGAGAGAGAGAGAGAGAGAGAGAGAGAGAGAGAGAGGGAGAGAGACAGAGAGAGAGAGAGAGAGAGAGCTACAAAGACAAATCATCACAACTGCAACAGCTAACAAGACATGTACTCATTTATTGTATTGTGTTGATTTTGGACCGGCAATAATCGACAGCCTGACTTCTGCTCCTTGCGAGGTTTCGTCGGTCACAAGTCTGTTCTCACCTCTGCAGTATTTTAAGAAAGTGTGAACTGCAGATGGTGCTCAGGGCCGAGATCCCGGCACTGACAAATCAGCACAATGGAGTAACAGAAGTCAGAATATTCGGCTATCTGTCGTTAACAGTTCTGCCTCTGGGTTTTGCGGTCTTGAACAACCCCTGAGTGAAGCACAAGCGTTAATAAAGAGAGGAGCGCCTTTAATAAAAGAGCCAGCACTAAAAACCTCTCCTGCTCCAGAGAGGAAGGATAATCTTCAGAGAGACCAACGGCCTCAGTCAGGCAGAAACACTGATAAAATGAGCTTCACTGTCCAAATATTATCTTTGTAAATAGACGGGCCACATTTCCTGAGAAGGACAGAGTGGCTCTGTTGACGACCCTAGTCTGCATGGTGAGGTCAACAAAAAGGTTTCTCTCCTTCAAACATGGATAAAGACTCAGAGTTATCGTCGGTTGAAGAGATACAGATTACAGCAGACGTCAGAAGTTGTTGATTCTTACCGGCAAAGTTCATCAGTGGGTCGACGGAGGCTGGAACGTTCAGATTGAAAACGACGCACATGAACAAACAGAGCCTGAGATTATGGAAATAACCCATCATCTTAAAAAATGGGTGTACGCCTGATTCACTTTTCCTCGCCTGATGTACTTCCTTCCCGATCTGACGAAGCAACAAATCAAATCACAAGTGTGTTTACATGCACTTCAATTATCCAGAGTCTAAAGCGATGAACGCAACTGAAAGCCAGAGAAATGTCAGGATGCTAACTCGGGCCAGCAGAGGCAGATTACGTGTTGTGGGTAAACTGATTCATTCTGGCATGTAAACATACACCTCCTCCACACGCATGGCCTCGATGGGAGGACTCGCCTTGCTTAACGCCGCATCTCCTTTAATTGCAGTCATGATAAATCAAGCTGAGTAATGACTAATCATCAACAGAGCGCGTTTGCTTCGTCAATTACGTGTTGGTCGCTGCATTCCATCGTGGGAAATCCCAGCTGTGTGTTCCAACTGACTTATGTTATTACGTTATTACTCACTGGCTAGTATTGGGTGTGTGTGTGTGTGTGTGTGTCTGTGTCTGTCTGTGTGTGTGACCAGGCATACAGGGGGAGAGGTCCTGTGACACTGGCATTTCTGTCCCCTCAACTGTTATCAGTGCAGAGGACATTTAAGAGGCCCGTGTCTCTGCTGTTTAGCCACGACGATGCTGTGCTGTGCCTCTTCAGTCGCCACTGCCTGCGCTCTCTACTTCACTCGATCACTACACAGAGGTATCCTGCTGTAGGAAGGGTCTGAGCAAAGAGGCTGATGTTGTCTCGCACTGTAACAGAACACAAGCGCATCCCCAAATTCCCCCCGCCCCCTCCCCCGCTGATCCTAGTCTTCCTTCTCCACCTAATGGTTCTCGGAGGTCTGCTACACAATCGGCACTCGGCTGCCAGTTTCCCCTTTCTCAGAGAGAGCCACTGTTAGATCTGTGTGCCAGCCTCCATTCACCTCTGCAACACAGAGAACACGTACACAGTTTACACCAGGAACAAACTCTAAAGTGGGCAAGATGAACAGAAACCGTCAAGGCTTTTACTTTGTAGAAGTGTAGTTCGTCTCTGAAATGGCTGCATGGCAAAAAAAAGCCACAGGAAGTAAAAGAAGTAAATGAATCAAATCTAACCCTAATGTGGAAATACTAAAAATACAAGGCCGGTGCAGTGATTACATTTTTACAGATTAAAGAATTTGACAATGGCCTAAAATCTTCATTTAACTGAGCCCTGCAGTGCCAACCTCTGTGAGCTGTTAATGAGTGCGAGGCCGGGCCAAGGCACTGGATTTGGGTGTGTGTGTGTGTGTGTGTGTGTGTGTGTGTGTGTGTGTGTGTGTGTGTGTGTGTGTGTGTGTGTGTGTGTGTGTGTGTGTGTGTGTGTGTGTGTGTGTGTGTGTGTGTGTGTGTGTGTGTGTGTGTGGGCCTTGGCTGTGAGCTGTAACATTTCTGTGGCCGTGGTATTTGTGCATGAGGCTTTTTTTTAATGTATCCTAAAGGCCGTTTGTGAATGTGCGACACAAACACGTCTCATGTTTCTCTATTTTCTTTCACAGACGTCATACGTTTACATTTCTGCACGCTCTTGACGCTCTAGGTGTTACAGGGCATCAGTATTTTTGTCACCATTACATCAGTAGCTGTGAATTAAGGGTTTAATGACAGTGACTTGAATAGTTTACTTCTTCTTCTTAGTTCTTCTTCTACTTCTTCTTAGTTACTTCTCAAAGTTATTTTTTGATCGAATAATAGGGACCTGAAATGTTCATAGCCTGGGGTCTGAAAGTAGATTTTAAACAAAATTGTTCATATTTTATGGGATATTGGTTTAGATATTATAATCAATTCTTACCTTTTTGGATCTGACCTGGTTTCTTGACAGACACTTCCTTTATTACCCAGGATTCCTCCGCTAGTCGCCCTCAAACTTTACATTTTTAATCCAAAAACGAAAATGTGGCCACTGGCAGCACAATGATTTACCTGTATGCTTATCAGATACGGGATGTGTTCCAAGAAAAAAACTGACACTAACGAGACAGACGGCGCGGCGCGAGGTCACAGCCAATCGCTGATGTCCCAGCGTCTGTTTCCCCGTCAGGTGTGACAGCAAACACCAACTGTGACAGCGATTTGGGTGCCGTTAGAGGTGCAGCACCGCCACTCAGACTCACAGTGATGCTGCAGACCTGGATTCTTTGTGCGCCGCCAATTAATTTCACCGGATCGGAGGGAAATATATATTAAATACCGACTTTCACTGCCAAATATTTTGACATTAAGGGTCCAACTGAAATCTGTATCAACATCACAACAAACTCCTATTTTGTGGTTTGAACGTCAGACTATATATGTCAAACACAAGCTGACATTGAACTTACTTCTGTGCTTCTCTAAATCTGAAAATTCATAGAAAATAAAAGTTAACAGCAGGGAGTGTCAGTTTTCTGTGTCTGTGTCCCTCAGCTTGACATAGTTTGCACAATACCTGGTTTTGTCATTTATTTTCTCGCTTAAAACTGACGTACTGCCGACGCACGGCAGACAGTGTAAACAATCTGACGTGTAAAATATAAGCTTTAGAGACTCGCTGAACAAAACCTGTATAAAGCTTAAAGAGATTATGCTGTACAATGCACCAAAACAATCAAACTAATGTTCTGCTTTGCAAAGCTAAATGTTTATCTCTGTCGCCATGAGGGGATTACATATCTGGGGTCAGGTGTGTAGAAGGTTAGATGTGCATTTTCAACCACTGCGTATTGATCAATGGTCAAAAAAAGTAAGAAACTAAATCTGTGGTGGCGTGTGCGGGCGTCCTGGCTCGTTCGCTCGTCCCGCACGCGTTCTGTGTCTCAGGCCACGAGTCGCTGCTCATCATCTACATGCTGCTAACTCCCCAGCAAAGAGCGCTGGGGGGGGGCGGGGGGACACTGCATGCATGCAACAGCTGCATGCCAATGGCTCTGCCTCTTATTAACGTCCCGTGTCTAATAAATGATGTTGCGGCCCTCTGCGATGAGCCGCGTCGCATAAATGACTCATCTCAATAACAATAAAGATGTGATACATTGTTCAGCCCAAGTGGAGACCCAGCTGGCATGGGAAATGATTATTAATAAGATTGTATTATGTATGTATCTCTGTAAGTATTGGATATGATTAAGTTGCAGCTCACTAATCAAGGGCTTATGAACTAAAAATGTTAACATAAATACTTTAATATGCACGTTTTCACTACTGTCTCCAGTTCCCAGGGGGAAGAACTGCAGTGCTTTTACAACATCTTACTGTGAAAAGTGATGTCATTTTGATTCAAATACCATGTGACTTTGTACATGACTACGCCCCCCCCCACCCCAACACTAACTGTAGCCTTTGTACCAGAAATGTGGTTTTGTTGCTTTGACTTGCTTACATGATGTTACGCACATTTCCTTTAATCAAAAGCAGCAGATTTTCAACACAACACTTCATTTGGCTGCCAAGATGCATTTTCCCTGCTGCCTGAACTCATCTGTTTTGTTCCACATTAATGTTTAAAACAAGTCTCAAAGCACTCTTTGAGTAAAGCACTTTAATATTGTGTGGGGTAGCACAACATATATAACCTGTAGTTTCATTCCATACTTTCTGCTGAACATCAAACAAAGGATTTTTTTTCCTATTTTTGCATTCAAAGCACCATGGAGCTATTTCTGTGTCCCAATCATGAAAATATGTTAAACTAATTCAGTTGCTCCTTGTACGCGACGACTGCAATAAACAAACTCTCAGATCCCATTTGCTGCGGTCGCTGCCTCCGTCAGCCATGTGCACTCGCCCAGTCTGACATTCTCCACTACAGGAGCAGCAGCCTGGAGTCACCACAGAGGAGCTGCGATGTGATTGGCTGACGCTCTGTCAGCAGACATCAGAAGATGACCGTCATTGGCTGGTTGTCAGTACCAGCGTATGGACAGCTCCTGCACACTGCTTCCATGCTGCCTCAACTACAAAGTCTCTCTCTCTCCCCCGTGCACAGACAAGAACTCTACTCAACGAATAGCAATTAAGAAAATGTTATTTCATCTTAAGTTTCAAAACCAAAGCAGTTGGACTTGGATTGTTCACTCTTTTCTAACAGCAGATGAGGCAGAAACCAATCTGATTGCTTCAGGAAGCCTTCCCTCCTTTACAAGTCAAATTATATTCTGTTTAAACAAATTTCTTGCTCAACCTGGCATGGACCTGGACAAATATGACCCCTGCTGAGGATATCCATCCAATTTGGCAACGGGAGCTTTGGAGTTGAACTTGACCTTGATGTCAAAAGCATAGTTGCACAAAATCAGTGAAATATGTTTGTTTAACCCCAGTAGCTAAACTGATGAAACGGTCTAGACTAAAAGGAGCTTTAATACAGGTTTTACTTTTAGTCATCATAATTAGTGCAAGATATGGTATTTGTATGAAAACAGTGTTTTGGTGTAATTCTAATGAGTTCCATACACCATCCTGGCTCATAACATACACAATATCCTCACAGATTACTCAAAGGGGCATTTAAAACTATTTAATATCTCCTAAAACTCCCTAATTCTCTATGTTTTTGAAGTTATATGTCTAGTTTGGTTACATTTTAAAGGCTAGAAGCGTGAAATGTCTGATGGGGATATCGTTTCATCCCCAGCCTACATCCAGGTTTGGTTCAATACCCATTATGCCATTATGTGAGTGGATGAGGCATCTGCAGCCATAGATGACCTTTACAGAATGGTTAGAATCTCCCGTAGAAGAATAAATCACAGGGAATCGAGGACAAGAACTGCATAATGGACCAGCTGTGAGCAATGTTGTGCTCAATGAGTGCAGACAGGCTTTGGCACAGCTTGAGGCCTGGCTGAATTTGCTCATTTTTTGACACACAACCACGGGCTAGTGGTACAGAGGTTACTGTAACGTGATTTAATCCGAAAGAACGAGGCTTGTGCACGGAGACTGCCTCCAGTTCACGTTAGCAGCATGAAACCGCTCACTGGTGTGCCGGGACAAATGAGTGTCCGTGTTAACTGGTGACTTTAGCCTGAATAAGACGCTGGTTGGTTGTAGTGACGGCAGATGTTAAGGATAGGTAAGAGTATTTTTATTGTACTCTCAAATAATTAACGCAGTATTTTAGGCAGTTTTATAAAATAAACAATAAGGCCCACCCGGGGAAATTATATAATCTCTTCTCGCAACATTTCTATTTAACGTTTTAATTTTGATACAAACCTATGGGTGTCATTAAATACCTCACTTGGTAACTACTGACCGCCAGAAAGGTTTACAGCAGCCTAATGTCCACTTATGAATGTTAAATAAAACATTTAATTTTACACATCTGCCCTGGCGACGAGAAACCACTCCGTCCATTCAGGCTTAAGTCACCAGTTAACACGGACACTCGTTGTCCCGGCACACCGTGATGTTGAATGAAAAACGACCTTACCAGTTCTCCTGCATCCATCGGATGGCTTCGTCCTCGTTGAACTGTCTCTCGAATTCATACTCTTGCAGCGCCAGCACCGACATGCTCGCTGTGCTGTGTATCTGCTCACGCTGAGGATAAAAAGATGGAGGCGTTTCGCGGCGTTTGTCGTTAGTCTCGTTTCCTCTCGCAGCCCGTGTTGCGCATCGCTTATGCTCTGATCAGGACTTCGCAGTTGTGCGCCAGTAAGCGCCGCGCTCTGCAACTTCCTCCTCTGCCGGCTCACCCAGACTACGCCCTCTGCCTCAGCACAGTGAGATCAGGGTCCTAGCGCCGTTCTTTTATACCCTCTCCCCATATCCAGGGGCGCACACAATTTGTTTTTTCTGGAAGTTGCACAGTGGAATTTGTTGTGTTGTGAGTGATGGATGGGGGGGTCTGCTGCCCCCCCTTGCAGAGAGAGCGTGCTTACTCTCTCTCTCTCTCTCTCTCTCTCTCTCTCTCTCTCTCTCTCTCTCTCTCTCTCTCTCTCTCACACACACACACACACACACACACACACACACACACATGTTTGTATGTAAGTATTGAGTGTTCACCCAACAGCATTGTGATGCTTAGAATATTACATGAAGTTAGACTGTCTGTATGGCTGCAGGGAGGTTTGGGACGTGTTTCATGCACTCTGTGCTCTGTGCTGTGAAATATAACTGCAAACTCAATTAATTGTATTCAACTCAAACACAGGGGAGTTGGACATTCACTCACTCACTCACTCACTCACTCACACATACTTTCTTTCTTTTCTCTCTAACGGCTTCCTCTTAGTTTGGAAATGTGCCCAAGAGCTAGCCCGTTCTGTTAAACTTGTTGGATGACATACTTGTCTAATTGGCATGTGTTGCGCCACTTGTGCAGCAACACATTTAAATAACAATGTACGGTATGTTTTGCAGTATTCCCACGGAACCAGCATTACCTCAAAGACCTCACCTTTGAACTTTTTGCTGTGCACAACTGATATCCTTCTATATAATCTCAGTATTTTGGGTCAAAGATTATTTTGCATGTCTTTCTTTATTCTGTGTCTTCTTAATACTTTCTGCTAAGCAAACCTCATACTGTCTTACAGGCAGTACAGGCAAAAACTCAATTCCTTTTGACAAAGATTCAAGGCATCATGAACAAACTCCATCAAATCAGTCTGATAAAGATAAGCTCAAATATCCATTTCTGCAGTTTGTTCTTTCAGGGTTATGAAAGGCTGAACAGTCTCTTATCAAACAGCAGGTAAGAGCGATTTCTTCATCCGACAAAAAGGTAAACAGGTGGAGAGTGTTCATCTGGCATGGACTGAATGAACTTTAACATAGGTGCTGAGAACAAACCCCACACACACATGCACAAGCACACACACACACACACACACACACACACACACACACACACACACACACACACACACACACACAGGAGCGCAAACAGCCCAGAAATGGCTTCTCCTCCGAACTGTGTTACCTTTCACTGGTGGGGTTAGTTCATTGCAGCATGCCTTGGACTTTCATCACATTATTAACCATGAGCTCATCCACAAAGGTTTCATTGAATATCACCTGATTCAAACACGTCAAAAGTGTTGCATCACAGGGAACAGGGTGAAACATTTCTCGATTGTGACATTCTCTTCAAATAAATCACCCCTGGACCTGTCATCATAGGTATGTCTCAGTGTACAAAAGGTGGATCTTTGTCAAGGCTTTCATAAGAAGCATTTTCTTTGTCGTTAGTTTCACAGTCTCTTGTGCGTAATTCTGAGATCGGCCTGAAGGGCGCATGATGAACTTTCACCTATCTTTTCTGAACATATCACATCAAGTCTCTCGGTGGATGTGCTGCTGAAACTAAATGGGTGCTGCAGCTTCAGGAGAGATTTCATTATTGCAGTTCATTCCTGCTCCTGTTAAAGAGGCAGTTTCCCTGGAAATTTTAAAATCCTGCTTGAAGACACACATTTTTTCAGTCATTCCTGCTCCTGTTAAAGAGGCAATTTCCCTGGAAATTTTAAAATCCTGCTTGAAGACACACCTCTTTTCAGTGAATTTCGAAATCTGCTAAATGTGCAGGAAGCACAGTCCACAGTCACTTGCAGGAAAGTGATGAAAGAACCCAGGTTAAACTCAGGGCCCAGACAGACTGGTTAGTGGTAGTGTCAGTGTAGTAAGAGGATGGGGCACATGAACAGATTTTCTCTCTCTGTCCTTCTCTAACCCTCTCACCTTACTTCCTATGTCTCCTGATGTCTACTGATCACCTCTCTGGCCCTGGGCTCTACACCCTTAAGTGTGGGGTCCACGGGTCAGCTGTTTTTCAGCTCCATGGTTGTTTCAGTGACCCGTTGAGGTTTCTTCCTTTTTTCCTTTCCATTTTCTCTGGAGTTTTTCCTCAACTTCCTAGAGAGCTTTGGGCTGGGTTGGGAATTGTCTTGCTGTTGTGGGTCTGTAAAGCCCTTTGAGGCATTGTATGTGATGTTGGGCTATACAAACAAACTGACTTGACTTGATTTTCTCCTCAAGTGTGTAAAGCCCACGCCCATGCATGAGTGTGTGTTGCATGTTGCTTGCATTCATGCTCTCAGTCATAACTGTTGTGGCTTCAGGGGACTTGGCAGACTTGGAATGTAGAGCTGAAAAACTGCCTGAGAGTTTCTACACTGAAGGTGGATGGTGCTATGATAATTAGGTAGATAGATACTGATGCATATGAATGTGTCAGGAAGATTGAGGGCTGACAGAGGACTGTTAAAACTGGCATTGCTGCTCATTTTGCTTAAGAAAGAAAGAACACTTTTTATTGATCCCCAGGGGGGAATCTTTTCCTCACTCAGTTGTGTTTTTTTTAATGCACATTACATGTACACAGACAAGAAACACACACATGCAAACACCCCCATGCAAACACGGTCTGTACATTACATTACATTACATTACAGTCATTTAACAGACGCTTTTATCCAAAGCAACTTCCAATAAGTGCGTTCAACATAGGTAGGCAAAAGCACCTCAGGTCACAAGAAATCACAAGTGCATTTCCTTTCAAAACCAACAGCTAAGCATAACTAGTGCTAGAGTAGGAGTGCAGTAAGAAAGGTTCCTAGACAAATGAGAAAAAAAGACAATTTAGAAAACAAATTAGTGCATCAGAAAAGCAGCAGTATAAATACTGCAACATTTATAGATATTAAACATGAAAAAGACTCTTTACTGAAATGCATTTATGTATTTATTTGCTGCCTCTCCTCTCTGCTGCAGTCAGCCATGCACTCTAATTAGACCCAGGAAGCACCACACACACTCAGCTGTTCCACATTTCTCCAGTGGAGGTGTTCCAGGGGGGGAAACACCAATTTGTGGTTGAGTAGGAGGGAGTTGTTGTTGTTTTTGGTCAAAATAGCTTTTTTTCAGTGCTGTTTAAATATGATTTCTTTTAGATAATGGACACCCTTATAAACGCCTTACCTGTTTATGTCTTGACATTTTTGTTGTTGTTGTCATGTTAACTGTAAATATGCTGCACTGCTTTCATTGCGAATTTTCCGTCTCACTGCACAGATAACCTTTACAGTTACGAATCCATTTTGGTTCTCACAAAGGTGTTTTAATGTGTGAAACCTGACACCAGGGGCTTTCAAATAGCTGAACGCATGAGACAGGCCTGTGAATGTACAATGGTTGATGAGTTCAGCATTTAACGATCAAAATGAGTGATGTAGTTATTTCTCAGCAGAATCACCTTCTGCTTTCGAATGGGGGCTTTGGAATGTTCCTTTGTATCCTACAGAACGGATCTGACAGCAGTTCTTCAGGTGAAACCAGTTCAAAGCTGTAATCACGGCTCGCAGCGAGCAGGTGCATGATCACTGTGTGTTGGCCCTTCTTGCGCAACCTTGCTACCCCACCTAGGGTACCTATAGAAAATGTAAGAAAAGCTACGTTTACAGTCCTTTCAAATGTATTCATGTGCTTATCAATCAACCTTTGTGATGTGCAAAACAGAGAAAGACATTAAGCGAAACAGGGAGAAGGCAAAGATGAATGCAGGGAAAAGACGTGACTGAGGTTGTTGTTTGCTCTCAGGGATTCTTCTCACCGCCCTACTGTCACTTTCTGTCGCTCATTTCGATGTAACGCTGAGTGAAGAAAGAGTGGATCAGAATGTTGTTATGAGTGTTTCGAGCTTCAGGGTTTCACTTCAGGCAGAGAGAATATTCCATGCATTTCTCAGACTGGTTTCTTATCCCTATTGGATAACACAGATGACATGATGTCACATTGACCTACTTCTAGAACAGAAAGACAAGTTTCTCCACAATCAGGAATGTCACCAGATAAGTGACCACCAATAACCTATTCGGATGTGCTGACTTGAGTAAACTGCTGATATAGAACTGAATAGAAGCACTGAAGCACTTTTTTTTTTATTATTTTACTCTGATTTATGTTATCAACTCACAGTTTCCTTGGGACCACACATATTATAATCATTTTTACAAATATGGTACAAACTGTATGTCCTCTTCATCCCGACACACTTTTAGATTCAGCACTTTCTGAGCACGATTTTATTTGGTCCTCCAGACAGAAATATCTCTGCCCTGAAACAAAGGTTTGCACATCAAGCAAAGCCATCTGGATGCACGGCAGCACGCACACACACACACACACACACACACACACGCACACACACACACACACACACACACACACACACACACACACACACACACACACTATGATAAATTCACTCTGTGTAATGGGTATCTCTAGCTCTGCTCAGTGCTTGCACCACAGTATATACGGGCACATTCAGCAAGTCTAAAATAAATGATTCGGGCCTTTGCTTGATCTCTACATCGCAGGCACGCACACACACACACGTGCACACACACACACACACACAGACACACACACACACACACACACACACAACCCACTCACTTAACCATGCAGATACTTATCAACATCACCACGGCAATAGGAAATGGAGGGAAAATCTGTGCTATCTACCTTGTAATATCCCATCAATATTTATATATATTTATAATATTTATAGTGCCAGAAGAGCTTTACAGAGGTATTATGGTACTTACTTTATGGCTTTTGTTATATTTGCTTCTGTACTGTAAGAATTTATTTACAAGTAATTTTTTTTTTTTATTATAATGGATTTATGTGGTATCTTTTAAATCACTAAGATTAACCTTTAAACATATTTGTTGGTAGCAGTAGTTTGTGTATTTTATGGAAGAATACATTGAACTAGACTTCAGTGAAATGATGGTGTTTCATATTCACCAGCACACTGCCATCTAGTGGTCACATGATGACTTTCACTACAACTAATAAAAAAGGAGATCTGCTTTGACTGAACATACCTGAGCTCACCCAAACAAATTGGATTCATAATATATGGCTCACATTACACAGAGTTTATATCATATCTGGAGCTGTAGACCAACCCTTGCAGTAAATCTATTCTGTAATATCACAGAGGCCTCGGTGTGACAGTGCCAATAAGATGGAGAATTGGTGATATGATGTATGAGTGGCCAAGGTGAATGTATTGTTTTAACAATACATTCAGGGCAGCAGCTGCAGTCACACAGTCGTGGTGTGGAAAGTGGAAATATGACCTATTGGTTTAGAGTGGATGAAAACACATTTCCCCTGACCTTTCTGCTTCATTACCCACCTTGATACCACATAAATTGAGGGGAATATATCTCCGCTGTCACATCAAATCCAGGTAACTGTAGGCCCCCTTCCATTTTTGTTCTATAACAGGCCTTCAGATAGATTCTTAAAACACCCTTGCGCATAGACAAATTGCATAGGAAGGCTGTAATGGTCACATAGATACATTTGTGACCTCTTATCTAATGAATTTGAGAATGAATGCTCTTTTTTTGTAGAGTAAACAGTTTTAGCACCCTCTGCTGGTGAATATGCTCTCTGTTACACATTACAAGGCTGCATGGGAGCCATGGAGAGAACCTGATCTCTGTGTCATAACCCTGAAGGGGAAAACACTCATCATATAAAAAATAAATAAATAAATCAGCTATATCTTTATTATTTTATAGCAAAAGGAAATTTTACACTATTTCACAAAAGATATGTGTCCCTTTGTCTGTTTCTTTATCACAGCTCAGCCAGCTGGTGAGTATAGGGTGAGTGAATGTGGGGTTGTGTGACTGCTGGGGTAGGGGGTGGGATTTGTCTTAAGGTGGGATTTCTTCCCTTTTTGTCATCTAAAGCTCTGCGATTACATCATTGTTCTATTTCAACATAACCTTTGCTGGCTGTGTCTAGCTGCTTCCGCTCTGTTTGTCATCAATTTGTCTTAATTAACATGAACATTACACGGCCTGGTTTTGATTCTGCTTTATGGTTTTAGTTCTCTTCTTTCTCTCCAGCAACACCAATAACACTTTAATACAAAACCTGCATGTGTAAGTCATTAGCTCGAGTCACTGCCTCCTCGTCTCCTTATGCATTTTGTCCACATGTGTATCACCTTTCCTAGATCCAAATCAATATTTCCTTAACTTTTTCTCATTTCTTCCTTTCTCTCTGTATATATATATATATGTATATATATATATATAAAGTCCCATAACCGTATGCTCATCGTCATGTCCAATGCTTTCTTCAATATTCAACAATAAACTTTCTTTGCCCCCATATAAGCCTGAGAATTTTGCACAGGTTTAATTTTACAGCAACAACAACGAATGCAGGCGAAGTCGTATCTATATCTGTCTGCTGACTTAAATCTGAGCCATTCCCCAGTTGTGATATGTATATAAATCTAGCTGTCTGCAAGATGCTGCTGCAGTCATTCATCTCTCAGCCAATCATGGCTATGCACATGCATGCATATAAAAATGTGTGTGCGTGCGCCTGTGTCAATTTCATTAATGACACTAAGATTTCAGCAGGGATTACTCAACCGTGTGTACTGGCTCTCCCCCACTGTTCACGGTAATGAAGGAGAAGGCCTGTTGGGCAAATTATCACAGCTGAATGCTGGCTAACAGTGCAGGATCAGGGCCCACTGTTTGTGCTTTTAGACACAGTTGTTAAATTATGACAAATTGGCTGTTTGCTGAGTGTCACTTGCATGCATAGTTGCAACTAGAGGGCATGAGAGAGTGCAGATCAGGAGCCAAAGCAGTTAAAATGTACCCTGAGGAATTGGATTCGAGTGTCTGTCAGTTTTGTAATTCTGGCTAAACTATAGTCAACTGATAGTGAATATCCCAGATCTGGATCACCACCATGTGTTTCTTGTCTCAGGGCCTGTCTGTCAACCAAATTTCATAGGGATCAGTTCACGGGGTTTTGCAATATCCAAACAGACAGTCTAACAGGGATGAAAACATAAGTTATGTCATCCACTTACAGTAAAAAGCTTCTGGTTTTACTCTTTTCTTGTCATTTCGGCGGTGGTGCAGTCACTTAAAGCGGTGCTACGGTTATCTCTGCATGATAAGATTGAACAACATACAGGATGATTTGTTTTCACTGCAAATGTTTGAATTGAATTTGCATACAGGTTTCGATGCAGATTGCCTGACTGAGCAAAGAATACAACTCAAACACTGTCTCTTACAGGAGCAATGCAGAAAAGTATTCCACTTGTATTTTGGCAATGGTCTTGTGCTCAGGGTAATTACTGCTGTCACGTTTTTGCACACTTGACCTAGATTTTGCACTCAGACAGTGAATCACTATAAGGTGTCTTTTGTCTACTCAGGCATGGTGGCTATATGTCTAGTCACACTAACGACTAAATACAGTGTTTGAGTGTTTCCAATTCATTTCAGTTCTTCAATTCTACCCCAGGACATTTGTAATTCATTGGTAATACTCCATCATTTCAGACAGCTGCACATTCACTGCTGCTTGTCAGTTTCAGATAGAAAAATGAATGTTATTTCTAAAATATTATACAAATCCTCACTTATAAGAAATCATTGACCTTACAACATCACAAGGCAAAGTGCTTCAAATACCAGATTAGATTTATTAAAGAAATATTGAAAGTAAACCTGAATAAATCCCTAAAACCCGAAAACATGACAATGGCAAGCAAACTCATGACATTTTGATGATTTCTTTACAAAATGTTTGTAATATATATATGGTTGATGTTTTGTTGGACAAAAATATGCTGATACTGTAAGATATTGAACGCATTGTTTAATAGAGTATTTTTCCAATGTGGTATTAAAGCTTTTACTTACATACGCTTTCTATTTTTTTCACCATCAAAATATAAAACACTATGAACACATCAGGGGGGGGCCACTTACCAATAAACTACATAGGTTTAAGGAAAGACAAGTAAAAACATCTACAAGTTATTATTGTGTTATACTAGATAAGATTGCTTACAATTATTGATGATAAAACATTCCACGTAATAATTTCAAACTTTTATCTAATTACAGCCCTTCTGAATGTAGATGGAGATTCCTGCAGCTCCACACCCCTGCAGGTCTCTGTGGACGTTCAGAGCCTGTGGAGATCAGGCAGAGAGAGAAGATCTTAGGAAGATCAATACTCCTTAGTGGATTTCCTATATCAACCACACTGAAATCCTTCCATCTGTGACATATAGGTTGAGCGCATAAGTCACTGCTGGGTGGGATCCAATCCAATAAGTCGCTCTCCACACCGTCTGTTCTTGTTGGGTTGGAAATGCAAGGCTCGATGAGGTGGATGAGTGGAGCCTGCAGGTACACCTGGTAGAGTGTTCACCTTTTTTTCTACTATAGAATTTACTCTTCACTATTGCTGATCTATAAGTCAGATCCACAAACCCATCTGGTACCTCACCTGTCACGGAAGACAAAAAGGTTTCATATACACTATATCCAACAAGGAAACCAACCATCAATACATATACATATAGTAATGATTATAGAAAAAAAAAGCTCTATTCATTTCTTGTATGAAGGTTAATAGATAGACAAAGTGAAGGGAAATCTTATAAAGCACAAGTGTAAAAAAGAAAACAATACAAGGAACTGCTAATATGTTGCGGCGGAATGAAGGGATGGGTGAATGGATGGAACAGAATCAGAGAGAGAACATTGAGAATTAAAGATGTAACTGAGAGAATGTTGTTGGGGCAAACATGCAGGGATTTCTAAGAAAAAACAGAACCCAAGACAAATTGATTTCACAAGGCCGTGACCCTCATTAAAGAACAACACAAGATTAGTTTTCATTGTGGTTTCTTGACTTGTCTTTGTGCTGTTGAAGAATAGCATATGGATCCATACTGGTGCATTCAAAAGTCCATATGCACCTGGTAAGTGAATGCAAATATATTGCAATGCTAAGATTTCCAAGAAACCCAGTTTAACATGTCAGTAATAATCAAAATACATTTAATGTCAACATTTAACATTGCATGATGTATATTGACAAGTTCCAAACTCAACAGAAAACTCTACTGTCGATGAGGACCTCCCCTTTCCTCTATATGCAAGGCTCATAACTTATCAATCAACCCATATCACACAAGCTGTCGCATGGGAAATTATACTGTACATTACGGGTGTTTCTACATCTTCCCCTCAGGACGTGAACGTGCATAGTTTTGATTTCTAAAATGTAATCAGCATCAGGCGAGGAACCTAAAGCTCAACGATCCTCTTCATAATGTGAATTTAATGCCACAGATGCCACATTTCTCTGGCAGGAGAGTCAAAGCTGTGACTGTGTGGGCTTTGATTCCCACTGAGACCACACCTACAAACGTCATGCACTCTGTGACACTTTGGATTGGCGGTGTCCACTGTATGTGAGTGCATTGCATGGCTTGACATAAGACCCTTAGAAAGTAGCTTGGGGGCCACATTAAAGAAACATTTAATCTCACTGAAGAGAGCAATTATCATTATTGCCATAATGGAAAGTCTTCATACATCCTATTTAGATTCAGCCAGAGTTTGCAAACTGAGCCGTTATCCTATCTTGTGAGTGAGATAAGACAGGAAGGATTTCACTCGCAGCACTAAGCTCACGTGCGCTGATGAGAGGATGAGGCGAGACGCAGACAATTTCCACAGTGTTTTCTCATTCAACCTGCGTGTGAAGGGGAAAATATTCTACACCGCGAAACAAAAAAGGAAAAAAAAAACACTAAAACAAACAAAAGGCTCAGGTGTAATTTTCTGAATCCTGAAGTTGGGAGCCTGGGAACGCAGACGCTGGGTGGCTGACAGCAGAGAACAGAGGTAAACGTCAATTAAGACGTTACAGTAGATGACAGGCCCAAAGAAAACAGAGCAGAGGGATGCCAGCTGGGGCAGACTGTGTAAACTGAAGGTGTCTGAACACGCGGCTAGAATGGCAGCAGCTTTAGACATGTCAGGTTAACATGAAGAGGCATGAGGGAGACTCCTTGGTTTGGCTCCTTCTTCTTCTTCTTCTTCTTCTTCGTCTTCTGATGTTTCTTTGTATGCATGCACGCGTTTGTTATATGCTTTCCTATAGTAAATCAACTGATACCCCAAGCAAATATGAGATGAGTTAATGTGGCCAACACGGGACATAATACAGGCTTACTAGTAATTCTTGCAGCTTGAATTTTAATACAAAATAATGCCACTTGAATGGCGTTTTTATCCAGAAGAGTTCCTCTGAGCGCGGGTGCTTTGCGTTCTGCAGCAGCTTTACTGGGCCAACTGGTTGCCGAGCGCCTTTTAACTGTTCTCATTTCCACTGAGCTCATTTCCAATGGACCCCAGAGACAAAATAGCTTCTTGGAGTCACTTGCAACATTTAAATTTCACATTTTAGCTTCGCTCTTCGGTCTGGCACACACAACACACACACTACACACACAGCGGTCTGCAGTGGATGATCACTGGTGTCCATCCAGTTTGATTTGCGCAACCTGCTTTGCAAAATATACAGTAAACTAAATTCTTTCCCCAATAGAGCTTATGTGTCTCCGATCCAACAGACTCTATCTACACACGATGGATCTCTCTTATAGATCTATTTATTCTGCTGTTTCAAAGTGTGTGAGAGCTGCGCCGCCTTGCCGTGCCGTCTTCATGTGTAGAGATTGATTTGGAGAGAAAACATCTCAGATGTGTGTTGTGTTTTTCTGGCCTTCTTTAATAGAACTTCAGAGAGCAGGAAGTGTGTGCGTCATGAAATTGGCCCCGGTTATCTGCTTTCACACGCTCTGAGCAGCCGCCCGCCCTCAAACAATATGAAGGAACAAGAGCTACTCAAGGGTTAATACACAGCGTACACATATACAGTATACACATACATACAGCACATACACACAAGCCTCTGCACACCTACAAAATGAAGACCAACAAGCCCATATCGGCACACGCACAAGCAATCCAGCGAGCACACACACTACAAGTCTATGGGAGAGACATTTTGAAAGACATAAAGAAATGTAAATTAACATATAGACTCTTTACTGTCTTGTTGCAGAGGCTGAGGTCAGGCCAGAGAGTTCAGTGGAGATGGACGCTCATGCATCTTGTTATGAGGCAACGTCTCCTCAGGCCTTATAGGTGAGGGTGAGAATGTGTGAGGTCAGATCGAGTGACCTTTAGCTGAAACCGCTGGGCCGCCATTGGTCCACAGCCAAACCTCTAAAGTCTCAGCCCCCTCCCCCCTCACACACACACACACATCACCCCTGCTCACACACTGCTCCCTGACCAATGCACTCATATAAGCAAAGTGTTCAGGCTGGTGTGTATAGCCATTGCAATTCTATTTGTGACAATGTTTATCAGGTTATGGGAGGTAATTATTACTTATTTACTATTAGTACTAGTAGTAGTTGTATTGTTTAGAGATTTGAGGGTTGCTTGGCTTGTCTCCTGCTATTCTCTGGGGACAATTTGTTTATTATGCATAGCCTATTGTTAGTCGCCTATTGATCAGAACATCTTAGATTTGAAAAATAGTGTAAAATCTGTGTCCATTAGAAGAATTCCATTTCCACATTTTATCAAATTAAACCACACACTAAAACTTCAAATCAGTTTTTTATACAGGATGTGTGAAACTTTGCAAGTGAAAAGAGATAAATACACACATGTAACTCCATATGCTTCACTTTGGAAAATAGGGAAAACATGCAAAAACGTTTTAAATTCGTCCAACCAGGTTACTGAAATGAATAAAGAGCCTCTTATGCAATATTTGTTTTATTTACGAAGCTTCAATTGTTGTCACATCTCATTAGTTTCATGCAAAAAAATATCACTAAGTACGTTTTAGACACAAATACACAAAAAAATATGCCAGTATTGCTGAATATCATGCGTCTTCTTTGCGCTTCCTTTCCCTCGAGCAAATACGTGTATTTCAGGAAATAGACGGGTTCGACTCCGGGCCTCAGCATCAGCGCGTAATTAGCTAAGTTGATTCGGATACATTAGCAAAGCACCTCACGTCTCTGACCTGCCCGCTGCATGAATATTGAGATGTTTTTAATTATTTAGATTGCAGGAGTAATGACACATGTTTGGATATTTGCACTTGCTCATATTATTCGAATTCCCAGTGGAGTGGAGGTGTGTGCGTGTGTGTGTGTGTGTGTGTGTGTCACTTTACACCGCTGGAACAAATGTGAAATTAGCATGGGTTCAGTGTCCGAAAAACGGCTTTATCAAAAAGAATATAAATCCAGTTTGGAACGTTGTATAGTTGCTGAAATATAAACAGTAAAAATAATAGTTCCATGTTTAAATCTTCATTATTGATATGCGCGTTTTGTGTGCGTAAAATATCAACAATGTGTCAGTAAATAGACTGTGTCTGTTGCCGTGGTGCGTTCAATTCCCTTTAACCTTAGCGGGAAATTTCCTGGCCCAAAATCAGCTTGTAAACAAACGCGTGAACATGCAGTGACTTTATTTGAATCCTCTCGTTGTCTTACCTTGTTGCTGAGAAACACACACACACGGCTGCAGTCTTGAGCTCCTTCGCGAACAAATGAGTTTCCCCACTGAGGACTCGTCTCTTCGGGTCACCCACGGCTCACGTGTTGATTGTGGATGTGTATTGAGGCGCAGACTGTGTGTATTCGCCTCTGTACAGCAGCCTGTCAGGTGATTATTGCTCCACGATACCAACTCCATCAAGGAAGAAGAAAAGAACGACACTTGTGCAACCAAAACAGGGTCAGTGAAGGGGTCTGCAGCTCTTTAGAGGAGAAACTAATTCTGGATCAAGTATCGAGGTAAGAAAGAGGAGAGTGTTTGTTTTGTTAGTTATTTTAGCAGCTTTTTGAGGCTGATTCATTACCCCCTTTGAGAAATGACCCATGAAATCAGATCCTAAATCACAGAGAAACCGTGTTTGTTTGTATTTAGACACACATGTTCTAGTTTCTTTATAATAATAAACACAAGCCTATGAAGAAGTATTTAATATCTCAGTTGAGCGTCCCAATGGGAGAGATGTGGCACAAACACGGATCCTATGCACGCAAAACCCCCCACGTTAGGCTTCTTTCCACGGCTCCTCCCGGTCTGTCCTCCCCGGGTGCTGCAGCTCTGACTGCGGCCGTGAAGCTCACACTCTTCCCCTCCCCTGCCTGCTCCTGCTCCGGCCCGCATACCTCCGTTTGTTTACTTTAATCTTCTGAATCATATTTTCTCTATTTGCACATTTTTTTAATTGGCTTGCAAACCAATAAAACACACTTTGACACTGTAGAAATCCACTGTTGCAATTTTTAGAATGTGGAAATAATTGAAATCCCTCGTGAAATCAACATGAATCTGAGTCCTAATTAGTAGATTATAGACGGAATCGTGTGTTATTTCAGACAGACTTAGTGAACTCTTTGCGAACTCCCCCTTTTCAGCCCAGACGGAGGGGACAAACTGCCCCAGCGGTCTTTGTTGTGTGGTCCCGGGGTTGTGTGTGTGTTTGTTGATTCCCGTTGTTATTTCAAGCATCAGTGACCCAGCCGGGGCCTTTGGCTGGCTTGGAGGAGGCAGACATGTATTCAAGCGCTTTAATCTGACGGAGCATCTCGCCGCCTTGCATGTGTATTGGACCCTGGCATTGTTTTCCCCCTATAGATTAGTCACATAAGTACCACGAATAATCGAACACCTATAGACACACTTGTCATTGCTTTACACTCCACTAACACGCTACAAAACACAACACAAAGTCCAATAACAGTCCATCTGAGCAGAATGTTTTAAACAATATATTTACTTCCATTAAATAAAACACAATAATTTTTTGGGATGTTGGAAAAAAACAAAAAAACAAAAAACATTATTCCGTACCAAATAGTATACACAGAGCAAAACCAAATAATTCTTCGCAGGAACATTTTTGATGCTTTTTTTTTTTTAATCCAGAATTGCTATTCTAAGTCGATATTCACACAGACATTAATAATAAATTTATAATATGTTAGAAACACACAACTGGTGCGTTTTTTATATGTACATTCCCTTTTTGTTTGCAAGCAAAACATGATTCCTTTCATTTCAGGGTATTTTTTTTTTCCACATGCGTTGATAAGTTGAGCCTGGGAGAGGACTTTACTGGGTTATAGCGCATTCGCCTGGACAAACAGGAGATGATATTTCAAATATATATACAACCTTTCAGTCAACAGTTAACGTCCAAAAATCCACCAAAAAGTACCCAATCGACGGGGGTGTATGAGAGCCTGAACCCATCAAAGGGGCATAAACCTAAAAAAAAGAAAATCCTCCCGTTTCAGTTTGGACTCCGGTGCGGATCTGAGCTTTGTTTTCAGTGGTTCAGTCTTCTAGTGCCCTTTTTGAAAATGAAAAAAACAAAACAAAAAAGTAGTAGTAATAGTAGTCTCTTGTTCCTGTGGCCGGGGCTGTTTCGTATTAACCCGCACACTGCAAAAAATGAGCGTCACAGCAAGACATTTTTAGTCGTGCAAGTGCAATCACCCTCCAAATCTAATTTAATAAAAAAACAAAAACAACAACAACAACAACAAAAAAGCAAGAAAATGCGTCATGGGGTGGGTGAGATAGTCTTACTATTTCCAAATTCGAGAATATTTCTTTTTTCTAGAGACAAAAATCAGCATCTCACGCTTCATTTTGTATCAAGAAGATGGAGGAAATTTTGGAAAATAATCTGAATTGATCTCACCGGATGTTCAACGTATTTTTTCTGCCGCTTTAGAGGAGAAAGTAGGTTTTAAAATCGAAGCACTCAGGTCTGTACAAGCTGTTGATGACGACTTGCTACGGCGGCCATTTTTTACAGTGCAGCTCGGTATTAGACGGGTCTGTCCACCGCGTACTGGCACGCGCTCAGGTTCGCAGCCGGGTTCTGGACGCTGGCGTATCCGAAACTCGAGTGCTGCTTAGCTTTCAGTCTCAGGCTCGCCAGGCTGGAGTTGCATGTGTCCCTGTACACGTATGGCGGCGTCGGGGGAGCGTAGGGGCAGGCCGACGTCGGGACCCCCGAGTTGAGCGACGGGTTGCTGAGGTTGTTCAAGTTGTTGAGGCTGTTCAGGCTCGAGCCCGGCACGCCCGTCACCGCGGACGGCACCATGCTAGACGTCATGGTCATGGAGGAGATGGAGTTCGGCGGGGAGAACATGGTCTGCGAGGACAAAGGGTTGACGTTCATGGAGTTGAAGAAGGGGAAGCTCTTGGTGGACAGGGAGGCCGACGTCAGCCCCTTGGCGGCCCAGTTGTTGTACGTGTAGCTCGGGTACATGTCGTCGTAGGGCTGCATGAGTCCGTTGAACTGCGGGCCGAAGCCGTTCTTGCACAGCTCGGCTTGTTGGTTCCTCTCCCGCTTCCTCCACTTGGCTCTCCGGTTCTTGAACCAAACCTATACGAGACGATATGAAGAAGAAGAAGAAGTGAGGAAATTTGTCTTCAAAATGGCGTCAAATTGAATAGATGTATTAATCAAAATGACTTGGATAAACACCCAGCTGTGCGCTTAATTTAACCCGCTTACTCAACTGTAATTAAGACATTATTTCCCTACTCAATTACCATTACACACACACACACTCACTCTCGCACACACACACACGCCACCTTAATGTGGAAAAGGATGTGTATTCCCCGGCGGGCTTCCACAAACACACACCCCAGGGCGACATTGGCGAAATACAGGCTTTGCACCTCTTTCACACGGACACGGGAACACGACTGGTATCTGTCACCGGCTAATGTCAACAGCCTCAACAGTTGACAAACTTTATTACTGTGTAATTACTCGTGAAAACAGCTCACACGTTGATACTAAGTGTGCCAAAGTGTGTGTGTGTTTACTGTGAAATTACACACATTAGGCTAGGAGCAGAAATGAGCTTAATGTAATAGTATTTTAGTCTGTATAAATAGCTATTCAATAGATTATTTTTGCATGATATGTGTGTGCAATTAAATGATATTAATTTACAGGCATAATCTAATAAAATTCTATTTTTTTTTGTATTTTTTAGTTATGAATTTATTGCTTTTTTTCTGTAGTCACACACTTTGTCCTACATTGTTTCCAGGCGAGTTTCAGTCGTGCGTAAAAGTGCATCAATGAACGGTATGTATAACAGATCTGTACTACGGGGGGTTTGGGGCGCTTGTTGTTGTTGTTTGGACACCCAGATGGAGCACTCACCCTGACCCGGGCCTCCGTGAGGTTGGTCCACACGGCGATCTCCTCCCTGGTGCTCATGTCCGGGTAGCGGTTCCTCTGGAAGGTGGCCTCCAGCTCCTGCAGCTGCTGGCTGGTGAAGTGAGTCCTCTGCCGCCGCTGCCGCTTCTTTTTCGAGGGGTCATCTGAGGAGTCGTCGTTGTTGTTTTTATTTTGGCTCTTCTCTTTCTCTGCGGGGAGGAAAGGAGCTCATTATAGAGGCCGTGCGGTCACAGGATCGTGGATCAGGCATTTAAACAAACAACAAAACATGTCAGAATCCTTCACTCTGTGGGAAGAAATGAATGGAATGAATAGAAAAGCTCTGATTCCTAAATATACTCGATTATCTCATTTGCTGTATTTTACTGATTTTAATCCAATCGTATAAACGCACAGAAATACGAGGGGTCCGCTTTTTATTTACACACCACGCAAACTTCTTCTCACTATAACGGCGCGGACAAGCCAACGCTACAAAGTAATAGTCTGTTAGTCAAATCAAAGCTGTAAGTCGCCTATGTGGATGCGTGGAAAGAAAAGAAAGTCCCTCTGTTAGAGCAGAGGGAGCCATCTTTCGTCTGCTAGATCAGCCTAAGATGACAGCCGCTGCTCCCGCTGCCGCTGCTGCATGAGCACATCTGCATCCCGGCCGGTTCTTCTTACCGACAGACTCCGGGCTGGATGTGTCGGAGACCGTGTGCACCTCCAGGCGGTGTTTAGAGTCCACGGAGCGCTGCAGCGGTTGTAAACTCGATGCCATCGCGAGAGCGGTGTGGTGCGTGGAGGCAAGTTTATTCCCTGTTAGGTGGCGGTGGTGGTCTGTATTTAATGGATTCCTCATAGAGTTCATCGGAAGAAGACGAGAACAACTGGCTGTCAAAAGCAGGTTGAAGTCCCCCCTCAGCGCGCGAAGGAGACGCGGAAAGTCGTCCGTGTGCGGAATGGAATCAGCTCTCCAAAAGACGCACAGCGGCGCAGCGGTTTGGTTCCTCTCGCCGCGGAGATGAAGACTGAACTGAGCCTGTAAATTGTTTTAAAATAGGCCATTGAACGCAGCCATACCGGCGGGTATGCAGCAGCTTCCTGGGCTGAGTATCAGAGTGACAGGGACAGGCAGGTATGCGGAGGCAGACGCGCACCGCGCCGCTCTGGGTTCATTTCAGCTGTTGCCTCCGCACTGGCTGAAACAACTGGTGCCTCTATCCAAGCGCTCCACGTCACCACGCTGCGCCCGCCCAGACGAGCGCGTTCATGTGGGATGTGACGGCGCGTCCGACCAACCCGCTTGCATGAAACAAGACATGTCTGCCAATGTGTTTATACCAAAAGGGGGGGGGGGGGGGGGGGGGTGCTTATTTTTCCTCTCTTCCAAATAAAAGCATGTAAAGAGAGAAAGAGAGAGAGAGTGCAGGGGAGAGAGAGAGAGACGCGCAGCGGAGCCGTTGCGCAGCAGCCCAAGACCAAATAAAAATGAGAATAACACAGTTTGGCCCTATTTTATGAGATGGGTCCAGTGGCCCAGTAAAGACCTGCGCTGAGCCGCTCGCAGGGCCCTGTCACCGCAGTTTACACAGGGACTGTGTGTGGATAAAGACGAGCCACAGAGCGGATTGTATTTGAAAGCAACACGAGAATAGAGCACAATGAATACAAAACATAACGGTGAGCCTGGTGAACACCCAGCGGAGGAGCTATTGTAAAGCTTCAACTTCAGAACTGTCTGTGGTGCCAAACACGCGTCTAAAGGGACACACGAGAGGGGATGCAGGTACGGCAAACAACCGTGGATTCATTTAGAAGCATCTGGGTGGTCAAAGAATCGCTTTCCAATCAGATAATTTATTATTAATTGGAGAAAAAGGGGGCCCTTATCAGATCCAAAGAAGCCTGAAACACTAATCCGGCTCCATCCCCGCACAGCCTCCAAGTCAAACTAAGTGAAAAGCCTCGTCAGTGTAGTTGTCAGATGAGTTGATCCTCTTGACCTCTCCGGAGTGAAGGTTTCAATATCGCACGTTAAACCGAGCCCGGTTAACCGTTATGCGCGCGTGCGTTTGTTGACGACGATTCGCTTTATCCGGGGCGCTTAACCGGATATCGGCCCCTCCGTCGATCCCGGCGAGTGGCGCCGCCGGTGTTCTTTTTAATCTGATAAGACTCTCATTTACCTAAGAATTTATGAAGGAGGAGGTTTTTAATGAGTTTGATTTGATTTTTTTGGGGGGGTGTTTTACCGCCGTAATTCCTTCGAGATTGTGATGCGTTCAAGGCAAAGCATACACGACTAATCAAACAAAAACGCGACTTTTTAATTGTCAAAGTGCGGGCTGGAGGTTAGAGGTGGAACAGGAGATGGACAAAGTACCAACCATCATCATCATCATCATTATCATCATCATCTCTGCATCCTCTTCCTCAACTTCCTTTAAAAATCACCATAACACATTTAAAGGGCATAAAGTCGTGATTGTGACGATGATGGTGAAACACACACGCACGCACGCACGCACGCACACACACACACACACACACACACTCATACACACTCATACACACTCTCTACTTCCTCTCTCCACGTGGCCACGGGGACGCCAACACATTTTGAGGATTTGGCGCTGTTAAGAAGTTACTTGGCATAATCCCGTGAAAGATCCTGATATATAAATACCACACACACACACACACACGCACACGCACGCACGCACACACCGGACACACACTCACACACACACACACACACATACACACATACACATACACACACACACACACACACACACACACACACACACACTGGAGGGGAAGAGGCTCCTCGCAAGCCAATCCACTCTCACGCAGAGTCACGCAGCCTTGTTTGGACCGTCTGAGGATTTCAACGCAGATTTGTGTTTTTACATGATGCGGCCTTCACGTACAGCGTGATTATGCGGGGAAAAACGCAATTAGGCCCTGAGATTAGATTAGCAACCCACCTAGTTATTTAAAACCAGCAATTAAATTGTGAGTTATTAAACAGACTGCAATTAATGACATCTAATGATTACATGGCAATACATAAATTGTTATATGTCGTATTATGATTTTGATGCTGGTGATGATTAAACGATTATTACGTGATCATCTTGATAATGATGAATATAATGATGGTGACGACTTGTATATGATTACACATGGTGATGATCATGATGATGATGATGATGATGATACATATAATTAAAATTGAATAATAGAAATATTTGTGTTTACTTTCAAAATAATCTCCCTAAATATGAATGAATATCAATATATACTTTTAAACTGAAATGTGGCAATTTGAGTTCAATTTAAATTTCAGTGTCCCCAAAAATTCCAAACAAGCTCTAATCTAAATCTCTGCTTTCTGTCTGATCTTGTTTCATGCAAAGCAGCGATGAGTCGGCTGCTCCTTTTTTCCCCTCCGTCGCGTTGTAATACTAAACTTGAAGTGGATTATCGGTTTCCTCTTCATTTCTACCTTCTGAATGCTTTATCTCTCTTCTGCGGCTTACTGCGCGCAATAGGCCTCCGCCATAGAGGGCCATTAATTAGCAATTCAGTCAATATGAGGGGAGACGACAAGGCTTTTTACATGGGATTAAGGAGACATCAGATTCCTCCATTAGTATATTCCTCCTCACGAATGGGCTTTCATTATACATTTAGTTTTCCCCGGAGTCCATCCAACAAGCTGCTGCATATATTACAGCAGCAACAACAGTCTGTTTGTGCAAATATCGCATCGTATCGTTCAGTTTTTTGTAGTTATCTTATCATTGCGAATCAATGGCCGATCACATCGTGCAGGTACACGGAGTCAGGGACGCGCTGCCCTCTGTCGTTATAGCCGATCAATACCGGATAAATGAAACACAATGAGAGTTATTGGTTATTCGTTAAGATTCGAACAAGATCTGATTTAATTTCCTCTACATCACTGAAGAAATAATTAATAAATCCTCGATTTATCTATTCAAAGGACCGGGCTTTTGCTTTGTCATCTGTTCTTGAGGGTTCTTGAGACTCTTATTTTGAAAATCACTGTTCATTTTTATTTTAAATATTTTGAAATAGTCATCTAATTTTAATTTCGTAATATTATAGATAAAACTACAGCATATACTAGGAATGTTGAAAGGATATAAAAGAAAAGTTAAATAATTTATTAATTGTTATTGGTCTATTTACACTATATTTTAATGTTTTAATTCCGCCTGATTAATTTTCCGTGACAGCACACAGATCAGTCATCTCTATCCAGACATGAAGATGCTCCAAATCGCTTCTGTACGAAACAGTGCAGCTCCATATATGACCACCAGATGTCGCTCCAAGACAATGAACAACCTCACCGACCACTTCCGATTGAAAAAGTAATTGAGCCAAAGTGATGCTTATACACAATTCGGGCTTTATGACAAAATGTACAACCAAATAAGTGATTTAACACCGTATTTCTGTTTTGTTTGACTGATGGTCTTTAAAATAGGGTAACCACGGTAGTAAATTTATGATGTGAACATTCCTACAGGGTGAATTATCGTCTCGTTAAATCAGTTTAAGTCGGTTTAGCTTCAAAAACATTCCACCAAAACACACAAACTGGACTGAAATACGGTGAATTCCCTCAAAAAAACGAACAAAATAAAAAGATAGTATAATATCGCGTCAAATTCGGATGTTAACGAAAATGTCTAATTTATGGTCAAACACACTGTATATGAACTAAACAAGTCAAATAAACGGAAAACTGTTGTGATAAAGTGTCAGAAAATTAACAAAACGTGTCTCAAAAACCATTTTAAAATCCTTATTTACTTTTTTAGAAATTGAATTCAAGTGACGGCATGTTTGCTTAAATGTACAATGAAAATTGCAAATGTCCCGTTGTTGTAACCTGTTTTCATGTGTGTGTGTGTGTGTGTGTGTGTGTGTGTGTGTGTGTGTGTGCGTGTGCGCGCGCAGTGGGAGAGCCTCATTCATTGTGACGGGATCAGTTACTCACCTATCTGTGCGCAGGTGGTGGCCAGTTTGCGGCAGTGGGAGTCCATTATGGCGAATTAGGGCAAACTGCTTCTGTAAAAGGAGACAAAAAGAGCGGTAATTAGCCTTTAAGAGGAGTAAACAAGACATCTTATCTGTAATTTGAGAGGAAAAAGATAAAGATGGAGATGATAAAACTCGATCCTAATGACTATTTTGCTCTTAGTCTATATTTCTGGGGGAAGAAACAAAGGAAATATCCAGATTTAATTACATTAGAAAACAAATATCCATAAATTGTGACACATAAAAATGAGATTGTTGATTCTCAGCTCGGGGGTTTGAAGTTCAATAAACTGAGATGTGATGTATTGCTGTGCTCTTTTTGGGTTGTATGTGTCAGACGTGTTTGCTTTGCCACACACACACACACAGACACATATAAATATAAAAGCCTCTCGGTGGTTTCTTCTTGGTGGAGCCCTTGCAGCAGTTTGGGGCGGTGTGATAGTGGAGTGATTCCGCGGTAAAATCACGGGATTAGAGTCTGATTGAGATGTCTGTCGGTGGGATATTACAAAATTCATTATCGCAGCCCTCATACAGGCTCGATATGAAGTTACACAGATGGGGTTTTATTAGTCCAGGCTCACACTGTTTGCTTATGATAATTCAAGTCGGGGGAATTTGCATGCAGTCATGCTGTTAAGCATTTTCTTCCCTTCTTCTTCCTCACCTGCTCTACATCATCTGCGATCTCTTTCTTCCAGAGATGCAGATATTGGAGGTTAAGTTCGACACCGTGTGTACCTGCGTAACCTTTCGCTTTTTCGGCTGTAAGGTGCGAGGTGACTGCGTGTTATCTAATCAGCCACGTTTAATGGAGGATGAGCCTGACTGGGTTGATCCGCGGCCTGTGTTGTATATTGAAATATATATCTTGTTTTGATTTGTTAAATGAGAGAAATGCACTTCCTCTGAAAGTTAAGAAGATATATATTTTTTGAAATATCCGGAATTTTAAAAAGCTTTATTCAAACATAAATGGATACAAATAAATAATAAATTAACGAACTAAAAAGGAACAACACAGATATAAATACATTTATGGCATATGGGTAAATAAATATATGTGAAAATAAATAATAATAATAATAATAATAATACCTAAAAAATAGCGAACAGGAAATACAAATATTTTGATGATAAAAATAATGCTGATTAATATTTTTTTTAAATTATTATTAAAGAATTATCCTCAAGAATAAAGCCATAATTTAATATAAAAGCCTGCAATATTTTCCAAAATTAAATATTTTAAGTATTCGTCGGCTCTGGTTTGTGTCTCTGTCACATTAGAGACGCTTTCCAAAATGATTTCAATCCGCATCTTTGCATGAAAGCATGTGTTTGGATTCATTGTGGTTCCGTGTGGATGCAGCAGCAGCAGCAGCAGCGGATCCGCGCCGGTGCGTCACATGGCGTGAGGCCCGGTGCGGACAGAAAGCTGGCACCGCCTCACACACACATACACACACACGCTCACACACACATACAGGCTTCACTGGAGAAATTAACACAGCGGAGCATGAGACTGCAACCGGAGATAAATCGACTAACATCCTCCATATGGCTTTGGATTCATTATTAAAGGCGTGAGACCGTCTCATCATTTGTTTTGTACCTGATTGAGCCAAAGAGGGACGCGAATGAGCCTCACCTGTGCGTGAGCTTACCTGCCTTATTCATCAACTTCAAAAGAGTTAAATCACCACTTTTTGCAGACTAGTTTCACAGAAATTACGCACATTTATGTTTAATTTGTGTCATTTTAATACTAAATCTACTATGAGCCACAGCGATTAGATTTACAGCATCGAGGAGATAACCTACCGGAAGATTGATGCTTTTTATGGTGACAGAATCAATATTTGATCATTTATTTGTCTGCTTGTCTTAAAAAATAACCTCAAACTAAAGTGTCTCCTCTTTTATTTACACAGACGCCATCTCCGCTAACGACACACCGTCATCCCCGCTCTGTCACGCTCTGAACCGGGCTTTGAAAGTCACATCAGACGAGATAAAACGAGACAAAACGCGACAAAATTCCTTCACTTGACCTCCCGTGTATGCTTCACTTACCGCTCGTAGACGCGCCTTTTGGATGTTTTAAACTTCCCCCCGGTGTGATGTTTGGGGTCGAGTTGAAAGATGTAAATTCCAGCAGCAACGAGGGTGTTTCAGGCGTAAAGACGAGCCACTTCAAGGTCCAACAACGCTGAGAGTCTATGTGAGTGTCCGGAAATAGGAGCACAGCATGAATGCGTCTTGTCCGCTATCTTATCCACACAAAAAGCAGTCAAGGAGCGCTACGTATTAGTTCGCCTCGTTAATGCGAACTAATAACCATCTGTTTACAACACGGAGAGCGAAGGAGGCGCGTTCATCCGAGTCTCCCCTTGGTTCGTCCTCCTCTCGCTTCCTCAACTTTCCCCCCTTGACAGACGCACCAGGAGTGGCGCATTTTTCGTCCTTCTTTTGAGCTCAGAGAAGGACCGTGGGTGTGTGTGTGTGTGTGTGTGTTTGCGCGCGCGTGTGTGCGTGCGCGTGTATCTCTCTCTGTGTGTGTGTGAGCTCCAAAGGGGTGTGTTTGCGTCTAGTCAGTGCCTGCCTGTGTAGTTTAGAACTTAGATCTTCTCAACTTTCACTAACAATAAAGACACAAATTTGGAGAGGCGTGTAAAGGAGGAGCACGCTGACACCCAAGGGTGCCATCAGTGTAACGGTGCAACCAGGCATCTAACCAACATGTAACGGTTCAATTTGCCTGAACCTGTGATATTAAATAAACGGGTTATTATCTAAACTCTGCGTAAACAACATCACGTTAATTATATTACATTAAAACAAACGAGTGTAACAAATGATATCAAGCCTCGCGCTGGTAATTATTATAATTTACCGTGATTTTTTTTTAAAGCTAGATGGAAAGAAATGAAAGTATTTAAATGGATGCATTAGGCTTCCGTAGGGTCAGACGGGGCGCTATCATGTTGCGGATTTATGCGCAGATGAAGTGAACAGCTGGCTCGGATGCAAATGTTGGTTATAGATCCGTTTCGTTAGATACAGGCTGGTTTCCCTCCATATAAAGGCCTAATCCTGCTTTTACATTTTTAGTCATACTCCCCATTAAACCGCTAATTAATGTGCGCGTCCACACGGGAATTTCCAGGCAAAAAAAGGGGGCACTGATGCAAAACACACGCCTCCCCCCCTCCCAAAACAGAGAGAAAACACACTGTTTGTCTGCCTATTATATGCTGACAGCGGTGTTACGGATTAAACCTTTCAGTATAAGAGTGAATATAATTTAACAACATATCATTACGTTTATTTATCAGGACTAAAACTAAATCTAAAGGTAAATTCCTCTCATATCGCCTATAAAGGCCTAACGAGGGTGCTTCTTTTATTTTTTTGGTATTATTATTAATTCCCCCCTCATACACACACGCACAAACAAACACGCGTGCCTGGGTGCGTGGGTCGGACGCACTCAGTGGGAAAATAAATTTAATCAGCATATTTACTCACGCAGGTCTCCAAATTTCTGACTTTGTGTGCTTAGAGACTCACACGCACAGACACGCACGCACACATACACACGTCTTCAAATCGTGTCCAACAGAGAGAGAGAGAGAGAGAGCGACAGGCACGATGCTCGGCTGTATTCCCCTCTTACCTTCATATAGACAATGAAAAAAATAAGTCACACACACCCCCCCACACACACACACCCTCCTCTTTCTCACGCAGGAGGAAGGTGCAGAGGAATGCCTGAGAGTTCACAGGAGGCTGCCGGGGAGTGAAATCTTTCGCCTCGGGGGCAAACCGGCGGCTTCTTTTCATTTCGAGCGTTTTATCGATTCTCCGTTGTCATCTTTGGGCGACGCAGAAGGACACTTGAAAGCATTTTGGTGAAGGGAGCTGTGATGTGAGAGACTGGGGGTGACCCGCTCTGCCAGGCCCGGAGCTCTCTCCTGCTTCTTAACGAGCACATCAGCCTGCTGTATACAGTTGGGACGTTTCAACTTTTCCCTCCTCCTTCTCCTCCTCATCTTCCTCATCTTCCTCTTCCTCCCACTGCGTACTGGAGAGAGAGCACTTTGGAACACTTTGACTGCTTTCATATACATCAGCATCCAAGCCTCCACTTCAACTGAATGCTGGAGTTTATGTAGAAGCTTCGCACACGCGCGCGCGCGCGCGCGCGCACACGCACACACGCGCGCGCGCGCACACACACACACACACACACACACACACACACACACACACACACACACACACAAATCATATGCTCTTTAAGTGGTTGTAGATTGCATAGTATTTTACTCTGAGCCAATAATCTGCGTAAAAAATCTAATAATCTTACATTTTTCATAGATTTGTATGAATCTAAACATATTTGTCATTAGAAACAGTTACGTTGTATCATATTTGAATGGGGCCTGATGAGTTGACTATATTCTTATATGCACAACCTCCACTCATAATCCTATGAATAAAGGCTGTGTTGAAACATTGAATTGCTCAGTATGTGTATATACTTATAGTATATATTATTAATTTGCACTTTGACATGAAGTCATTAGTTGTATTGTGAAATTAAGCCCTGATTAATTTCTAAAGACTTATAGAAGAAATGGTTTAGAGGTGATGAATGACTTTTCCTGTCTCTGTGTAGCTGTTACATCCTGCTAAAGCCACCAAGAACCAATGAAATCACAGTCAAAGCTTAGAGAAACTTCTCTCCTCACACACGTTTTTCTGCAGATTTTCCATTAAAAATGAATCTAAACATTTCTCACACTGTTTAGAGAAAAATCTGAAATCCTGGCATGAATCATCTGGGAAGCTTGAGCAAGGCAGATATGAAGCACTGCAGTTCCATTATGGAGGGGTGTGCTCGGCCTCAAACCAGCAGGCTTTTTTTCCCTTCTTCTTCGCTATTTTAGCCTCAAACCACACGTGATTGTCGCCTATAACGCCCCGTCTGGCCGACACTCTGTGGCCATGTAATAAAATTTGGAGTGAGAATGGTGTTTCCAAAGCCACAAATCTTTAAACAAATCAGTTTATGCACTGCTAATGTGTGCGGGAGCAAGTAACGGCCGGGGATTTAGTTTTAATGTGGAGAGAAAGAGAGAGGAAGAGGAAAGCAGAGGTGAGGAGGAGGAGAAGAAGAAGAAGAGGAGGGCAAAGTAAATGATCCAGAGCGTGATGACGTCATTCCTCCGAGACAGGAACTATCTCTTGCAATATGCCAAGTATCAGTCTGAGAGCGTTATTAGTTAAACGCTGCTTGTAAATGAAGCAAATTAAAATGGTGGCTCTTCAGCAGCTCTTCAGCTTGTTGAGCGGCTTTATGGCTGATCCTTACATTCCCTCTCTGTCACAGCACCAAAGGGAGACCGGGCCGCTCAGCGCTGCATGCGAGGGCTCCAACTCAGCAACATGGCAGAGCGTGGTGCGGTTTCATACACAGCACGAGGTAATACGTTACATGATAGGTTACCCTCACTTCTCAGACATACCCAGCTAAAATGGCGTATATTTAAAAAGTACTCAGCTCTTCATCTGTGTTTCTTCTATAATTATCCCATCCTCAGCTTCCAAAGAAAACCCTTAGCTGATGTCATTGTGGTTTTGGCCCCCTGACTGCTCTAATATTAATCCCATACATGAAGCAGCTTCAAATGAACAAGGATTACTCCATGTTTATATGTGAAGACATTAACTCCTGTCATACCCGCTCATTCACACAAGCCCGTTTCCATTCCTCTTGACTTCAGACGTGACACGGCTTCGGTCAAGCCCGATTTAAAATGTCCCCGAGACGGAGGACGAGGGATGACGGAGGACAACATTCATTACTCTGACAGCCTCAGAGCGACAGTGCAGCAGTGCTTTATAGCGGCAGGCTGATCTTTTGGGATAGTGAGGGCCAGCGCATGCATAAACACACGCGGGCCGCAGCCTTAATCACAGGTGCGGGTGAGCCAATAAATTGCTTGAGCGGGCCTCTGATCAATTACACAACCAAAATCAATGGGATGCTGCCACTAACCTGCCTAAGGGGAAATCGGCCAAGAATGAAATTGGTGTGATAAAATGACTATGATGTATCCCACCCTGTCGATAACATGTAAAACAGTTGGGCTACATGCTAACTCTCCTGTCAGCAGGCCTGAGCTGCACCCAAAGGTCACTACTGGAATCAGCTTAGTCCTAATTGGTCCACTGTGGCAAAGAGACAGCCTCAGGAAAAAGGGAATGAGGTGAGGAGAGGAGGTGAGGAGGAGAGTAAACCCTTAAAATGGATGGAAAATGAAGATACATAATAGGAAGGTAAACATAGTGCGGTCAAGAATAGTTACTTATTGTTTACTTGTCAGGCACACTTCACTCAACACGACCACAGACTTTTGTGAAGAGTGTGTGGAATAAATTCAAGAGTAGGAATTGAAGAGGGAGAGTGACAGCTGAAGCCAAAATGACACAGACGCTCTAAATTGTGATGAGTTTCGTTTTATAGCCGCTGTTCACTTTCTTCCATTGTTGACGTTTTGTTTACACTACTGAGTGGCTTTTTCCTGCAGGGGATGATTTATGTTTTGGCCCCCACATTGCCCCCTAGCGGATAAAGCGTTTAATCCTCAAGTTGGACGTAAAGAAAGATTGCGTTGTGATATGCCAATAATAATAGATATCAAACATAACAGTTGTGAGTGAATGGAAAGCACTTTTTGTCATTGTATATTTCTAATGGTAGTAAAACAAAAAAAGCCATTAGTTAAATTAATCCAGCTAAAATGCTAAAGCTAGCTAGCTCATTCGTGACTCGTTGCTCACTTTACCCTAAATCCTGAAGAATCAAGTTGAAGCAAAACAACCTATTTAAACCTATTAAAATAATAAGAACTCATTTTTAAGTAGCAATGTGTCACACTGTCTCCTATTGTGTGTTGAAAAATTGCTGATGGCATACTGTGTACGTAGAGCACACACGCTAAATGTCGTCAGTTAGCTTAAGTGTTAGTTTTGAGTTCAATAAAGCCGTATTTCGTTGAGTTTACGATACATTCTTACATAAATTTCATTCACTACAGAGAAAGTTCACAAAGTAAATGTGTTCGATAGGAATTTGCTATTGATGTGACCGAGCAGCTGGAGTGGCACGTCAGAAACGATGCCATCTGGAGTCCCTTTGGGCGAACTGGTTTTCTTGCTTTGTAAACAACAAATAAGACAATAAAAATAGTGGAGAAAAAAAAGAAATTAATTAGAACTGCCCACCAGAAGGGGGTTTGTGTCATATTGGCATTTCAGCCTGGATGCCAAATATAAGCAAAAAAAAAATCTGTAAAGGCTAATGTGGACAGCAAAGATTTGAAGATGGATTAGAGGAAAAGGAAAGCGTGGAGCGAAAAGAAGACATGGATATGAGACGTAACATAGCTAATCTGAAGAAAGATTAAAAAGGTATATACAGTATGGAAAGATATGGAGCGAGAGAGAAGCCGAGAGAGAGAAGGAGAGAGAAGGAGGGAGGGAGGGAGAGGGAAGGAACGGTGCATCAGACATGGCTAATCTGAAATCAGGATGCAAGTCTCATGTCATGTGTTCTGATTAGTTCCAGTCTTTCATGCTAGTCTCTCCTTTTTACGGAGCCTCATCCCCTGGCTACACTGTACATGTGTACACAGTATCCATCACAACACAACAGCCACCCCGTGCAATTACTACACACCCAACTGGCTCACGAGTGACACACGAGAACCTTAAAGTCGACCCTGGGTCACCGTGGCAATAACACTGGTTCGTACTACGCTGATCTGTAAGCATGTACTGTGCATCCCTGTGTCATATCCCTTGTAGTAGCGGCACTAGTAGTGGAGCTGTAGCTAATATAAGAAACTGTGTTACAAACCGTGTTAACATTTGGAGGACTATGTTGAGTGATATGACATATAGACCTCAGCAGCCCTTTGGCCTTTTCCTTCAAATCTACTTCAGATTCGCTAATCCATCAGTGGGGAAACATAACAGAAAAGGTGATGGAGAGATAGATGTGTGTCAGTGTGTGTGTGTGTGTGTGTGTGTGTGTGTGTGTGTGTGTGTGTGTGTGAGTGTGTGTGCTCATAACTGTTCATGCTGGATGCAAGATTTTCTATATGGCTGGGTTAGAGTGTGCACATGGGTTTCTGTGCAAGTGGCATGAAAGAGAGAAAGAGCATGAGAGAGAGAGAGAGCGAAAGAGAGAGAGAGCAAGGCTGTGTGTGAAAAAGGAGGTTGCGGTGGGGGGGCTGGGGGCTGTTGGGGGGAGGGGGGTGTCTAATCCAGTCCCAGTGTGAAACTGTTGACATTTGTGCTTTTTTTCCCTTCATTATGTGACTGGGGCTGTTTTGCGCTGGATTAGCTACAAATCTCCCATGCAGCACATTCAGCATGCCACTAGTAGTTTAACTTCATTAATAATGGATGAAGAGATTGTAATCCAGGAGTGTGTGCATGTGTGTGTGTGAGAAAGAGAGAGAGAGAGAGGGAGAAAGAGAGAGAGATCTTTTCAAGACAATCCCGTTATGGTGATAACATTACCAATTATTGCTCCCGACATGAATATTGCATCCATAGCATTGTCTCAGGTTGTAATACCTCGCCAACGCAGGAGTGTGTAATCGAATACATGGCGAGGTGAATAAAGGGGGGAGACTTCGGAAGTCTCGGCGGTGCACATCTTAGTATTTTCCATTGATTGTGTTTACTCAAGCTTCTCATTGCAGACTATTATAGAAGACTGGGGACACACCCTGGCCTAACAGCAGGATAAGGGGGATTAAAGGTATACATATTCACTATTTCTCTCCTCACTGGCACCTTTTGATTTTGAGCAACACGATAGAAATACATCTGGAGGAAAATAAGGGCCAATTGTATGAAGGTGTATTGAGATTAGGCTTTAAACCCCAAATTAATTTGCCACACAGTGCAGTACTATTTATGGGATATGAGCTGATGAGACACAAATACTGAGAGGATCTTGCATGTAGCAGATGTTTTTATAACCAATTTTATAACCTATTTGCTAATTCTGAATTTAGTAATCGTTATGTTATATTCTCTGGATTCTGATCAAGAAATGTACCACCTCAAGATTCAAATTAAAACCCGCATATAAATACATCTTCCATCCTCAATTGATGATACATGTAGGTAATTATTTACATTATTATTATGCATTTATTTCCATTGAATTTCATCATTTACATTTATTGTAAGTACATCTGGTGACCTGTGCGCCTTTTTTGAGAGAAACCTGCAGTAGAAAACGTTAAAAAGAAGGTAGCCAGGGGGGCAGGGGGGCTTAAAAAAAAAAGAAGAAAAAAATGTCACCTGTCAGGTGTACTGTGTTTAACCAGTTATATTTACAATCTTCTATGGGGATGAAAACAACAGGATATCCACCGCTTAAACATCTCACATGTGAGACGTAGAAACATATGCCACCAGTTAGTGAACATTCTGTCTTAATCATAAATCATAGTGTGATGTTGTTTGCTCTTGTCAGACTGAGAGGAGCTGGATCGCTCACAGATCGCTTCCTTTTTCGCTCACTAGAAAAATTAAATCACCTTGCGGGCGGATTTCCAAACAACACAACTAATCAAAGCTTTCATCTGCTCATATATCAAGATCAAAGATAAACACTGTCATTACATAAGATGAGCCGTATTGATACCCAAGGCAAAGTTGGTATTGTGTCAAATGTGTTATGTGGTCATGTCCTGAGGCTCTTAACAGTTACACAAATGTGTGCAAGTGAATAGTAATCTGCAAACAATGATACAGTATATCAAAGAAAAACCTATGCGTGGTTAAGATTGTTATCCTTGTGCTTTCAGAGAATGAGTGACACATGTGGTTATTGATTGTTCTGATCTTTTCACTGTAATAACTATATTTGGCCACACTTACATCGTTTCATGTGCTCAAAATAGTCACTGGTGTTGTGTAGGGCTAGAAATCTTTGGGAATGATTCAATTAGATTAGAAATCTCAACTCAACATAGAAGATACAGGTGCTGTTTTGAGACTTTGGTCTCTAATACACTATGAAAGTGCTTGTGTTTGTACTTGACAGCAATGTAGGGAATTACTAGCTTTTGAACAAACTCAACTTGATGAAGGAATTCTCCTGTTTATGGTGTTGCTTCTTCACTTTAGCTTTGCACAGCCTACGGGTAGCGTACGTGATGTCAAGCTCATTCTTTCCCGGTAGACGATCAATTCCAAAGTGTACCTAAACCCGTGAGTGAGGAGTGAGAGGAATGACTTACACTCTCGCAATCGCTCTCTCTCTCTTCTCCGGTGTGGCTGCAGGCTAGCCCAGCAGCATTAGCAAACACATGTCGTTCCCAGAAGCCCATAGCGGCACAGTTCATAGTTTCATAGTGGCTATTGTTGTTGTTGAAATGATAAACTGAAAAATCTACATTTGAATTTGTGTATGGATTTCCCATCCCTTGTGCTGTATAAGTATTAAAGATTTAATCATTAGCCTTTCGTATCACACTGTCCATACTTAGGCCTGCATACCATGTTTACCACATTGAAAATAGTTTATTAGTCACTGAAGCATGACAGAACTAGCTAAATCTTTATTAGTCCATCGTGCTCAAATAAGGAAGAGAAAATGTTTTCACGAACATGACCCAACTATCATAGAACTCTGTGTTTAAGGCTGTTGTGGTATTTTGCACTTGTTGTTGTTGTAAGTTATTTGTATATAATCATGCTGACTACTATAGTGCAATAACAGTAAAAGAAGGGGAGGGCAGCTCATGTTATTGATCAACATATGGATCAGTGCTATTGTGCATTCCAAGGGTAATCAATATGGGTTGACTCCACCAATTATCTCAACTTCTTCAAGAGAGTCAGAAGTTTTGAGTTTTGTCTCACATTCTCCTTCTTCTTCGGCAGACATTTTAAAGTTCTGAGCTATTACTTGATTTAAACAGCAAAACTAGTTTTATACAGTAGGAGATAAGGTAGCGATAGCCTACCAGTGTGCTGCCAGAACAAAACAATTCACATGACCTGTAGAGTCATGTGGGAAAGGTCTAGTATTATACTTCTTTAGCAAGCTGAGAGTAAAATATAAAAGAATTAGTGGACAGTCAGGTATTTCAATTCCGTTGAAATGAACCAAATTAGCTTAAATCAGTGGATTTGCTCAATGATTCAACATATATTTACACATTGAGTTGAATTGTTACGACATATACATTTGTGCTGATGACTAATAAATACCGACAGGTGACCTACTATTGTAGAGGAAGCCAAAATGGAGGTAGCTACCATTTTAGCTAACACTGTTTGATTCTCTAATATTGAAGTGAAGACATAGATAAAGGAAAGAGCTTTGAAGACTAACAAAGGACTTATGAGAGATGCCAAAGTAACCTGTTAAAATAGGTTATAAACTTTTTTTGTCTTCTCTAACCAAAGTAACCAAACAAATAATTCAGAATACAGGCAACAGTGTTTTAACAGTACCATTTGTGAGGGAAACAAAAAAGGCTCTACGCACAAGCACTTGGGTAAGTACTATGTCAACATTTCTAAACAGTCACTGTCCATTAATCCATGGTTTACTTTTAGGTAAATGACCACCGCCCCTTGTTTCAGAAAAGACCAAGCCTGGCTGGAGGTCTCCCAGTATACACATTGTTGGTCAATGAGCAGCTACTGGAGGGGTTGTGTGTTAAATGCAATGCTCAAGGGCACAGCAGCTGAAGTTGAGGCAGGGATATTTGCATCTACTGTCCAAGCAGTCACTGTTCAGTCTCAACTTTTTTTGTTTGACCATGAGGCTTGTACTGATCGTGCAATTAGCCGCAGGCTGTCAGAGGCACAGGCGACACCAGACAGACAGCTTTGATGTGTGAGGTGCCACATTGCTGCAAATAAATGCTTAATGGGGAAAGCTTAGGTGATGTCATAGTTCATTGTAATGGCAGTTGCCAGACTCATAAATAATGCTTAAGATTGTTTCCAAGTACATATTTTGATTGACATGCCCGTTTGCTTCGGCCGGGCGTCAATGACCCCTGGCATGCAGTGAATGTCACACAACATCAGCAGAGTTTCCATTATAATCGACACATGGAGGAGACACACACATTGCAATAGAAAATAGGAGACATTCAAGGCTGAATGGTTTACAAACAAACTAACAAACAATGATACTACAAAATCAGCATCAGCAGAGTTTTTTCAAAGATAAATCCAAATCAGTTTAACAGCTGAATCACAGATAAAATAAGTTAATAATTTCCTTCTGTCAAAGGCCTCTACGGTTAAGTTAATATAAATGAATCCAATGCCACTCAGATGTAAGATAGAGAAAATAACAGCCCATCCTAAATGGAAATTGATAGATATCTAACCTGTCCCGGCTGGCTTGGGCTACGTACTGTGAATGTGTCTGGTACAGTTGGACTTGTCTTGCTCAAGGACTCATGGCTGCCAGTGACACATAAGCCAACAAGATCAAACTTGTGATCTTTTGGCTACAGGATGGTGCCTGTAATCACGATCCCACCCTGCCACTCCCTACTTTGTTCCCACTTTCTAGTTCGTCCTCTCCCCTCATATATGCTGTGTGTCCATATGAAAGGTCAGTGAATCACATGAGAGCCTGAAATAAGATGCTCACACCATATCAAATCTTTCATCTCTAATGCTTTCTGAATAGCAGGTTTCCAATATAATACACTGCAGACCAATAACTTTGTCATGAAGGGACATTGCCGTGGCGGCTGCCTCTACATGATACACGTGCTAATGCTGAGTACAAAGTTACATCTGGTTCCCCCTGACTGGGTGGAAAGCTAGCCTGCTGACATTGAGCTAAGCTAAGCTGCCGCTGGATCGCTTATGCTTTCCGTGTCTTTTGGGGCTGCAGTGCATGCGACGCCTCAGCCAAGGCCACATGAGCCCTGGAGCAGTCCCCTCCTATAATGTTACAATTAATTGCAGGGCTGTCACGACCGGTGTGCAGCTAACAGGAAACACATTGGCTTTGACATGAAAGCCCCGATTGTTGATAGATGTAATTAGAAGTGTTAAATCTCGTTCCAGAACGTTTAACTCCTTCCCTGTGCCTCTCTCCCTTCTTCAAATGTATGCCTTACAGGTTTCATTTTAAGTGGCATAGCAAGTTCTTGTCACTACTCATTGATTTTACAGAACATGTTTTGATCATCCTTTCAGTCAGGGATTTCTGCCAAAAACTGCTGGCACACAGTAGCACAACTACTCAGTATTAATTTAAGAAGACATTTGGCACAGCTATAGGTAAAAATGGTTGTACTGTACATGATGATATAGGGGTATCCTTCAAATTGTACCCCTCACTCCCCACTAGATTTCTGCCGCAAGTCTGGGAGATTCAGTGTGTAGTAACCTTCGGGTCACCAGCAAACCTCTGTATGGGTGAGGTTGCTCTAGTATGAGATTTCACGAGTGTGAGAGAAATGAAAGCATGGGAGTGGGACCAAAGCCTTAATTATATGACTGATAATGCCTGGTCTGATGGATCACGCAAAGTCTGTGCATCCCTGGTGGAGCAAATGACTTCATTTTGCATGTCAAATGAGACAAACATTAAGTCCAGCCAATTTTTGTGCTTCCATCTTGGTGTTGATGCATATTCTTGCATGGTCTTATAATTTGGTTATTAAAATTAATTGGTGTAGTATTGGAACACATTCCATTTTCTTGAGATGTAACTGTGGATGACCCTTAGAACTAGCCTTGAGTTATCTAAAATTCACATTCAGCAATATATAAAGTCTGTTGATTTGGGTCAAACACAGAGATGTTTCATTCGGGATAAATAGGACCTAAGAGGGTTTCTAGAAAGTTCATTAGGCCTATTTGAAACCCTAACAGTGCATGATTCCCCGTGAGAATCCCTGAACATAGTTTTAAATAAACTATACAGTGCGTCTTTAAATGCATAGTGGTTCTTTGCAGCATTTTCAGTTTTTAAGAACAGGTTTATTAAAGAGGTGTTTCTTTCACTCTGCTCTGATTGACAGACGAAATAGAAAACACCTGAATTTGCCCTAAAGTGACAGAAGAAAACCTGTTTTTCTTGTACTTTCCTGTGGCATTTCAGCAAGTGATAGTGGCAGATAGATAGATAGTAGATAGTGAAAAGCTGTTGGTCTTCAAATCTATTTTACACAATCTGGGCATGTATAGACACATAGATGAAACACTTTATATATACAGTTGTTAGACCTTTGGCTCTAAGCAGAGGTGCAGCAAGGAATTATGGTCCCACCATTAATTTGTATCCCATCCTGAAAACATCAGAATACTACACAATAATTAGAAGATCAGGACATTACACTGTGAAAACAGGCCATTTTACCTTCTGTCTCTGTATCAAAGTAAGACTGTACCAGGTTTTTGATCAAAACCTTTTCGGCAATAGACAGAAAAAATGAAGATGAAGGGGATTTCCAGGTTTCTTTTATATAGAAATCACATCACTGACTGACCACTGTAGTATTACTGTAGTACTGAGCAAATGGAAAGGTTAGGAGGTGGTTACTGTCCTTACCTAGAGAAAGTCTGAGAAAAGCTCTCAGGGTAGTTCAGGACTTGAGTTACTGGATGTACTTCCATTAGCCTCCAGTTTTGTACCTCTGATAATGCTCAACACACCCTCCCTAGTATATTACACAATAGAATTGAGAGAATATAACAAAAGCCTAATATGCTCCCTGCAGGATGACAAAATTCCATTTCACACATGTAATTATGCTAGGTTGTGGCCTGAATAATTTTGACTACACCTTTAAAAAATTGCTCACAGAAATTGTTATGGTAAAACAGTTTAACAGTGTATGAAATATCCAACATTACTCAAAGCATTCATACAGCACTCTAAATCTGTTTTAACAATTCAACCAAAGTTTGAAATTAACAACAAAATAAAAAAAGAAGGTATTTTAAGAGAGATAAGTCAATGTTTGCCAGGATTGTAGCATTTCTGGTGGATTTTCTGCCATTGAACGGGTGACTTCACCTCATGACTGATTGATAGTGTTCACTGGTGACTGAGACACGAATTCAACCCAGGTTGACAGGTTGTAGGTCCATGATCCTGGCAAAGAGAACTGCAGATCCTCTGCTATGTTGAAGGCTTGGCCCTTGTGGACCAACTAGGTCTTAACCCCTTCTGTGGTGCTCATTGTTATGACACAGAGCATTCTGATCACTGGACCTGAAGGGCAGTTCAAATACCGTCAGGTCATTGGGGGGCCATATTAACAGAACCACAGCTTTGTCACCAATCCCACTCAACTTCAGGGATCTTTAGGGGAAACAAATCGATCAATGCCTGACTCCATAACTGTGTATGGCCAAACAGAGGAAACACACCTTATAGATGATGTTTTATTTCTGTGAGATCTCTCTGCAGACAATCCACAGCAAAAATGAAATGAAATACCAAAAAATTTAAAATTTGAATATAACTGTCATCAAACTAACAAAAAATGTCCATGGAGTATTTTAAACCTTTTTTTGGGGGGGAATATCACAATTGTTCCTCAACACACACAAGGAAAGCATACAAATGATAGTAAAGAAAAGTGTAAATCTGTTTACCTCTGCATAGGGAAGTGATCCATTCAGCATTTGAATATGAGCAACACAATTAAAGAACGTACTAGATCACACTCAATATGGGTAATCCATAACTAACTAATAATTTGTTTTATTTATTTATTTAGCAGGGATGTGCTAAATATGCAGCACGGTAATTTCAGCTCATTTATACAGCTTCCTGAATCCTAATTAGAATATCTGTGTAATGTTATGGACACATTGTTTTAAAGGGTGTACCAGGTGAAATTCAGCATGTTAATGAGCTGCTGCATATATTAGAGCCTCCTGTTATACTGTTTTTTTCTGGAGTAAAAGCTAAATCGACATTTACAATGCGCAAAAGTCGCCTATCTTTTCTGCTTTAGAGCTCATGTGGTCTGTGTCTGTGCCACTGTCAGTCGTTCCACATAGGCTGTAGTTTTACTAGAAATACATGAGGTCAGATGGAAAACCCTAAATTTAAATAAACTGAATAAGCAGATGAGCAGGCTCCTTTTTATTGGTCGCTAACATGTGTGAACCAAATACTGTTTAAAATATCACCACTCTAACTCACCAGACTGTTTTGATGTTGTCACGATGGTGTGTTTTACCAATAGCTCCTTAACATGTTATTGAGAAAATATCGGTTTACTCTTCATGATGCAGTAAATCTGGTGCTGTGCTTTAAGAACTACCCAGTGACCCTATGTCAGTCATAGACTACATGACACCACCAGCTTAATATTAATAGCTTTTGTACTTTAGGAAAAAGTGATCAGAATGAATGATTTTAGTTTATGTCAATCAAGCTATTAAGGTGCTGCGGAAGAGAGACTAAAGATTTCAGTAATATCATTCCATATAGTTTTATCCTCTGCTCTAGTTTAAGGCAACCGTATAAGATCAAACAAGACAGGGCACTGAATGTGCCACCTGTTCAATTCAGCTACTCAGTACTTGAAAGAAGAGAATGGGCACATCCGTATCAAGGGGAAATATTTACGACTTTCACTGCCCTAGAGCAGAAAATTATCATATAATATCTGAAGAAGATCAGCAAGTACGAACATGCTCACCTATAAAAATGTACCGTTCTGCCTGAGCCTTGATTTTGTCCGTTGTACCCATTCCAACTGAGTGGGGCACTTGCAGATGTTTAATTTATGCAGAGCCATACAGAGAGACATTTGAAGAAACCTGTAGAGAGCTGCAAAGCAGGAAAGGCTCCCATAAAATAAACTTTTTCCATAGCGACTTGGAAGCTATCAGTCAAAGTGGTCATGTTGTAGCCAGAAGGGGGTTTGACCGATTCTAATGTAATTCATACATAATATAAAACGTACTGGTTAGTTTGATTGAGTAGTTTTATCTTCAGGCAGTGCAGTAAGGTTTTTGCAATTTCACAAATAAGACGTCTTAGTTTTGTATAACAAACTGGACTAAAAATATCATTAATTAATCAAATAAATGTAATAAATATTTGAAATTGAAGTCTTTCACATTTGCCAAAAGGCAGCTTTGAGTCATTACAGTGTTGGCAGATATCAAGTTGTTCATAAAGCAACATATCATGTTGACTTAGACTTGACTCGACTTTCAGTTTGAGTGATGCACACAAAATGGTAGAGAGAGATAGTTTACGATGTCATGGAAACAATATTTGATTTTGGAAGGTGAGGCTTTAGACATCCAATGCATCACCATGACAAAACCACCACTTGGCTGAACTTTCTAGCGGCAGTTGTGATGAACATGCCAAGTCTGAATGTCACACTGTCCCCATTGTGAACATTATTAATCTTTACATGAGCCACCTTTGTTCTGTCAGTGGAGATTACCATGGCACATGCAAGAATATCCTGCTTCCCATTCAACCAGTTTTGACACTAACCACCCTCAACTTCCCATTTAACTATAAAGTCTTGCTCATGCCAAAGATCCCCTCAAAGCACTTTTACAAGGTGAGAAGTGTTGGCTCTAACAACAATTGAAAACAGATCTGGTGTATCAGCTGTAGCCATCAATCATACTTCGATCAATCACTGTCACCTGGCCCCACACCAATCTCACACGTGTCACACTACCACACCCTTGGCATGTAGCCCCCTGGAATGCTCGGTAATGAGGGATGGCAAGGGGCATCAAGGTATCAGATTACTAGCCATGTTGGGAAGGGAGACGTCATGTGAAGCTGTGTGTGTGACTTTGTTTACATTCATGTGCAAGGTATTTAGCTTCTGCTTTCATGTAGAGGATCACATGAGCATCCTGTGGTGGCATTACAAGTAACCAGAGCAAAGGTAACATCACAACAACAAGATCATAGATGCAATACAATATGTATCATGTACATGTAATACATACAGGATGTTTATGAAACTTATATATCACACATATGAAGATCCGAGATCTGTAGACCTGAAGAAGCTTCTCGGATGAGAGGTGAAACGTCTTCAGCTTTTGCCAGCAAGTCCAGTTGCTTAAGATTTACCTTCCTTGGATACCATGACCTGGATGACTGAGAACCTTGACAGACATCTTTCATATATGATATTTCCCCAAATGTGTGATATATAATTTTCATAAACATCCTGTATGTATAACATGTACATGGTACATATTGTATTGCTTCATCTTTGCTCTGGTTACTTGTAATGTCGCTGCAGGACCATCAGCAAGTCCAGTTGCTTAAGATTTACTTTCCTTCAAGATCATATATGAACACCCAAATCCAGTATGATTCTATTTGACCATTTTGTAATATTGACATATTTCATCGCTCATCATATGTACTACATGCAAAATATAACAAATGCTATAAAGTGTATTCATACAGTATATCTGCATATTATTCATCTATGACACATATGCTGATCACTTTCCAATGTATGTGAAGCAGGTGGTAAACATACAGTATGTTTAACATATACCAATACAGACAGAGTTAGACATTTACTGTAGTATGAGAGGCTCAAGTCTTTTTTGACCATGCCAATTCGGGTCTCATGTCTCAAATCCGGACTTGGTTTGGTCTCCATTAAGTCCATGGTTTCTTCTGCTGGTATTGTTAAATACATAATTTTGTTGGAAAGATCAATCGGCCACCAGGTCATTAACTTAGCTGAATGTGTAAGAGCTATATTTGAGTCTCCTGACTAATAAACATATTTTAAATGGCAGCGACTATCATATCATGCCGTGGAAGAGATGGAGACCCCACTGTTAATCAGGTTCTGCAAGAAGCAACAGTTAGAAGGGGCACCATGAGGTATTAAGTGTAAATCCCCTATCCTGAAAATTGTTCACAGCGCAAATGGAAATTCCATCAGAAAATTCAAACTCATTTATTATTCATCATAACCCCCCTCACCAATGTGTGATGAAAATGGTGGCAGAGATGCAAGTATATCATGTGGGACTCTAATGTAGCGCTATCAGAACCAGTCAACCGGAAAAGACAGGATTTAATATGTTATCTGGTCCTAAGTCCCTACTAATTCAATAAAATTATGGCAACAATTTATTAGGCATCCTATTTCACATCAACACATCTGGTGGATGGGTTTGATATTGGCTGGAGTCCCTCACAAAAAGTATTTCAGAGCCGTTTGCTTCACCTTTCAAAGGGAAGACGGTAGGATTTAGTTTAGAAATTTGCTACTTGTTCACGACTTCTGACACATTTTTATCTTATTAAATGGATAATGTGGATGTACCCACACTTGCACATCCTGGGAAATGATCAAGCTCCTGTGTGCATATACAACATCAATGAGGTTAGAAAATCAATGGATAAATGTGAGAAGTTTTGTTAGGGAGATTCATTGTGGCAACAGAGTGATGCTGCTTTTAGCTCTCTGAGAAGATCATTTCTCTCCATCATATAATTTCTTAAATCATGGACACTTTCTCGACTCAATTTGTCATCATATGTGTAAAATGTTTATACTCCGTTTTTTCACTATCAAATGAGCCAAATTTATTCTAAAGTAAAATGGACAAAATTTGTTTAGAATGAGACCATAAAGAGTTAAACAACATTTTTGTAATTAAAAAGCAATGTAAACAAATTCTGTCCCTTGTTTGCCCTCTTACTTACTTAGTTTTAAAGCCATACAAGGGTTTTCAAAAGGAGCACAGTAGATAGTGAAGAACTCTCCTCTCCTCTGGAATCAATTAAGATGTATATAAAATGCCTTCCTACCATTTGTAGTTAGAGGTTTAACCCCTCAAATGTCTGTCTGTGGCTCTTGTGAATTTGAAACCTCAGTAGTGAGTGATTGTTTTAATCTAAACGAGGCATGAAAGCTCATTTATAACGTTTCTTTTGGGTCCTGTCATGCTCAATTATAGAAGTGACTCCTCCTTTTAAAGCCATTGTACACAAAAGTGCCGTCGAGGAACATTTTCTTCAAGGGGTAGACTAACAAATCAGTGCATTGATCCAGTAATATTCTTCAAACAGCCATACGTTGAGCGAGACACTGTGTCAACATGATATCTTGCTTGTTGTGACAGTGGGACTGCTGCGTACACAAACACATGGCTGAGTTTTGTGAGGAGGTAACCGAGGCCGGCGTGGCGTTGACACGTCCAGCTGTCTCCAGGGTTGGAATAAAGATCTGACACCCGGAGCAGTCCAGCAGAGACACCAGCTGGGCCTGGAGCCAGAGAGAATGTCTTTCACCTCCTCCCTCAACACTGGTATTCTCACTCTTCCTCACAACCGCAGCTCTTCCTCTTGCAGCGTCTTCCATAAAACCTTAAACGAACAGTGCTGACCTTTACTTTCCTAACTGTTCTAACTCTTCCCCATATTCCTTTCCCTGTATTCATCCAAAAACATTTCTCTCCATACTCTTCACCCTCCTCTACTCTCTCCAATGCATCTCTCTTCCTCTATGGCCTGCGTTCCCTCCCTCCCTTCTTCCCCTTGTTCTACCGCCTCCCACTTGCAAATCCTTTCCAGTGACACAACTCTGATTTGCTGCCAACTTCTTTTCCCTCCTTGAACATTGGTCTCTGTGGCACAGTAGCTCTTGACTTTTGTGATGACTTCATACCGGTTCTCTTGGCTTGGGTGGCGGTCAACTCAAGCGGAGAATGAGGACTCTTAAGTGCTGTCGTCTACAAGTAGCGTGGAAGATGCAACAGTTGGATGGCAGACATAGAGCTATCAGATATCACAGTCCCAGTATATATAAATGTGCACTGTATTTACTCTGTGTCTTTTACTCTCCCTCTGCTAAAACACTTTACAATACAGGACAGCAGGAGTGCAGAATGTTGAAAAGTGGTGAGTGCTTTACAACTCTTAAGAGTAATGCACTTTTGAGTGCAGGAGCAACTGAAACCTTTGTGTCAATCACCTTTAAAATAATCACAAGAGAGACATTTGGATTTGACAAATGACTAAATCAAGGGAACTAATTATTTTACTGCTCCCCTGTAACCAACACAATGCTCCATATCCTCTATCACTTATAGAATCCCCACTTTCATGCGTCTTTTCATTCTTTGTCAGGTGTTAGCCCTGTTGGTTCTGTTGGTGATTTAGATGTGCAGGAGAGAATGATGTTTTTTACTTCTGGTAGCAACAGAAACATTCACTTTTAGCTTCCAGAACGAAGGGAATCCATGTGAAATTCTTGCATGTAAATCAACTGTATCCCAGCGGTGGGCGGTATAACCAGTGTGCACTGGTAGACATCTGCACTATGGGTTTTTTCCCCCCAAACCAGTGGAATGTGTTTTATTTTCACCCCAACCAGCTGTTAGTAATGCCACTGATATGCCATGATCATAAGTGTAGCTTTTAGACCAACACAAACAAACTTTCTCATTTATGGAGGTGATGACATGAACACAAACAGTAACATAAGTCCAGTATGAGGTGAGTCAGAGTGCTGGTCATTCTAAACTAGAGACGACTGCATATAGTACCTCCACCAAGGCCCAACAATCCTCTAATCATAGCTCTGTCTCTCAATTCTTCCACTGATCATAGCCAACTTGCTCACAAAGTTTTGTGAAAAACGACTCGTAACTTTTTGAGTAATCCTGCTAACCTCAACCAAACAAACATAAATGAAAACATAACCTCTTCAGCAGGGGGTAATTACTTCTGACACAAGTGGCTGTGCTTTCTAATGGGTTGATCCTCTTTTTAGTGCTGTTTTTGAGCTGTCTGAGCCTGAACAAATAAACGTAAGGCAGCTTCTATATTTTACCCACTTTACATACAGATACTTGTGTACTTGAGTCAGAGCTCATTCTCAGAGGTTATATTTATCCCTATTGTTTGTTCCTGCATCTGCACTGACAGCTGAGTGTATCACAGTTGTCCATTACATAACATTCCTTGTAATCATTAATGTTATTTATTTTTATGACCGAATGGGTTTAGTTGGTAACAGTCTACTTTTATCCACTGCACAACACTGAAAGTCCATTTACATTCACATTTAAAGGCTCATATTCTACCCTGAGACAAATAGTTCCATGCTGCAGGAGACAGCATGAGACGGATACACAATTATTTGAACCTAATATGTCAATCATTTCAGCCATGAGTATTTGTGTGGGATCGGTTCTGTAACCACAAGAAATCGGCCTTTGGCAGAAGGTATTTATGTTCCCTTTCTGTGTTTGGGAGATCGGAAACATTCACCCACATATCCACGCTCACATTTTACACATATGCAGCAACATATTATGTACATATGTTCATGGGGGCACCAAGTAATGAAGATTAAATGGATTCATTCTGAGAGTGTCATTTCACAGATTGACATATGTAACAGAAAACAGATTCACTCACTTTCTGTGTTGAATTGCAAAAGATGCAGCCTTAGGAATGCAAAGAATGTTCAGAAAAGGAACAGGTTCAGATAAAAACAATTCATTCAAGCTGGAAAAACAAGAGTCTGATCTGAGTTGAGTTATTTCTCACTGTGCTTACACAAAATGGATCACCTGAAAGGGGGGGTGAGGGTTTTTCCTTTATGAATAAGGCCCATTTACTGTCTGATACCATCTTATAAAGCCTAACAGCCAATCAGACCACATTAACACTATTCCCCCTTGACGACATTCCACTCCATCCTACTCGCTCCTGCCCCAAAAGACACAATACAGCAGGGTGCCAAACCAGCTTCTGAGAGGATCGGGAGGTTGAGTCCAGAATTTAGCTCCTCCTCTCTGATTGAGGGTGAAATCATCTGGTGTGTAGTTTTGGCTGAAAACGGACAAAATACACCAGATTTTTGGTGTGTGTCGTGGAAATACAGACATCATAAATTTGATGTGGGAGCACGTCAGTTGAATTCTTCACATTCAACATCACAATCCACGTGAGCTAAACTCACCAAAATCATGGATTACCAAGACTAGTATTATTTAAGTACTAATTCCAAGTTTCATTGCCAATTGAATTGCTGCATTCAATTACCATCAGGTTTTTCTCTTAGCAAACTATGCACATTAGGGCAGAAAAGCCACAACTAACAAGCTATAGAAGTATTTAATTAGCTTAATCTTTGTTGTGGTGAAATAAACCACAAACATCCAACCAAAGGAAAAAGCCTTAAGCACTTTGAATCTGTCCTTTCACTTTTACATACTTCATAAGCCATTCTTGTATGGTTTTTAGGGATATTTTAATTGGATGGTGGTGAGACTTCAGCTGCTAAGGTACACTAGAGGAAAGGTTGTCTTGGCTTTGACGAAGAGCCCCGAAAACGGCGCAGAGAAGGGAAAGGAACGCCTTCAGATGTCATTCAGAGGAAAAACGCTGATGTGGGGGTAAATGAACGCAGACGAAAAGCTGGAGAAAGAGCGAAATAATGATCACAGACGTTGACGTTGTTCACAGACAGATTTTTGTGGTCACCCAGCAGCGTTACAGAAGCAAATCCTCGTTTCGGCTCCTTTCCCTTAATGTTTTCCTATTGCTGCTCTTACACTTGTATTTTTTAGCTCATATTCTCATATTCTTTTGCTTGTAGCAGGCGGCTCTGTGTGAATACCTTCAAGTAGAGAGAAGAAATGAATATAAGGCAATTCACTCCAGGTTGGTCTTTGTTTTTAAAAGTGATGATAACAGTTAATACATCGCTCTTATTCTTGTCAATTTGGAAGACAACTATTTCAACTCATAGATGAAATCACAATCTGTATGATAAAGTCAGTATCTCATTTGCAGTGCAAATCATTTTGGAACCTTTTGACCCTCTTGGCTTTTATATGAATGAAGGAGTTTAAGCCTCTTAATGACAGGAACTCTGGGCCTTGGGCCAGCCGTTATGACTGATGGAGAGGGTTGTCTCCTCAGCTGCCCCAGTACCCGCAGAGAGAACAAGCTAAAGATGTAGGAGCCAAATATAGAAGGCTATTTCACACCCTGGGTTGATGGATTACTCTAAAGCCAAACTATGTACAGTGTCCAAAGAGGTAACAATGTACCATATTCACAGGCCGGGTGTCTGTTATCATACAGAGTAGCTGCACCTTTTTTCACCTCTTCCTTTTATCTTGGCCGGTTCTATACTGATAAGTGAAGTTTCTTCTGCACATGGAGATCACTGTAACTCCCTCATCCCTGAAACTGAATAAGACCAAGAGCAAATTTAGTCAGAAGCCAACAAAGCTGGTGGTGTTTGTTTTGAAGGCTGTCTGCTCCCGACTTATGCAGTCTTCTGAGCCGGGTTTGTGTTCTTTGGAGCCGAGTCCAACCAGATGTTTCTCTTTGAGCCACTGAAACTGATAGCTCGTGACACAGTGTCGTTTTTCACAGCCATATCTCCCTGCACCACTCAACACCCACATAATGCTTCATTTCTGTATATGGAATCAATACATATTTTAGAGTAATATTCTCTGAGAATAATTTAGTAGGTGCTAGGTTGGCATCTGTAAACTGTGTGAAAATGATTTTTCAGGAGCAAAGCTTCTGTGGGAGGATTTGGATTGGAGAGGGGAAAAGGCGAAACAAACGAAGCAGAGATCAATGATTTTAAATCAAACTACATAACATTAATTCCTTCTGTCTAGCAATCTCAGAAATAAATGGCCTGTGTGGAGGAGGATTTTTCCTCTCTCTCATATTCCCTTGGCTCTTAATTGAAGCTCCACAATAGACAATAGGAAATTAACAAGGGCACAATAATGGGGTTTGCTCTGTTTGAGGTAACGATTGACCTTGTTAATTAAACGAGAACATCAGCTACTGCACTGCAATAAGCTGTTAAAGATTGCACACAAACTTTCATAATAAACCACAAAAATCAATATCCAGCAGAGAGGAAGATCAGTAAATGGTTGATGAAATGGTTTTCACATGGTTTGTTCAGTGCAACTTCCCAGTCCCACTGTCCAATGGCCCCTGTGGTATGTTTGTATCTTTTCGACGCTATGGATTTATAGAAGCCACTGCATTGTAAATCACACTCAAATCGAGCATCCACATGCGCTGTACCGGTTATTTCTATGGCCAGAAATACCTGAACTTTTCCAGGAAACTGCATTCTCTCATGTTAAATCAAGATGCTTGTCAGATCAGAATGAAGTTCAAAGCCACACAACAATACAAAGAGTCTAAAGTCCCAACAGATGCTGGCCCCCACCCCCACTTCAGAGCAACAAGGCAAAAAAAAGAAAAGAAAAAAGACAGCAGTGGCCCGTTCATCTACCTTATGAGGACCTTTCAAATAGTTGGTATAGCTTTCTAAAAATAAAAGACATGGATATCCTTCAAACAATGCTGCACAAGTGGCTCCTATTTGCCTTTCGATCAGAGGTTTCATTCTCCCATCAATACTTGTCATGTAAAGCGCATGTTGTCCTGCCACAAAGCACTGCAATGACATCACAGGTAAAACAAACTGAACAACAGGGTTCTTAAAAGGTCATTGCCTGTCGCACTGACCGTGACAGTGGGCATCTGAGTCAGACGGCACTATATCTGATTTTCCCAGTTAATAGTACCACAATATTTGATTTAATAAGTATGTTTTTATGTATTTAAATAGCCACTGCAGTGTGTTTCCATACAGTTAAATTGTCCAGAGACAGTTAAGCCACAATAACAGTTTTTAATGTGATCAGCTTTGTGTTTTATTGCTGCATCTTCGTTTCTTCCCTCATTCATAAATGCCGGCCCTGAATGAGCCGTATTTCCTTATTTGCATGTTGGGGAAGTTATTCATAAAAGCAGTTTTAACCTGAGGGAACATTTCTGCAGTATGAAATATTTGTGATGTGCTAAACTGTATTTGATTGGTTCACATTGCACAGTGAGAAATATGAAATCTAAGGGATTCAGTTGATTAGTCACGTTATTTAAAGTTTTTATCTTATCTCTCATGCATTTTTGTGGAGCTGTGCCATTCATGTCTGAATCTGACTCACGAGTGTCTTCCCCTCCACTCTGTATGTCCTCACCTTAACTGTAACTCTTCCCCAAATTCTAACAAATTATCCAACTACTTTACTTTCCAAATTCTCACTGAACTGTTACATTTTTACTTTTATTTACTTTTTTACTTTACAAATAAAAATACAACAATACATGACGGTACTAGCTCAGCAGTGTGTTCTGAAGTGACCCCACGCTGCCCTAATAGAAACCCACACGCTCCCTGACCAATGTACAGCTTAGTTTGTCTTCATTTTGAAATTTGAAATTTGTGTTTTGGAAAAATACAACAAAAGAAAAACCCTTCGCTGGGAGAATCCATCACAAAAGTTCCAGCGATCGCGCTGACAGGTCCTTCTGTTTTTCTATGCATTCTTCTCCGAGGTTAAATTTAGACCCGCACCCTAATCCCTGGCATTGTTCTGTTAGTTGGGAACAATGCTAGACATGTTTTTGGAAGCACAGCACTCGGACCTTCATTATGGACGGAGTCAAGTCCAGTCCAAGTTCGCCTCGCGCCACTGTGTCATCTGCCAGACACAGAGATGACTCACTGCACAACTGGAATCATGGGAGCTGTGGTGTCGGGTGTCCCGTGTGCTCAACAATAACCAATCAATGTCAAGAAAACAGACTAAAGCACGCATTAGCCCAGCACAAAGGGACACGGGAGATGTATGTATGTTGTCTTGTGTTTCCTGGCTTGAAAGCGTTCTAGAAAGTCTTGAAGAAATTTGTGCAAGCCCATGAGACCGATTAACATAACTTTAAAAGATGATATGTCACTATCTCCCTATCTTTTATTTTGGCATAGTTCCTCTTTGTAAACATCATTGCCAACTCAAGTCACTGCATGATAAAATATGAAAAAGAATACATAATATGAAGTTTTGTCATGAAGTCCTCTGGGATTCTAGAGTTCCTTTAACGCCGGGCAGGTCTGCTCAACCGTCCCTAAATCAATAAAGGGTTAAATTACATTTGTTTTCACACATGTTAATCTCTGCTTGTAAAACTTACACAACCCTGAGGAGGTTTGCTCATGCAGAAATTCCTCAGTGGGTTTGTCAGACAGCGAGTGCGTGGCCAGAGTGAGTGAAATTAATGAACTCTGTAATGGGTTATCAAAGAGGGGAACCTGATAGCTGAGGAGGGGAACCCCACCTGTTTATGGGGAGACGCACTTAGTCTGCGCTTTGCTTCATAGGGTTCATGTCTTGCCCCCCTACCACACACACACACGCTCTTTCTCTGCAGTCTGCCAGACCGTAGCATTGCAGGTGGGGTTCAAATACTCCGCCATGTCAGAGCGACAGGTGGATCGACATTTTTTATGATGTCTGCTTTTTCCATGTGTTTCAGGGCCGAGCAACATGAGATGTCAGAATTGCGAAAATAAAAAGACAGACAGATTGGGAGAACTCTCAAGTCTCTGATATATTTGAGCAAACTAATATCCATTTTACTAATCTGTGTTGCAGATAGATGTAATAAGGATTAAACACAGTTTTTCACAGTTTGCGCCATGACATATCTGGGGTCAGGTGGGTCATTCTCCTGTGTTGTCCACACAGTGAGGTTTATTTAAACATTTCAGCAACAAGTTGTTTGATATAAAAAGAAGGAAAACAGAAAACTAACCATCCGCCACATTCACACGTATGTAAGAACAGAAACAAAACCTTAATCAACAATAAATGTTAGATGGACTGCATAATAACAAAAATAAAAGAATCAACCTCCTTAAATTACTACATAAATCAAACTTGAAATTCTAAATTATGTGTCACATACCTGAATAACATCTTAAAAAATACTACCGCGACTATTAACAATGGGATAGAAAGAACACACAATCTTGTAGTAAACTTTAAGAAGGTTTACAGTAACACTATGTCTACCAAGGCTCTACTTTTACTGACGTGCTACACAAAAGGATGAGGGTCCTGACAGAATGAGGTAGCAAATGGCTGTGTGTGTGTGTGTGTGTGGCCACTAACCCTGTAAACTAACTTTAAATGGCTGTTAAGTTGGCTAATACTTACAGTCAATAGCTACATTTATTTGTTGTTTTTTGACATAAAGTTTTCTGTACACATTATATTTGTATGTTTTGCACGACAGTTGATGTAATTAATATAAAATTATTTTAGCCCTGAAGAACACCATGTTGAGTAAACTGACACAGCATTGACTGACTGCAGCCTTTGAATGACATTTCACAATAAAAGCCTCTTCAGAACCAACATCTTCAGAGTTATTTCATACAAAGAATAATATATGAAGTGACATGGTAATGCTCTTCAGTACCGCTGTATCCTCCCTCATGCTGCAGTGCACCTTAGCTAATAAGCAAGCGCTCACGCTATTCGCCATGGTCACATACCGTTCCAAGTCAGCCAAATGGCAAAGTATGTGGAACGCTTCATCAAGCAGCCAAAGCCTGGGTAATGCCCCTCCAAACCACTTGGAAAATAACACAAAATTTCCACTCCAACTGCTCACGGAGGAGTGGACCAGTGCATGCTTTGATAGCTCTGCACTGTCCCTCAGCTAATATGTCTATAAGTGACTGTTAATCTGCAGAATATCAAATTGTTACGTGCTGTTATTTTACACCCTGCATGCAGAAATAAGGTATAACACTTCCCTGAATACTTGTGTGTAGTCTTGCACTTACAACGTGTCAAACTGTATTTGTCAGTACATGCCTGTATCAAGATATCAACAGATATTTCAACACCATCAATATCAACTATGAAGAGTACAGATCTATACACAGAGATATTACCAGAGAGTTACTCACACTATGCATGATGTTTACTCATGCTGTTCAGTTGAAACAGTGCCAAAGAACTTAGCTTGAACTGAATTTGAGGGTTTAAAGATAATTATGATTATGATTGATGATGATGTCTTCTACATTATGATGAATATCAGCGTAAACACATTGTACTTTTTGGTACTTACTGTGCAGTTAGGGACTCAGCTGCCGACTGCTACTGGTCCCTACTGGTTTTACTATGTCTACTTCTGTCATTTTACATTATATCCAGATACATGAATTAAGAGTTTGTCATGATGATGGAAACTCATCAACTAAACACTTGTGTAATAACAATAAGATGTTAAACACTTCCATTAATAGCTGATGATATGGTGAACCATGGGTTTACATCTGTATCCCAGATTGTGTTCTTTTTCTTTATTTCCAAGCGAGGACTGTGGGCCTGGTGCTCTGCTTAAACACACTTGGGCAGTTTATAGACGAGAGGGCACAGGAGAACCAAATTCGATTTTACAATTATGAAGGCCATAGTGTGAGTAGACCTTTATATTTAAAAACACAACAAGATAGTGATGCTGTTAAATTGCAACAATAAATGTAACACCCGCAACCCAGATTCAGGTCCTATCAGTAGTCCTTGTTGTTATACTGTATGAATAAAGTGTACATACATACAGTAGCTGTAATATAAATGCTCTGATACATTTGTGAAAAACATAATCTGGGCTGTATGACATTGCCTGCCAAATTTTTGACTGTTAATTTAAAAACTTGCAGCAAATGAACATGATTCGCAGGGGATTAGTTGGTAGCTGCAGGGAGTGCTGCTATCCATAACACAGACACAGAGCCAACGCAAACTTCAACATTCAGACCAAAATGAAAATAAAACACACCCTTTCAACAGAGTACCACTAACACTGCAGCTTTAAATAGCTCTGATTGAACAAATATGGAAACGAAATTCAGTTATATTAGTCCATTTTGATCCTTTTTGGCATCATTCACACACATTTCATTATTGCAACGGTATTTTAATTTGCAATCAATAGCAAACTAAAGCTGTTATTCTCACATTTTTGAATTGCATGTCTGATTTTATCACGAATGCATCCAAGTTCTGCTTTAATTAATTATTCCGTAAATGATTAATAAGATGAATTTTATTACCACAATGCTCCATCTTACCAATCAGCGTTCTCTGAGGCCAATTACATTACAACTACTGTAAGTGTTCCATAAAAGTACTCAGAACACATTTTCTCTTAGAGTAGCAGAAACCCAACCACCTCAGTCAGTCGGTGCCAAGGTCATCACAGAGTTGTGTAACTATGTTTTCCAACTAAGCTTTCCATCAGTTTTCAAAACACCTCCACAGCAGAAGACTTTCCATTCCAGAGATCTGTGGAGCATGCAGTAATACTACAGGCTCATCATATTCTGCCCTTTACGTTCATGTCCATATGTCCTAAATTACTGTACAGAAGTGCTAATCATTTTCAGTGCACAGGGGCCCATGTAGAGGAAGATCAAAGTTCAACTTAATCATAGCTGGACTTTGTTAGCTTTTGGGTTATTTTTAGATTCTCCTTGTCAACTATCAACCTTTTTGGACTTGATTGGAGATTAGCACCTTCTTCATTCTGGCAATGTGTAAACTTCCCCTCATTTATTTAGATGCTCCCCCCCCCCCTGCTAAGTGGATGGGCACCTTCTATTTATGGGAGAATATGGTGAGGGGTTTTCTAAAGAGACGCTGACTTGTTTTGCACTCTGATCAGAACCTATAAATATAATATGTATGTGTGTGTGTGTGTGTGTGTGTGTGTGTGTGTGTGTGTGTGTGTGTGTGTGTGTGTGTGTGTGTGTGTGTCTTTTTTGGGAAAGTAGTGGGCGTGTCTGTGGGTGATGATGTGTATGTGTCTTGTGTGCGCATGCATGCTGTGCATATGTCTGTGTGTGTGAGACAGAAAGACAAGTGAGTGATGAAATGTGAAAGCACACAGTCTCCTTGTGTGCATTAAGTCGGGAACTACTGAGGAGGATTACACTGTAAAACAAAAAGCGGATAGAATGAAAAGTTTGAAACTCTTGGCAAGATTTGCTACGTTCATTTGGAAAATTCAAGTTCTGAGATTATTAGATTTCCATGTGCTTTATTACTGTTTATATCCTCTCAATGCATATCCAACATGTGTAATACTGTCAAACTTCCAAGCATGTTGCACCTCTATTCGTGATTTTACAGCAGACATCTCTGATCTGGGTGTGGTCAGATCAGTGTACATGCTTAAGGGTTTATTAATGGCGATGAAATGGCGATCAACTGTTACAATTAAAAAATGTAAAATGATGAAATTATATAAATTAGGTTTATTTTTTATTGTGTAGATTTACTTTTGAAATATGTGCAAACAGGCGTAAGCTGACTTTATTTGGATAAAAGCGTCTGCCAAATGATCGTAATGTAATGTAATGTTTATTCCTCAAAATCACACATGGGAAACGAATCTCCTAATTATTTAATCAGTGTTACACACAACACTGACACACAGCTGCTTAGATCTTGAAATTGTGAACGTTTCTCAAAAGGGCCCCTTGACCCCTGATCAGACCCTCAGACAGCTGGACTTTGGTTTTGGTTTCACCGCCACTTTTTGCCAATACAAACCACCGGAAATTGCCATTTGTCGTGCGTATGTCCCAGTGTGGTACAGGCCAGGTTCGGCCGCCCTCTCTCCCCCTCTGTCATCTTATCTTTATGAGTAATGTTGATTTTTTTTTTTTGTCTGTGGACCCTTCCCCCCTATCTTTCCTCCCTCCTCTCTCCTTCTCCATTGCTTTCCTTTGCCCCCTTCACGGCAGCTGTGGTCTGCACAAAAACTGATTTTCAGAGTGTTAACCAGCATGTTCTTCTTGCCGACGGCAGGATTTCATTTGCAGAGCACAGGGGGCCAATATCTAGGGTAATTCCCAGGGTTTAGTGCCACTGATCTCTTCCCAGCTCACCTTGGGGAGAAAAATTAAAGCGGCGATAAGGCCTTACCCTGCCCGGCACCGTGTTCACCCTGAGCTGCCCGCTGCCTCAGTGCTGTCGGATACTGAAGGCTCTCACAGATATAACAGCCTGGTCAGCTCCTATCCACTTTCTATAGACATGCTTGTATGACAAATTACAGGTGATATAAGTACAGAAACCAAAGAAAATATGCTAGAATACCTTCTTGAGACATAATGTACAAAGCAAATTTAGGTCCATTTCTGATTTGTTACATGAATACAATGAAACATTATGTTTTCTGGATGTAGATTCAGATTGAATGATACCAATGATTTCAGATTGCTGAATTCCGAAATGTTTTGCTTATTATTGGACAATATGCCAAAGAAGTATTACTCCTTTATAGCTTCACTATTTCCAGTAATCAGTTTTGTAATGTCAGTGGTAGTTCTAAAACAAATCCATAATTCTGGAAGTGGAATATAAATTAAAATGCTACCTGGCAACAAAGTACAAAATTATAAAATGAAAGAAACAAAGAAATCAACATGTGAAGATGTGTAACAGAAAATAACAATGAAATGTTGCAAATGTGTTCTTTCAGATTGTAAATGTTGATGTTAGTTATGGATTATGTTTTATGAGAGATGAGGTCAACATTGTTCATCTCTAAATGTGCTGCAAAAGTCTCACGCTAACATTTTTCATCGTGTTGATTCTCGTATAAAAGGGGTAAGTTCATGTGTATTTTGTACAATCCATCAATATCATATATGTGTTAGACACAGATACATAATAATGACTTCTAAGCTGTAATTACCTTTGAGCATGATGACAAATGTGCTTTCAGGTGACAGTACTGTCTGCAAAGATAATATTTGCTTTTTTTCTATTCTATCTTTCGCTACAATGAAAAATCTAAATAAGGCAAACTGTATTGACAGAAAAAAATCCAGTAATTTCTGCTAATATATTTCCATCTTCACTGCAAATTACTTTCCTGGTGTTTAATGACAACCTTGTCATTACCATTTTTAGGACTTGGATGAATCTCATTCCCTGTGAATAATCCTTATGTAAAAAATCAAATCAAATTTAATTTAAAATCTGTTCAACCTGAAAGCGTTATATTTAGAGAAAAGACAGACGCATTCTAAACAAATGAAATGTCAACTGTTCAATCAGGATGAAAAGAGATAAAGGTCGATTTTTGCTGTGTGTTGAAACAGAGTCTAAAATTGGAGGATGGAAGAAATAAAAAGTTTGGTTCTGGTTTGTACTGTTGGTGGTCCAGGCAGTGACACGGCTTGTCATCGCTGTGGTTGTATGGCTGAGCTGTGTGATGGCAGCAATTAAAAGGCTGTAGGACTTGTAAGTGGTGTGCTCAGGCTTACCACTGTGGAAAGTATAAGGCACAGAAACAGACACGGGCTTGCTGTCCACTCATTCTTACACATTTACACATAAATGAGGATGAAGTTTTGTATATAGGTGGGATCTGGGTCAAGGCAGAGATGCTTTTGAGGCGATTATTGTGATGTAGATATCGATCTGGATCTATTGTATTGAAATATGCACAGGATCACATTTATGTCATTATTATACATGAAGAACTCAGACGAGAAACATGCAGCTGATGTCAATATAAAGCTTTTTCTATACATCTGATTTAAAGAAAAAAGATCAAGATAGCTGTGGGCCTTGGTGGAGACACCTGTATAAAATCAACACACACACACACACAGTTATGGCAGTGTATTTCTTCTCACTGGGAATGGGGAGGGGGTCCTAAAAAACATCTATTTCTGCACATCAGGGGCCTTAAGTGAAACCAAATGCGCTGACGTCCTCCTGATTAAACGGCTACGCTATTGTTCCCTTAAAAATACTTCACGTAACGCTCTCTCTCTCTCTCTCATACACATAAAATATGACATGTGTGTTGGTTTGACATTTTACCATACGCAGTGCGCTACAATGTGTTTCCAATTTGAGCGCGATGTGAAGCCAGGGATGTGACATGCACGCTGCCCTTTGAAACGACGCACCAGGAGGAAAACACAAACAAATGTTTGCCACCAAGCACGTTCAGACCCTCTCTCCCTCCCCCGCCTCCCATCCACCCCCCACTGGCCTCATCTCCCCAGAAAGCCACAGCCTCACATGTGACACATTACTAGTGAGGCAGAAAACATGTTTTTGGAATTAAACTATTACGAGCCCTTCAAACAAGATAAATTTCCTAATTGGCTCCTTTCACAACATTTACATATTGCCTTTCGGGTTTTTTTCCACAAGGGGGGGTGGTGAGAGGGGTGAGGGTTAGTGTTGGTTTATTGGGTGTCAAGGAGCGGCGTCCCAAAGAGATAAAGTTTAAGAGAGGTGGAGAATCACGGCAGGACAGAACCACACTGGGAGAAAAGAGAGGCTGCGTCGACATACGAGGCAAAACAAACAGTGGAACTTCTAAGCTCTGGCAAACCCTGCTGACGGGTCCCCTCGCTTTCTCAGCTTTCCTCCCAGATGCCTTTTAAGCCTTTTATTCAGTTTTTTACTGCCACTCTTGTTTTTTTCCCCTTTCACTCTGCTTTCTCTGTGTGTGTTTCATTAATCCCCAAAAAGAGCGAGCGAGAGAGAGACAGAGAAAGATAGAGGAGATGGGAGGAAGGAGACGAGGGAGTACGTGAGGGCTCCCAAAACTTCAACAGGCCAGGGGTTCTCAAACACAGAAGAACCACCTCAGCAAGACAGCAAGCCTAAGAATCCATCAGAGCCCATGTTGAATTGAAATACATCATAAACTAGGCTGGTTTCAACAAAAAGTCTGATCATTCATTTAAAACTTTTTTTTTTTAATTCCCAAAGGAAACTCTGTTAGTTTCTGAATAAATTGGCAGAATAATAGCATTTCCACTTATTTTCTACAGATTGAAAGATTGAGATTTGAATCCCGAGTCATCTAGTGTACCGCTGATGGCACACGTACCATAGTTTGAGCACCATTGCATTAGACCATGCGGTATGTTTGAATACAGAAACACAGACACAAACACACACATACACAACGGTGCCATAACAATACACACTCATTCATCGTCATTGTGAAATGATACCATCAGAATGGCCAATTCCTGCTGAACCCAAAATAGCTTCACACCACACTTTAACAACTCCTCACTTTCGCTGTCAAGCTGAGCAAACGCAGACGTCACGACTATCAGGGGAGAGAGCTCGTCCTCTCTCTCTCCCCTTCCCACTTCTGAGACGCTGCAGTGGAGAAACCCAATCTACTGTTTGATGTGAACAGACAGATTGTCTTCCAAAGATTGCCAAATACTTTGTGTAAACAACCCCATTTTAACCTTCCCAAAGTGTGACTTAATAAAGATGAAAACGTGAGGTGTCCATTTCCCTCGCTGGGGAGGTGGAATGAAAACCACATGCACAAATACAGCCTGGTGCAAAGCGTTAAGTGTGCACATGAAGGAAGAAACAGTAATCAGATTGGTTTCCTGTGACAAACAATAACATTTATTTTAAATGAGCAGCATTTTTTCTCAGGCACAGGCGGTAGCTCCCATGGTAATCAGAGCCAGACTTGACTCGGCTCCAGGACGCGGAGACGTTGCTACCTAGCTGCCTTCGGAGCAGCAGGGCCAATGGGAGGTCAGATTAACACCAATGTAAGACAAGATACTTCTGCTGTTTAAGAGAATCTTTTGTTTAGATGTGGAATCAGGGGAAAGAGATCATGACCCATTTGTTTTAATATAACACTGAACCTTTACATTAGCTGAGTTTTTAATGGGACTTTCTTCTCCATAAAAATGACAACAACCTATTAACATGTGCCTGAAGTAGAGTCTCCAATGTGCTTTCATTTATGTTTGAAACCTTTACAATCATTCAATGGGGAAAAACACTGATGCACTTAAACTCTCTGTTGTTGATGTGCACACTGAGTGAAAACAGACAGTTTTAGTCTCTTTAAGGCCCAGATTGATCACCTGGAGGATGCTGGCCAAACACTCCTTTGATAACCTTATACTATGTTGGTGTTACAAAATTAATAATTATAATTATAATTATTAAAGAATACAAAATAAAAGTACTTCAAAACTGCAGGGTTTATCTTACTGGATCGATTTCTTTTGACATGAACAGTTTTTGGTACACATACTCCCGACTATATCACACTATAAATGAGGGAAATGAATGAACAATCAGCAGTTTGTGCTGCTGGGACAGGTAGAGATGCTCTTCTGTAAATAATAAAAGCTGGCTTTTGTGGTATGATTAATATTTTACCTCTTAGTCCATATCTACCATAACCAGCTCCCCAGAGAATCTACTTTAATTATTTAATGTGGAAGCTTATCTCACAATTTCCCTCCATTTTCATAATGAGTGATGGCTTCGGTGCCCCACGTAGCTCAGCTTAACTGTGATCAAGTGGAGGCCTGTGGGAGCTCCCAGCACGCTTACAGTCCCTTAACAGACGAACACGCTGGCAATGACAGATCACACAGTTTTCATCACAAACTCATAGAAGTCTGTTTGCCTCAACTTAAGAGCGTCTGACCTAAGGGCTCCCCCCTGTTGGGCTGATTTTAGCTGGACAAATTTCTCCTCCTACAGGGTTTCGGCACTAGTGGGGAGCTGCTGTGAGACTCATCTGCCTCTTATTACGCTCTCAAATTGAGTGCATACACAGTGGATGTGTTAATGGATGGAAATGCAGTGCAGGAACATGGTGTGCTGAACTGGTAAAGAGGAGCTTCTCCCATAGCCTCTTAGACTGCCAGGGTAACACTCTCTGCTTATCCCTGCTATTATGTGCAGAGTTATGTTACTGGGCAGAGGTTAGAGACGTCTGCGCTATTTATTTAACCACCAACATACAAAATAGTTACCTCTACATGTATCCTTACAGATATTTCCTACTAACACAGCTATAGTATTTCATACATTCACATATGTAATACCCTACCATGTGGTCTACAATTACAACAAACATCTTCCAACAATGCTATCACAAAACCATAAGCATGACTTTCAACAGAGCTTAATAACATAACAAGCAATTGCTACATTAACTGATAACCAACAGCTCCAAAAGTACCCGGTACCATTCAGTAGCAAAATACAGATACTACATTTCAATTGGCAATAAACCCTTTTTAAGGCCTTCAACACCAGCATTGTATAGTAATACAAATTTCTGTTTCAAAAGTTCATCTGAAAACCAGATGGAATAATTAGTTTCACACTGCATAAGTAGGTGAGGATTACCTTGAGAGGGCCGTCAGTGACGGGTGCAGTGCGAGCGAGCTCTGTCCAGTGTGGAGTAACTGTAATGGCAACAGTCACCGGCAGTTGTTTGATACTGTTGCTTGGCATGGTGGGTGACTCTCTGAGCCCACAAAGGATCGTGCATGACTGCAACACTTAAATATAGAAGTACAGGCAGCAAAACTGCAGCTATTCAAGCCGTAGCTGAAGGTGGTTGCAAAAGTAGTAGTTATTGTGATTACTAGGAGGCCCGAATTATGTAAATTATGTTAACATTTCATATATAATTTAAAAGCAGGAATGCTAAGTCTTTCAACAGGACCCTGTTAAATTTATTGAATAAGTTTATTTTATTTTATTTTTGTTTATACAATGAGCTTTGTTGCATCACATAACTCCATTATTTGTATTCCCTCTTTTTGGAATGGCCTTGAGACAGATTCTTAAGATCTAAAGAATATATGGTATATGTTTGTTTTGCACAACTCATTTACTCCAATTTGTTATTTTCATTATAGAAAACCCTAACCCTAACCCTATAGAAACGTTTATTCTGTACCAACATCTGAAGCAAATAATGCTCTGTAAATGAGGCTCATGTTGATTGGCTGACTGGTTGGTAAAGTTTGCAAGGTATTTAAATCCTTCCAGTCATATTAGGAATTTGTAAAAAGGACAAAGTGGAGCAGAAGTGACAGTGAGTCAGACAAATGAGCACAGAGTAATGGCCACTTATGCCAATAAATGTGGTATGATTTCTAAGTATTACATTTGGGGACGAGTCTAAATTTAGTTACATTTGGAAAATAATTTGGCAGCCAAACAATTGGCTCATCCTAATATGTTATATAACACCAAATATAATGAAGATAGGATGAAATTCATGGAATTCATTGTGGTGGAAAACCTGTTTCTGGCAAATATTAAAAAGGCAGATGATCTGGAATCTATGAAAAAATAATTGTGCATCTACAACTCAGGATTAATTAGTTATGAGCCAACAAGTCAAGGATTTCAGAAATGTCCATGTATCCAAATTTAGTTGGAACCGTTCACAAAGAAGAGAGAAACAGACCACCAAAACACCAATAATCAACATGGTGTCAGAAATAGAGCCTCAAACCAGGGCAGAGTTAAGTAACATGTCCCAACCTTGGTCTGTTCAGCTCCAAACCACTCATGCATATGAAAGTATCAATAACTATTAATCAGAGCTGTCCTAATCTAAACAGGGAAGAGAGAAAGATATTCACTGTATGACAAACTAGCGACTTTGTCGAACAAATGGCCTCCTGGAGTCAGGTAACTCTAATAAACTATTAAAGCAATATAGGATATATTTGACCAACTTTCTTTCCGTCTTTACCTACAGCTTTGACGTTCTCCACTAACAGACAATCAAAAAGTAAATGGTCTGGAATTGAGAAGATGGAGTGAAAAAACGAGAAAGCAGGGAGGATCAGAAACAGCGTGAAGTTTAAATTGAATTAGCCTCTAAGAAATGAAATGTCATCCTCGCCCAGGCAGAAATGCAAAACATGTGAATGTGACAAGCATAATTCTTTTGCACGCTCTTCTTTTTACTGTACGGAGATGTGTCACACATAAATCAGCAGTTATGATGAGGATGAGAACCAGCAAAACACAGAGTGACAAACAGACTTTGTGCTGTACGATGTGTCCAACAAAGTTTATGTCGCCTTTTTTAACACTGCTCAGACTAATTATCTCCAGCAGCGTGGAGAGTCCCACCAACAGTTCAAAAGACTAATTCATAATTTGGAAATGCTTCATGTAAATCACAGTTTCATTGCATTTTGGAAGATACTGTTTAATGTAAAAGATTTGTTCCAAAAAATATTAATGGGCATTAAAGTATTAGGTTCTAAAACTATACAGCCAGATTTGGATCTTTATTCAGATCCAAACTGCACATATAGTCTATCAATAGATGATAGAAAATTGGCAAAAATATTAACAAAATTCTGCATCTTGTGAAGTTACAAAATCGTTTAAGAAGTTCTTGGATCCACCCCCTGAATCAGGATCGGTACCAAAAATGTTACGGTTTCTTCTCTGCCACGCCTCACTGTTTTTTGTCAATAGCAATTCATAAACTTTCCAGAAAGCCAGACAGCAATCAAACAAACAAACCAAGCCAACAGATGAGGGTAAAAACACATCACTCCTTGTCAGAGGTGATAAATGCTCTCTGACAGTGAATTGTTCACGTGTTGCAATAATGAACAAGTCAGATTTGAACACGTTGCAATACATGAAATGACAAGAGCAAGTGCAATAATCAAAGAGCAATAATCATAACAGTTAAGGACTCTGGCATTTGAGGTATAATCCCCCTGTAAATCTGAAACTCCAGCTAAAGAGCCTTTCAGAGTGCTGCAGCTCAAGTACAAACCTTGTAGACAAAGTGATCATGTTTCATTGAGGCGTGAGCTCCTCTGTCGCTATTTTTACAGACATACAACCTGCTGGCAAACCTTTTCTTTTTTTTCTCGTCTCCTCAAGAAAGTTGTCAGCTCCCTTAGCGCTGGATTTGAAGTTGATATGCAAGACTCATTGAAGGTAATAATGCTGAGAGCAGACGGAGGGAACCATGTGCTGTGTTTTCTGGAATTCCTTGGCTCCTGCAGCGATGCCATTGGTTATGACACCAGAAATTGGCTGAAAGTGTGGATACGTTTTCCAAGAGTCGGTTTTGGTCAGAGCACACAGACTCAGTCATACCAGTGTGATCAAGTAACACAAATCTGTGTTTTATACTCTTTCTCTCTTTCTACGACTGATGCAACTCAAATGTCCATATTAAATGATTTGGTTTTATTGCTTTGGGACGTAAATACAGTAAAAACTATTATTATTTATTATCTAACGTGTGTGAGGCTGTCCGCTCCCAAAGAGTGCAACCCCGTCCTGTGTAAATCTGAGAAAGCCTTACTGGGTGTGGACAAAATAATGGAAACTTTGACTACAGCGGCCCTCAAAACTGCAAAGTGTTGTAAAAGTCGGTCAGTTTGTGTGGTCAAAGACAACATTGTGCTCGTGTGGCAGAGGCAAACTTGTCTCTCAAAGGAAACCTCATGAAACATGCTTTATTTGACAAAAAAAATGATGTTAAGACTTTCGAAAGTAGTATGACGGCAAGTCAGTCAAATCCAGGCCCCATAAGAACGTTTACGTACTTCAAATGAAACAGCTTGTGTAGTTTTAACTGCACAAAATTGCCTTTATTTATTTGTCGAACACAGCTAGTAAGTAATGTAGCTAACAGCGGCTAATAGTAGCAATGGCTGCATTCCATTCAGCTTTGTCAGAGGGTGCTGGCTAGTTAACACCCCTCGTTAATGTTATTTGCCACACCTGTGTGTTACCTGCACCGCCCTGCACTCTACAGGAAGACTAGCTGCTCCAACACTGGGAGGAACATGTGGACAGAGGAGACATGGACAGAGACATTTCGATGGAAACATGACGTGGACAGACAGAGAAATCAAGTCCAGCTGGATACGATGTGGCATGATTGTTGACGACTTCAGTGATCTGCATTGGTCTGCTGCTTCAAATATGGTAAGTTTGTTTATTTTATAGTATTTGTGAGTCCATCTTTGCATTATTCCTTAACAGGAGTTTGGTTTTAATTGATAAGTAAACCCAAATGTCTGTGTGCTTCTTCAAATTCCATATTGTTTTGTTCAAATCTGAGTTTGTAAGATAAAAAACAAGTCTTAACATAGTGTATAAGACTGATTCTGTTATATATTAAGGTTTTTGTTGCTTGCTGTGTGTGTCATCCTGTGGTTTAGAACTGACGCATGGTTTGTTGTACTCCCGTCATGTGTAATTGTACCTCAGTTCCCACGCTGTGATATTTATGATGGAGTAGTTTGTACTCTAATCTCCACCTTGTCGCAAATGGTTGCAATTTTCTTCCATTGTTCATCGGTTCAAGCTATGTGATACTCCACTGCAATTGGAAAAAACATGTTCTGAGCCATATCTTTGTGGTGATTAGCAGCTACGGTCTGCCTAGAAACTTGCTCATGGCCACTCTTCTGATGCAGTTTCTCTATATTTGCTTTGTCGTGACTTTTAATGATTGCTGTTTTTGGTGAATAATCCACTTGCAAATGTTAGTGTTCATAACTTCATATGATATGATGCCTTTACCACTTTATTGAATTGCCAGGTAGAACTGATCAACCCTCTAACATGGACTATGTCATGCAGCTTAGCTAGTTTACCAATTCTGTCGTAGAAGAGTGATATTCAATGTAGTGCCAGGAAGCGTAGTGTATTATTCCAGGGAATAATAACATAATGGGTTTTGTCTTTGACACCAGCAGCATGCGTTTAAGATCTAACCCTCATTAGAAGCCATATTTACAAGCTTCCCTTAACCTTATCTTAACAGTTTTAGCTGTCTAAACCAGTCCAGACTTTGTGTGCTTTAACTGTGACAACAATACAAATATGTTTAGATTGGAGATGAATATTTCAAAGTATGTGAAAATGCTATTACTAAATTACTAAATTTGTAATTCAAAGGATGTAAGGTTGCTTTAGTTCAGCTTTCCTTAACATTAAATGATGATCTTCAGCCAATGACAGTGCTACAAATTCTATATCAGTTGCAAAGCAGAAGGGTAGTCACTGTCTGTTCCTAAATCTGTGTCTTGAGCATGCTCAGTCTGGATGAAGACGACTTTTCTGCAGATACAAGGCACATGCTGTACGGTGATGATGGCTCTGAACTAGGTTATCCATCACCGGCTGTCCAAAGTCTGCAGGCCCCTGGCCAATACCACATCTATTATCAGGTTGTGGGAATACAACAGGGAAAATGAAAGGGCTTTTTTCCCCAACAGGAGACTACATTAAAAACGTATGGACAGATGTGAGAGTCTGGCAGACCTGCAACACTGCTCACTCTGACGGGACACAAACTCAGGAATGTATTCTTGTGAATGATAAAATAGTGTACAGAGAGACATCGATTAGAGGTGATGTCCACAGTCCTGCTGACGTTGATCAAACATACAAGGGTTTCGTTCCACAACAGTGATTTCTAGATTCTGGAAATAATTGTTACTCATTGTGTCCCTGCAGAAGGCAGAAATGTTTTGTTTTTTTACTTTAGTATTCCTGTAGCCATGAGGTAATGCAACTGTCCCCCCAAGATTTTGCTGTTTTTCAGCAAAATTAGCTTTTTATATATATTAAAGGTTGAATGGATCTACATGTCAAAAACAAACAAACATAGAACTATCTATGTGTGACTAGGCATTACATTATATGACATATTATCAACATTTAAATCATCATATAACTTTAAAGTTGGCTCATTTAGACAAACAAATTTACCTAGATCAACTTGCAAGGCAATGTTTACAAAAGCGAGGCATATTTGATGATCAGCTTGCTTTATACAATGGGGAGTAACCCCCCGGATTTGCGCTTCTGTGTGTGCCCCTGTTGCTTTAAGAGGGTTCAGAGATGAGCGCATGCACCTTTTACATTCAGCAGTTATGGCGCCGCTGTGCTCCACTTCACTCTACCAGCTCCCCTGTTTCATATTCATTGTTTGAACAAATATGTATCTTGTCACCTTTTTAATGAGGCTAAACAACATCACAATTTCTTCACTTGTGTTTTATGTTGCAGTCAACTACAAATCACTACTTCCACATTATTGCCGACAGTTTGTGTAGGTTGCTTGGGGTGAATCGCTGAATGCGCTTCAAAAGCAGCTATGAACTTGCCAGTCTGCTCTATGAGGAATGAGTTTCTCTGCTTCCTCACACACTATTTTGTTCATGTTGGCATTTTTGGGAAAATATATGCAGTGAAATGGAAAATAATGCAGCGAATATGCTGTAAAATGGGAAATTATGCAGATCGCAGAAAGCTGGAGGGACTGAAGGCTTTTTTTTTTTTATCTTGAAGAGCGCCATGGACATTTTCTAGCTAGAAAGTATGTTTTAATTGTAATTCGGTTAACTCATGACCTGACAATAACATCTCTAAACAGGCATATAGTGTTGGAATGAAGATGTACTGTAGATATAAAATGCACCAAAGAAATTACATGTGAAAACTACAACCGAATTATTTTTCTTCTTTCTGCTGTAACATGAGGCAGAAGAGGAGAAAACTCCTCGGCCAAAAGTGCTTTTTCATATTGTAAATGAAGGAGAGGACTGCGGCTATCAAAGCAAACCATTATGATAGTTAGCACAGAACCACTTAAAAGGCCAGCTGCGGGAGTGACGTGAATAATAGTGTTTAATTTGTCTAATCTTAGCAGGAGCAGTGGGTGGCTGGGTTGGGGGCGGGGGGGCGTGGGGGCATAGCTGGTACCCTGCTGGCACTTGAAGAGAGCTGCTTCGACCACAATGTGGTGCAAATGCCCTAAATTATCGTTTGGCTGTGTTGCTGTTGTTTTTTGCGCTGTTAGTCTTTCATTTGTAGTTGTTGTTAATGTGTGTGTGTGTGGGGGGGGGGGCAAAGATAGACATGGGGGGGCGGGGGGCCCGTGTGGAAAAGTTATTGCAATGTGAAGCTGCGCACACGCCAAGAATAGTTGATTGAGGAGATGATTTTCTGTTGCTTTTTCAAGGGTGCGGTAATTTGCTTGGGCATTACAAAATCTCTATAAATAAATGATTTAAGAACTTAATAAATATAGTTTGGAAAGTATTTACAAGGGCAAGTGCCTCAGACCATTTGCCTCCCCCTCATTAATTTTATGTACAGTGATATTTTTCACTCTTTTGGAAAATGGCTGGTATGGTTAAACAAAATACAAAATAATGCAGATATCACCAATTTTGTGAGTATTCATCATGCCTGGGCTGTGGTTGGGGCTGAGTTATATTTCCTTTATTTTACTTTCCTAACTGAATAAAGTGGCGCTGCCTCTTGCGTGATGGCAGTGGAAAATATACTGCTGATTTTATACTGCTTGTTTTCAATTTGATACAGTTTTACTCTCCTGTTAAACGGCGATGCCGAGTGTTTGGGCCGAGACCTCTCTCCCGTGATTCTCTGACATGCTCTGCTAAATGTGGGTTTGCATTGGAACCGGAGATGTTGTTCTATGCTACGAGTAGCTCGGTCGTCACATACTATTTATTGTCATAATCCCTTAGCGCACCTTATAATTACGTGACAGGGCTAATACTTAGTGTGTTGAAATATAAACTTGTGTAACATCAAATATATGTCTAAAGTTTCAGATGGCATACATGAAAAAGGAAGAGCCATTTTTATAGTGTTAAATAATACACAGAAATGTCCTTTGCAGCTCTAACTCAAACAAATCGTGGTGCTGAACAAGAGGAGCATACCGTGGGGGCAAAGCATGTGCGTGGATCACACCTAAATTAAACCATGTGGTCCCCCAACGTACCCCACTAATATCCCAGCCCCCACCCCAATCCCCTCGTCCCTTCAACCCAGGCCTCTCATTGACCTTCCAGGCACTCTTTGTCCCAAAGTGAGTCTTGATTACTGGCCTAAGCCCTGTGAAGGTTCGCCTCGGCGGCCACAGCTGATCTTTTATACTAATTTCGGATTAATGCAGGGTCTGCAACACTGCGTAAACACAGCCACTGAGAAGGCCCCTGCCACACAGAGCTAAACATTAATCCTCCTTAATGCTGAGAGTCAACTTCCAGTCCTTATCAGAATTTGTCTTAATCTCTGCCTAGGCTGTACAAAACTCCACTGCTCGATAAGTAAAATGTACACCACCAAACAACGACTGAGCCGATGAGCTCTGGTAGAATAGGAAAAAAAGAAGTGCAATAAGTGGTAAAGAATAGAAATGAAGCAGCTCTTACCTTAGAGATCCAATTATCCTCATTTACAAATTCTGGATGAGGGTTTAATGAAGTCAGATGGTCTGATGGCACAACCTACATGTTTTGCCTCACCAAATTTTTAGTTTAATTTGCCTAAGTTTTAGCCTTCTCTCGTTTCACCCAGTGACACGAGTACGTTTTAAAGAAGTTTCTCTGCTCCCTTTCTCTCATTCTTATTTTCCCTCCCGTGCCGCTAAGGGTCCACCGATGTGTGGGATTTGACCATGTGGGTCCTCGTCCCTGTCTAGTCTCACGCCCTTCCCCGAAGTGTCTATAATTTTCTCTGTATGATGAATTATCTAAGCAAATTTCAAGGCTTGGTTTATTCAGTGCTTTGATTTATGATCAGATGTTTTTGTATCTTAACCATTGGTGTCCTTAATTAAAAGTAAGCAAGTATTTTAAATATTCATGAACATGTACAATTTCAATACAATATACAGATGATCCTATGATCTCTATTTATTTTTGCCTGCTTCTGTCAGGCAAGAGACTAGATTATTAGATGGTTAATTAAATATGTTTTCGTCTTTGTGACAAAATCAGATTAGAGGCGATACAACTAAATAATATCCCTATATTTTTCCAAAGAGTGTAATTACATTATTTACATTATGTGTTTGCCTGTTAAATTCCATTCTGAGACACTGAAGTAGTAAAGGTATTGTAGAGTCAATAAATATAGTTAACTCTGGTTATTGACAGTTTATTAATGTGCTTACTGCATTGTTATAATTCTGTTTAATTGTGTTATTTCTCTAAGCTTTGTGAGTGAAAGTAACTGCTAAATCTAAAAAAAAATGTACACTTACGCGCTAAGGTTCTATTGGAAAATGAGCAGCCAAGCCCTTTGGGTGAGGAGCATTACGCCAAGGCACCAAAGGGAATGAGGCGACTAATCTCTCAGTAACCCAATCCAACAAACACCGCCGCTAATATGACGCGGACTTTGGAGAAGCAGCGTGTGGACTGGACTGTATGCATGTTAGTCTGGCAAGCGCAAATATAATCGGCTGGGGGAAAAAAAGGAGGCCGCATAATTATAAATTTCTAAAGTATTTGCCAAAGTGAATAGTAAGCTCTTATAAAACAGAGAAGCGTGGAGAGAGTCGGGAATGCCATGCACATACCAACATACTGAAGCGTTAACAGACCTACTATTTAAACCAACTTTCACTTTCACACACCACAGACTGGGCAACACTGTTGAGTCTCTCTTGGCCACATGTTGCTTCGCAAAACAAAATTATCCCACTCTGAGGTTTGGGGAAAGAGGTTTTAATTTAGCATTTGCATTTGGCAGGATTCTTGCAAAAGTCATCGCTCTAAATTTTCTATTTTGTTCCACATGAAGATTCATCTGACTGCCCTGTAATTACGCTTGTGAAGAGATCAATGAGCTGAGAGGATTTTCCTCCAAACTTGGGTCAATATATTCAGTATTCTCTGAGAAGGCTCTGCGATGCCTCTAGCCACTCTACATTATTCAATTTTTAGTGAGGTTAGCACTAGTCTTTTATGAGCTGTGAACTGACCACAAATGTAAGGACTAGTCTGTCCCAAAGTACATGCCTTACCCTCCTTCCCATCCTTTCTCAGCTGCTCCTCTCAAGTCTATGGGAAAGGGCAAAAAAAGATGGCAACAGCTTTAAAACGGAAAAATCCTTTAATGCAATTCCTACCTTATCTAAAACACCTACATATCTGTCTCCAGTCTGCGGCCTTTGAAAGGATATTTCAGGCCTGGGATTGAGGGGGGAAAATCTCCCTTCAGAAGCAGGGCTAGGGATGAGTTATAGGCATCTAAGAGGCTGGAAATCTCCTGGGCCTGACCATGGCTTTAGCATACAGCTCCAACCACGGCCAGGGTCTAGAGCTCAGGCAGCCCACAAACCCCCACCCCCCCTTCCCTCGTCAAAAGGAAGAAATATAGAGAAGCATGACAATGTAGCACTCGTAATAACAGTAACAGGGCGTTAGAGTTTTTGTCTTCCTTGTGTTTTGCTGCGTTGCCTTTGGTTCGCACGTGTTCAAATCAGCTCCGGTCTTAGTGTAAGACACGAATCAGAAATAAAATGATCGAAAATCTGAATGAAGATTGGTGTGAATATCATAATTGGCCATAGGATTCCCATAGCAGGCGGATTATCATTGTTGTAAACTATGCAGTGCAGTAAAGTGGAAACAATTTGTTTGCACAAGAAAACGTTTTGGCCACAAGTTGCTTGGTTAATAGCCATCTTCTTTCAGAGCTTGATAATGTTGTACCGTGAGTGCAGACTTTGACAGAGAGGACACACTGTCCTGTCCACCGGCTCAGTTCTCCTTGCCCTTCTATTAGTCTGGTTTTAACTGGCGGGTCTGGTCAGAGCCAGTAAATTTTCCAGCTGGGGATAAAGTTCAAGAAGATAAAATCAAACAGATGTCAGTGTGAGGGTGAGTCTTCGTGACCCATAAAAGTGCTCTCATCAAAGAGCTGAATCATTTGTTTTGAATTATTACATTGTTATCAAAAGGGACGGCAGCGGCCTGTTTGAGAAGGAATCTGATCTGTTTATCTAAAAGCACAGGCAGATACTCCAGCCCTGAGGAACTATGGGAAACAGTGACGGCTGACAGGCAAAGGCAGCTGGGGATGGGTTTGACTGACAGCCGTCAGCTATCTTTGGACTTTGTGTTTACTTTTGTTTAGTGGAGTAGACTGTTCTGTCTGGCACTCATTCGCACAACAAGTTATTGTAAACTTCGCCTCCTGTGCGACTAAATGGGTAAAAACAGGATTTCAGAAGCGATGTTGTGCTGTGAGAGTTTTTAGATTTACGACACACCAAGCAACTATATTGCAGGTTTCCTCTGTTGTAAATTCGATTAAGTTTCCCAAATGAAATTTGGGATAAGATCAAAAGCAAACTAAGATTCTGGACAGATAAGTACAATAAATGTTGATTCTGTCAGAATCCTTTGGCACACATGGGACTTATTTATTCAGTTTTACACCAGAGGTTCATACCATTCAGGGTCAAACGTTTGTACAAAGTTCATGTTAAGGTTACATATTTGCCTTTTCTCCTAAACCTTCTTTCAGTCAGGTGAAGTCCTGGACAATTCAAGATGAAGTACTATGAATTCGCTAAACGTACCTTCTGACTAAATATAGACTTAAACTAATTTGCAACTGTTGTTGTAGAGAAAGTAAGAAATCACTCCACAAAGATGTCATTTGTGAAAATTGTGTTGTTTTTTGAAGGACACAAAAACAACCAAAATAGCAAAGTGTATGCAACATAGGAAATTGGAGGTCAAAGGGGCGGGAAAACAAACTAACTTCTGGTGGATGCACATGCTGCTCAAGTGGACAGAGGTTTATTTGTGAGGCAAGCAGTTTGTCTTAGTGTATATAAATGCACAATACCAACAATCACTGAGTTGTTTTTGCTAATTCCTACAAACAAACAAACGCTCTGATATTTAATTTGACTGATGGTTGAGAATTTTGGATTTGTACTCTATACTGTAGTTTAAGATTACTGGGAAGTCTGGAGTTCTCTCCTGCAATGCCTTGCTCAAAGGATGAACCACCTGGGCCTAGCTAGCAGGGATCACAGGAAGACACTTGATAAGCAGGCACCAGAGTGCTTTTACTCCAAGCAGGCTATTCTCACTCTTGCAGTGCGGAGGCGATATGCCAGCAGCCAGATTACTCACCACAGCAGTCAATACAGCTTCTGCAGCCCTAAGTCTTCACTAAAGCTCATACTGTATGTTTCCATGGCAGGATTATGTTTCAATATCTCATCAATGAAATGTACTGATGTTTCACATGCTGTAGTACTATGCATAGGTGCGTTTGCTATTTCTGGTCCTAGAATATTGGGTTATAGGCGGGTAAATTCTATGACACATTATCAGATATTATGACAGGAGACCAGGTGCGAGTACACTAGGAAGAAATGGGAGATATGCAGTGCTGTGGTACTCAAGGACCAGGGCTGAGAACCACTGGGTTGGTGAAGAAGCTCAAATTTCTGCACTCGCAAAACAATCGGCAAAATGGAAAATGGTGTTCCGGCTTTTAACAATTCCACTGAGTGTCCATCACATGTTCACATAGAACACAGTTCTAACTAGGCGTGTCACAATGCCAAAAATGTGGTAGGTTGTTATAAATGCCAGTGAAATATGATGATTCGCAATACCAATTTGATACTGTAATAAAAATCTGAAATTCCATTCCGGTCCCCTTTATTATCCACTGGAGAGTCCCCAGGCACTGAAATGTAGCACAGTTAGGACGGCTTAAATTTCCTTGTACTCATCACGATGGCAACTACTAAAACTAATGGTACTCAGCAACATCAAAACAATCAACAACTTCAAACTATTTCACAGCTCTGTAAATACTACTTCAAGTATTTTAATATTCAGCCACAGAATACAATTACTTAACTAAGCATTAGGTCTTACAATAAATATATAAAAATTAACAAATCACAAACTTGGGATTCTTAATGCTATAAAGCTACCTTTTTTTGGGGGCCAATAAATGGTATATAAACATGAAGGAAAAAAACACCTGATGCATTTTGTTTTTGTTCGAGAAGCAGACTCTTCTACACAGTCTTTATGTGCATGTAGCCTATGCGGTAGGGAGCTAATGTTATCCTGCTGGTTCATTGTTGTGTGCGATTCATCATTAAATGAATGTTAACTGGGCTACTTCAAAGCGGTGTGAAACAGGGCATGGAGGACTTCTTAGCAAAAGCTCATTTGAATATTTCTTATAATTCCATGTGTTTTCAGTTGAAGTCTCTCATGGTGAGTTGATATTTCACATTGACATTTAACAATAATCAGGGATGCTCTGCAGAGAGAGGAGCTGTCAAGAGCAGCAAACCTTCTTATATGCCAGAGGTGACGCAGACTCATAATGAATAGCAGAGGTTTACTTGTGGACCCCCCCCCCCCCCCGCCCTCCATCCCTCAGTTATTGATACAGTACGGTTGGAAGATGGCTCTATTTCCTGCAGAGGTGACTGATAAGTGTGGCACCGTTTACATAGTGTATTTTCCAGTGTTTGCCCTGAGGAAGAGCGCCTTGGTGGAATTTGTATTGACTCTACAAATGTTTAATGAGCAAGCAGCAACAGCAGCTGGTTGCACAGTTCTGATGAGATGATGAGATGTGTTCCTGTGCATGGCAGCAAGCTGGCATGTGTAGCACAGAGAGCGGTACAGGCTAGGGCCGTATGGTTATGGTTCCTTTTTCTTTTCTATTTTTTTTATGTTATTGCTTTAATCTGCCGGCTGTGCAAAAACCAGTTTGTTCTTATATATCTATAATGACGCATGATGGTTCATATTTGGTGCATCTTATTGGTGTAATCTGCTCTGTCCCTGTCATGAGAATGCGTGCCACCGGGAGTGTGCTGCTTCAAAATGAATGCAAGTACACATTACCCCAAACATCATGACACAAGTAGCGACCTAAAAACAAAAAGTTTTGAAGTATGCCCCGTCTCCTTAAAATGGCATCGCTCTTTCTTTTGTATCCACATTGTGTAATTTTCTGGTATTGACCCCACTAATATGGACCAATATAGGAAATCTATGTAATTGTGGACTGAAAAATGAGAACTTATTTCAGCTCAAACAAATAAATAGAAATTGCACCCGTGACCAGAATATTGGTTTCACTCCATCGAAGCAAGTGGCTCCATAATAAGCGAAAAGACTGTCACCAGCCATTGTGTCATTCTTTAAGAGAGTGCGGGTAGCCACAGTCCACAAAGATAACGCTGTCATCTGGCAGCAGATTTGCAAGAGAGATAAACTGAGATCCTTCAGGGGATCAAACCCAGTCTCTATCTCTAACGGAGGATTTAGCCAGCAGAGACTAAAGGGGCTTGAGCAGAATTACTGTGTATGGCGCCTGAATGAGTCGTTGCATTTACCCCGCAAGTTGGTTGCTTTTGTGGCCTGGATACTGTTTAGCAGGGCAATAAAAGAACATAAAACTGCATTTCTATCCAATGTTGCAGGTCAACATGTTATTTGAGGGGACATTGTGTTATTTTGTGCGCGTGTGCGTGCATGGTGAGGATGTAGATGGTAGGGTTTTGATAAAAATCAATATTTACCACTGGCAATTTGCCAATGAGAGCTTCAATGTAAGCAGTGATGGCGATGAAGTGACTGAGTTCACGCTAACATGTTTAGCTGTAGTGACGCGAACGGAGACGGTTACTATGCTGTTGATATGGTATATGTATGAAAAGGACATGATGCCTATAAATATGGTGGACGGCTTGGGATTTCACAAGCTAATAAACTATGTTAAGCCAAGCCATTTTATGACTTTTAGAGCTAATGTTACTAGCTGTATAGGAACATGGTACAGTGAGAAGGCCAGGTGAAAGTGCAAGCTAGCTACCGTGACCTACTGCTAGACGGAGTCATTGGAGAAAGTTACATTATGGGTTTGTGCAAATAGGCAGCAATCCTACAAACAAGATTGCAAGATAAATTTCAATTGCATGCGATTTGCTGTGAATTGCATGCAAAATGACGATTAATAAAGTATCTCTAAACATGGTTAGTTTAGGTCGTGGTAGTAGCATACAGCAGACAATCGAAACGTTGAACCAGGCTGTGCGGGTGTAGGTGCTAGCTGGCTGAGTTGTAAGCCTAGAATGTCATCCAATCTCACAAATTGACTGACGAGGTGATTGAATATTCAATCCTTGCTTTACTGTTGATTTTACAGGAGTTAACTAGCGGAGGATGGTGTACTTTGAATCTTTTTCTTGACCTTTTTTGTGTGCCTGGATCGAGCACCCAGCAGTGCTGTCATATTTGATTTTATACAGTCCGCATATTAATACTATAAATAGACATTTTGATGAGTGTGGAGTCATGTGGTGCGAGTGTGTCAGCTGGGTATTTGGTTCTGTTGACCAACCAAAAACAGAAGCAGAATCAAGGTGAAGATGGTTTCCCTGCTGGACTTTTTAAATGTTTCACAAAGATGGTTAACAAACATCACAATAGAGCAAAAAAAAAAAAAATCATAATATAAAGGATACTTCAAATGTATGTGGTGCTGTGAATTAATAAGTATTATACATAAGCAGATATAGAATGACAGTCAAAATGAGAAGATGTAAATAGGATCTTGAAAATGAGAAGGTAAAAAAGGGATCTCAAGTCGGATGCTCATGTTGCTCTGTTTATGTTGGACGTGTCTGGCCTAGTTGGCCCATTTGTTTTAGGTTGTGAGGTGCAAATATATGCAAATGTAAAACCTGAAGTAGCTGTAGTAAAGATGGGAACTGATATTCATGGTGTTCCTTGTCCAGACAGCATTAGTCTACTCTCAAGCAAAGGAACTCCCTACAGGCTTTACGTTGTCACTATACCAAGCCTCCGTTGCTGCGATTTAGCTTGGAAGGTCTTCTGCTCCCTGGTGGTTAAAAGTAGCATGATGTCATTTTAAGAAATGAGTGACTGACACAATAAGGAACAAAGCAGTCGGGTATTTCAGTTGAAACCGTGCCTTTTCTGTAGATATTCCAAAAAAAAGGAAACGATGCAAATGGCTGGGTTAAATTAGCATTCTGGAGCGTCTGTGTATATTGGAGGTCAGAGTTGCAGTGCAAACTATTAGCCCAATCCGCCAACCCCTGTTGCACAGCCCTACTTCTTATTACTACAATGGTGGTTTCACCTTTTCAGTTTAATCATTCCAGTAGATATTAAAGTCTCGCGGCAGGCTGGGGGCTATATAGTGTAGGGATTTATGGAGGGATTTGCATCCTCCTCTCTGCAAGTTCAAATCTCTGTGTCTTCTCGGATCAAATTATCATAACCATCATCGGGCACAACTCCACCATGAAAATACAATGCAGGAGAGGGGAAAAAAGGCCGTCAGCGATTCCATGTGCCCCTTTCTCAGAAATATGAAATATGCCAATTTTGCAGTAGTGTGTGGTATAACTGAAGTGTTATCCCATGGTACCAGGGCCATTGTGGAGAATATGAGTTATTGTCAGACGGTTGAGTGATTGACATAAAGGCTCCGTTGTGCATAACAAAGTTCATCTGCGATAGTCATATCATGTTTTTTCATGCAGTTACAAAAAGGTGATACAATTTCCAAGGCTGAGAATTGAAAGCTCGTTATTAAAAAAGAACTCTATGAACCAAAGACGCAGGGTCTTTGGTGAACCAAGTTTTCATATGGGTTCACTTTCATCTATTACGACACATGATATATCCAACTTAATACACCATCAAGGGTGTTAACATACCATCGCGTGACAAGCTGTGATGCCATAAGACTGAAAGTAAATTAACGTGACGCAGTGGACCTCTGCACCCTTGATAAATGTTAAAAGTTTTATTATTATTTTTCTAATTTTGAGTGTGTAAGCTGAGAGCAGACGGGGGCGGGTCAGCACAATGTCTGGTTTGTTCGGCGCTGCACGCACCTACGTATTGAGCATGTAGGAAAATGAAGGCATCCACCTATAGGGGCACCGCTGTGCTTTCTTGCTGTCTCTAAACCTGAATATGGCTAGTGTGGGAAAAAGTGCATTTTTCGCCTCTCTTCCTCTTTCTCGACTGAGAAGGAACAGGTCAAATCCTCTGCCAGGTGCCCCAGGCTATTTTTCCTTTCGTCTTTTTTTCTGAACACCTCCACACCAAGAGAGCAAAATCTCTGTCAGAGGGAGGAGGGGAGCTGAGGTAGAAACCGCTCCTCTGTTTTCACTTTGGAGTGTGTTGAACCCTCTGGGGCTGAAATAATTAAGATCAATATATATGAAAGTTCAGGATACTTTGAAAGAAATTGGTTCATTTCAAGGTAATTAAAGCAAGATCTGGATCTCACGTGAGTCTCCTCCGCATCTCATTTCATTGACGTACTCTAATATTAGCAGTGGATAGATTTGCCGTCATATTGCTTCAGCATCTGCTAATTACTCGCTTTCTGCTTGTAACCCACCTTGCTTTGTTTCGGCCAATTATTGCAGTGGAAACGCACACAAGCATACAAACACACAAAAACACAACTCATTCAAATGTTGGTGTCCTCTACTTTTGCTTTTGCTCACATTTTCATCTTTCATACACACATACTTGTACTTGTGGCTGTGTAGAATGTACACATTCCAAATGTTGTTGTAAATAAAAAAAAATGTGTGAATTGTAAATAATCCTGTTTAGGGAATTTTCTGAATTAAATAAAAGCTATATACTCAAATTAAGACACATTCTACAAAATAGTGTAAGAGTATAAACATTTACAATACATTATATTTGTCCATTTTCAAAATTGTTATAAATAGTATTTTAGTTTATCTTTTATTAAAAACCTGATGCAAATTAAGTCAACATTAAATTTAAGCTGAAGTTTAAGAGGAATCTTATTTTGTCAGTGATGGCGTATTCCTCTATAAAGAAAAAGGACAAACATTTTTATTATGGAGTTATGTATACATAATTTGTACAAGGCATTTACTGTAGACGTATTCTGTGACAACGATGCATAAGAAGACATTTCTCGTGAATCTTTGAAATGATTTTATACAAAAAAAATGAATTTGCCCAAAACACATGCACAGAATGGCTGCAACAAATTTGATGTAGAAGAAAATATAACACCACAAAATTCAGTAAGTTGTAGCTATTTGTTTTTTACCCAACAGCAACAGGATGATATCATTACTCTGCAGAGCATCTTTGAGTGACATCAGTCCATTACATGACCAAAGCCCTCAACTCTACCTCCTCTCCACCCCTCAGAGGTCACCTTGGTGTGGATTCCACTATCCACCAAGCCCACCAAACAACACCCTTTCCATCATGCCATTGTTCAGCCCAATTCCACCGAGATAGCTACAAGAGTGCTGGAGAGGCTGAGGAGAAGTGTCTGTCTGTCTGTGTGCGTGTGTGTGTGCGTCCGTGCATGTGTGGCATGTGTGTCTGTTTCGATGACCAGCTGTCCCAAGGTTCTCGGTGGAAGGCTGCAGCTGTTTGTGCAGCTTTATGCTGAAAAAGGCACTGGGAATATGGGGAAACTATATGGTCACAACAGAGAGAAGGAAACACACACTTAGAGGCGCAATGAGAAAGTACTTGTCAATCGGCTGGCTTATCACTCCCACATTTGAGTGTGATTATGTCATGTTAAACCACAGCTATGTTTCACTGGTTAAGAGCCCCGGACTGAACCATTAGTTACAAAAATACATATGTAGACACAAGCCGGTAGAACCAACCAGCAAATCTATCTTTCCCAAATATAGCAAAACAAATTGCTGAATAAAGTCACTGTGGCTTTGTCGTGCCCAAGCTGCACACCAGGGGAATGAAGATAGGAGCAAATGTGATCTAGCTGAAGTAGATGGTATGAACAAAAGCTTTTATATTTTTAGGATATTTTAGAAACAGATTTGTTACGTCAAAATGGTGATGGTCGATCACTCTATATTGATGTAGATACAGATGAAACATTTCTAAACCTTTTCTGACATTTCTGGCAAATACAAACAAATTACAAATTAAGCAAATTGTCTTCCCGTCTTCTGTTATTGTGGAGTATGCAAAAAAATTGAATAATGGAAATTGATATTTATGTCTATGTTGTAACCGGTTTCCTATATCAGGAAATGTTTTTATCATGTTATTTCAATTTAGCAGTAAATAAACTCTGACCTTAAACCCGCGAAAGCAACTTTCTCCTCCCTTAATGCAGGTTAGATCATGGTGCACACACTAGTTTTTATTTCATGTCCCATTCCTTGTGTAGCTTAAGGACAAAGCTAGACACTAATGATGCCAGAAGAAGGAAATCCAGCTCTAATACTGTCAGGCGTTATTATGGACATCTTTTGTTTAATTGATTCCCACTGTGGCTGAATATACTGTACTGGCATCCATAAAAAGCTATATTTTTGTATTGCATAAATGGTGTTTGAGCACCTAAGTCATGGGGATCAGTGTGTCTCATTGTGTTCTCGCTCTGGATTAACCGAGGCTGGAACAGCGCAGGGTCACTGTATATCACCTAATTTACACCTGATATCCCATGTTTCCCATCTGTGGACTCTTAGGTGGCATATTGTAAGACCTGGGAACCTATAAAGCACTGATAATACGATGCATTTGGAAACGATACTTCTTGCATCGCACAGGTCTTCTTACTGATTTCACATGTTCCAAACATTTTATGACAAAGCCCAGTGACACACTGATTGTTACTCTGGTGTCTTCTGTGTTGAGTAGTGTTGACATCTGGAAGGTACACACATTTTTGACAGATTATAAATGATAATAATGAATAGCCAAATAGTTTGGATGTGTCACAGCAGACTCTTTGCCATATAGTACTAGTTAACAGGCAGCCACTGCTAATGACTGACGATAAGAAATATGCCTTATATTTCAATTGAAACTCAACTTGAGTCAGATAAATACTTTCTGATCTGTGTCTTGCTGCAAAAAGTGTACACTCTCAATTTAACTCTGACCCATGGACTTAATACTATAATCACCTCAAAACACACATTGTGTAACATGATGGTGTAGATTACATACATTTGATTAATAAAACCACACTCTGTTGTAGGATATGATAGGACTATATTAGAGTATGTACCTTGGAAAGATATAGAAAAGTTTAGCAGGACCAATAAGCTCTGCAAATCCTTGTTGACCCTGTGCAGTGCCACATGAGGCTGAAGGTTTAAAGTAAAAAGTTGCTGTTCTGACGGTGTGGGTTCTTATTTTATATCAAGCTCCTAAATTTACATTTATTGCCACAAACTTTGCACGGACAAAGTTTTTGTGTGTATTTAAGTATGTAGGTATTAAAGTTTTTCCTTTTGGTAGAGCATGAATCAGTGAAACGTATTGCTGCAGATATGCAAACTCTTTCTAATGTAAAACCGTCTCATACTGACATAGCTGTCAATACACAAGTGAAAATGCTAGTCTGACATTGTCCACAATACTGAACAAATGTGAAAACATTATTTGAAAGAGGCAAATAAATATCTACAGCAGGTCAGTGGCGTGCCAAAGTAGAGAAATATCATTCCCAGAAGCTTTGCTAAGGATTCAAGGAAGTCTTTGGAGTTAGCTGCAAGGTTAGACAGAGGGCAGCCAGAGCGGCTGTTTAGTTTGGTAGAACGACTCAGCAACAGCCCCAGAATGGAAGACACAGAAACGTAATTCACCTTGTAACAGGAAAAACACTGCCTAGACAAAAGAGTTGGAAAGCAATGATTAAGTTCAATGGAGGTGAAGCCCAATATTGAGGAGAATATTGGATGATAGGGTGATAAATAGTTTTCAACAAATAAAGCCACTGGGGGAAAAAAAAACCTTTTTATCCTTTTTTTCCGTCCGAGAGAATGGAAGATAATTTGATCTGAGAGTGGTTCACCTGGGAGAGTTAGCTGCTCTGACTGCACGAGGATTTGTGAATTGGCTCTAAGGCAAGTTCAGCAAAACACACAAAGTCTTATTAAACTTCCTGTTTTGACCAGAGAACACACACATCCATGTGCTCTCACACACACACGCATGCACGCGCGCGCGACACATGATGGAGAGGAAAAGAATGTTTCCAAACTGACCTATCTGATCTGGCATTGCAGTCGTGGACAGACAAACTTGTGGAAAGATGGAGCAAAGCAAACTTTGATAACTGCATTTTGGATGGATGGAGCTGTTTAACTGATTTATGTGTCGGCTACTGCTGGACAGTGTTTGTCATTCATACTAGAAGCATGGCTGTTGCGGGGCAGAGCAGATACCCAGTGCTGAAATGCAGTTTAAACTTCCATGAAATCGAATATTTTTCTACTTTTATACTCTTCACAGTGCAGCTTGAGAACCGTAGCTGCGAGCATGGGGATCCCTGTCGTGCGTTTCTTTTGGGTGCTTGTACTGTGAATATGTCATGAAAATACTCCTTCAGTCAGTATATTTTCATCAACAATGGCTTAATATAGGAGCCACAAGCCATTATTGTGTCATGTTCAGCTTGTATCAGAGGAGCGGAATGCAGAAAAATGCAATGCGTCTGGGACACTTTACCACAGTGCACGAGTGCTTCAGTGCTGCTATGCTGCCAGTGTGAAGCAGCCATAAGGAACAAACTGATATGCTTGATCAGTGTCCAACCTTCAAGGTCACCAATATATCTGTCTCATAGATGGGTTTGCCTCTGTTCACACACTCATGTTTAACTTTGTTTCCATAAAAAGCAACACAGCGGTAAGGTGCCTATAACCATATATACTGCTCACCCAGTCCAGTCCCGCTTGCATCAGAACTGGCTGTCTTTATGGTAAAACAAAATAAAGCAAAGGTAAGTAAAAGTAAATGGGTTTTCCTATTGAATGTTATTACTTTAGGAATGGCTGCAGATGGCTATTGATCTGCCTCATCCTTGGCCATTACCGTTGGGATGGCAATCAGGGAGGCCCGTTGGTTTCTGGGTAAACAAGCATTTTCTCCTTTCATGGCGCAGCGCTGTGGAGATTGAGAGCAGCAGAGGCTTGGAGAAACATTTCTATTAGTCTCCCCCGTGCTGCTGACAGGACAATTGAAAAGTATCTGTCATTCATAGACGGCCTAAACATGATTGTTTCTCTGCTTGCTCCGCGGAGGACAGATATGCCCTGGGGTATAAAAGGGCATTTACAAGAGCACACACTGGTGCAGAATGCAAAAAGGGACAAAGGGGCTTGTAGACATGTGATTATTAAACGGTACTATTTTTTTTATTGACTTTTCAAATAATGAACTTGGATGTCCAGAGGATTGATTGAGAAAACTGAATCCAAAGTAAACTTTGACAACCTCATATACAGTAGGTCTAATAGTTGGGGGACACTGTCCAAGAATGACGGGAATACCTTATTCTTTGGAAGGTTACCAGAGAGGAGAACCACATCTCTTGCCTAGAGAACCACATTTTCTATCAATCATGCTATGGGAATCAAGAATGAAGTCAAGATTTTGATATCTATCATAATGTCATATGCAGTGTGTTGATTGATGTCATAAATTGTTTTAAATTATACCGTTTGACAAACAGCAAATCTTTACTTTCTGGCCTAGTCCAGTCCACACCACAGTAACTACCCACTATGTATAGTGCATTGTGGGTATTTCAGGGGTTAAGGAAATTTTGTAGTGGTCTTGGCAAATGGACAATCTGGTGGACCAACCTGTTCTGAAAGCTTAGAGTTTCAGCTACGGGTCTAGTTTGATCAGCAACGTGCTGATATACCGAATTCTTATTTTGTGCTGAGACTGAATGAAATAATACAGACCTTTCAGATGTTGGCTTAGGGAAATAAACAAGCTCCACCACTAAGTACATACTTGGTAAGAGGTAACATGGGCGCTCCAGCTACACATAATAACAGACAAAGTAGGAACAAGGACCAGACTTCTCACATTTTTGGAAAATGTTGACTTTCATCTTTGGTTCATGTGTTCTGCTGCACACAGCAGACGATTTTAACAAGCAGCACAAGATTAAATTACTTGTTAAAATGTACAATCACTGCAGCTCAATATCTTACTTCCATAGATCATTTCTTCTTCATTTTTTCAGTCTGCGCCAAGGCTTTGGCCGTATATTTTCATTAACACTATCCATTCTTGCTGAATCCATAGTGTGATGAGTCAGGTGTGAGTCTCGAGCCTCTCACTGCTCTAAATGCCATTCCAAACTCATTACCTCGCTCTCGTGTCTGGCCATCCACCCATCATGCTCTGACCTTGAGAAAATAGATAGAAAGGTGACAACTGAGGGCCCAGTTCTATAAAGGGGAGAGAGGTGCAAGAAAAGTCTTCAGCATAACTATACTCTTGCCATGGCTGCTGAATAGCTATAAATATATTACCACAAATGTATTGCTTCAAAGTAAGTGATGGAATATGAAGTACATCTATAGTTTACTAGCCACTATGAAGAACTAGGTGCTTAACGAAATGTCAGGATACCAAACAGATTAGAATAATGTCATCAACACAGATCTTGTCTCTCTACACCTTAAAGTACCTGAAAAGCCATACAGTACAAAAACCAAATGGTTAGAGGTTTTCCGTGGGCTTGTCGGTAAGTTTTGCCTTTGAAATACACTATGGTCTCATGTTTGAAAGGTTGATAGTAAATGTGTGCAAATATTACCATTTATTGCAAGATGAACGACGCTTTCCACAGTCAGGCAAGTCCCTCCATGCGTTCTAGAGTAACTGATGAAGAGCCTGTATCCTGCAAGCACATTATTGCAATGTTTGTTTCATATCACTTCAGCTTTGTTGTTGTTCCAGCTGCGGATTATAAAAAGCAGAACTCGCCTTAACTCGCCTGCCACACTTTGTTCCAATAACTTCAAAAATTGTCTCAGTTTAATCATTTTTGGAAAGCATCTTCTGCCTTTTATAGAGCAAGATGAGCTTCTCTTGTTTGCCTCAAATCCTAAATGACCTAAAATCTTATTCCTCTTGAAGCAAACATCAACTTGTGAAGTTGCATTATCGCACAGATTGCCACACATCACTTACATCGTCTGACATCTGAAAATGATTGAAACAAGTGGATTTGAAAAATTTCCACCTTTTGTTTTAAGTTCAGACTTTCATATCTACAATGCATTTGTTGTTTTTGTTTGTTAAGATTCAGATTTGTACATAATTCTGACTCCATCGAATTATAAAGATGTTAATTCTGGGAAACAAAACAACCTGACCGACTCGGTTCTCCTGGTAACAAAGGTGAGAGCACATGCATTTATTCCGACAGATTAGCAGTATGTTTCTGTGACATTACCAAGTATCTTAGCAACAGGCTCAAACCAAATCTAAACCCTGGCGAGTGCACGCTTCATGTAATAACCTCAATGCAATCTTTTCTCTCTTTATCTAATTTTCGCCAGATTACCATATTTGGCATACATGTGTTCAGTTAGTGATCTTTATTATTAATAAGGTGTGGCGGTGCAGTTGAGGATGTGCTTTGTCTCAGCAGTGGACACGTTAGAAATGTGATTGAAGTTAAGACCTCGTCTTGTTGGAGGGTTTTTTTCTTCTTACAGCAGGCGATTGACAGGAGTCCCACACATCTTGATTAAGCCACGTTTCTTTGGCTCATCTTTGAACTCGGGAAATCAAAAACTGCTGTTGGAATCCTTAATATGGAGGTATCATTTAGAGTCAAATAGAATGCAAATTACTTGTACAATTGAAATGTCAACTTAAACATGCCTGGCCTGTGGCTACCCGAAGAAGTCATTTAAAGTCATTTCGTTGATTCAGAGTCCCGCTAATCCCTTTTCATTTCCTTTTGGTCTCAGAGGTTACAGGAAGCGCTGTGAGCGGGGGTGTGTGGGGGTGTGACACATCTGGAAATCAGTTGATTTCCACCTCCGTCAGTCTGGACAAATATGGTTTGTCATATTCAGTCATGATTTGTCCGCTATGGGCTTTGGATTAAAACGTCCCTGCACCCATCACAGCAGGACTTTCATTATTCTAATGGTCACACATTTTAACTTTTTTTTTTTTTTAAAGTCCACTGAATAAAAATATTCCTGTAAGTGCATTTTATGTGATCATTTAAACAGGAAACCAAGAAGGGGAAATGTTTGTTAATGTGGGTCTATGTCCGTTTTAGATTGGGGTCAAGTTTCAGAATAGATGTGTATTTTTAAGATTTTTTAAGACAAGAAAATTCAACACTGGTTTAATTTTTTGGAAAGTTTTGTTCTTTCACATTGTGTCCTGAATATACGTTGCTTATTGCTGTAAAATCTGTGTGTATGACATGCCTATGCCATGGGTCAGTGTCACACTAGGTAGGCTATAAAATGTATTAAAATGAAGTGATGAGAGAGATGGATGGCTGTGTCATGGCGGAGGTTGCGTCCATGTTATGGTCTAGTGGTTTTGTCGTCAATCATACATGTTGATGTGTCACCTGTGATTTAGTTTGCTATGAAATAAGATGGTCTGCTTCGTTTCAAATAATACAGTTTTGAATAAATTATTATTGTGTACATTATTATTTGAGCTTTTCACAGCATTTATCATTTAGGATTATGTAACATAATTGCCATTGTGGTAGAGTTTCATAAGCGTGCGCAGTGTGTTTTTACGAGGGCAAATTCCCAAGTGGCTACCACAATGAATTTGATTAGTAATGCCACATCCATCATCTGATTCGGTCACGTATGAAAGGATAGAGTCCAATGGCTGCTATATATCCACTTCCTTTGAAATCTATAAATTGTTACTGCTTAATAAAATAGGTGAAATCGCTCCAAAGGGGCCTTAAACAGCAGAGGCTGGGAGTATATTCATGATTTACACACACACAGCGAGAGGGCCAATGTAAACTTCAGTCACACACATGCACAAACATCCACCCTGGGACATTTACCTTTCGCCCTCATTGTCTCCATCTCATTGACACTTGGCCATCAATTTCTGCGGTATAGCGCACCGGAACGTCTCTCGGGTCGATTTGATCCGTCCGAGCAGAGGCCCGATGCGCTGTCCCCCTCCTCTTTGCCTTTAAATTGCCTCCCCCAAGGGAGTGCTTGTGTTTGCTCCTGGTGAGGGTCTATGGCCAGCCTGTTAATTTATAAAGGAGGTAAAATGCTTTCTTGAGTTGTGCCGGACTGCAGCACACTGTAGGCTGTTGGGCTGCTCAGTAGTGACTATGCCCTTCATATCTATGCAACAATAAACTATTGGAGTATTGTATGCTGAATATTAACACTACAAACTGCAGTCCATCACAAGAACATCCTGATTTATCAGATTGAACATCTCATATACAGTGTATACGTTACATGTAAAATATACTGTATGACTTTTACAGCATGTTTCATGACTTTTAGAAACGTGCTTTCAGTTTCCTCTCCTTATGTCCTAGTAACCATGAAGATGTTTGGATTCCCCCCTACCCATCACTGACAAATTTGTATGCTTAACTTGGCATGGAGACTCTGTGTGAATGGAGTAGAGAGTAGTAGGGAGTAGAACAATTAATAAGAAAGTTTCTCTGGTCCGGCCTACGGGATTCTCGGGTAAATGCATGAGAATAACGCATTTGAAAGCATGTTTTCCTCTCCGTGCGTAAGAGGTAACTTTGTAAGTTGAGAAAAGCCTCCTTTGATTCCCATTAAATGACAGCAAAAAAACAAATTGCTTTGTTTAATAGCTCCTTCAGTGTCTGGGCTTTTATTGATAGAAGATAGAGTGCTGGCCCAGTTTCCTGTTTTCCTGGAAGGCAGAGGGACAAAAGCGATAAAGTATTCTCATGAAACTTACCGGTGTCTCAGGCAGTATGCCTTGACCTCTGGGAGTTGTTGGGCCCAGTTTTGTCCCCAGTTACGAGGACCTACACAGCTGCGATTCCACATCACAGACTTTTCCATCACTGTCAGTGCTACTGGACTATAGAGCACCCCTGCCACCTTATTGTGGTTCTTAAGTGTTGCGTCTTCAGGGAGCCATTGAGGGCCCCAGCTGCCAAATAGCAGGGAGGAGCCATTTGTCTTATCTTGCTCATCTTTAGCTGAGCGCCCTGCCCCCGCACAAGCCCCAAACGGGGAACAAGTGCTGCACTGCATGAAAACACCCCACAATTGCTACTTAATGACTTGTTTTTTAGTAAGTCAATTCAGCGTTGAGTGCTTCTTCGATGTTTAAAAGAAGATTGACTGCCTGTTGTTCCTATCATAAATCACAAACATTCGTCACATCAGAGAAACTGTTCTGCATAAGAAGTAAAAGACGCTCTGAGAGATTCCTGGAGTATTTAGTTCTGAATACAGATAAAATGAGCCGTTTGGACACAAGGTTGCAGTGCATTCAGACAATTTGGTGAAAAAGAGAGCTGGCTGCGATCTGCTTGCCATATGGACTGTGTTATCACTTGTTAGAGCCTCAGTATGCTGGACGCTATGATCGTATTAGACGTGTTGACTGATAAATGTGATTTATTGATATGTGCTGCATTTGCGTCCTTTTCCATGTCTGTTTAAATTTGCTGCACTGCAAGTCTAAAGTCGGTATGGGCAGCTCAGATTCTAAAGGGATTCACCTTTATGTTGAATTTATTTATGTTGGCTTTAATTTTGATTTGTGGATCAACCCTGTCTAGATTAGATTCATAGTTCACAGTTTCACAGGGGTTTTCACAACATTTTGATGTGCATTGCTATTTTAGGATGCGGGTCACCGCTGCTATTAAATATGGAAACACAATGTTGTACTAATTTGTACACATTTAAGCTGCTGACAGCAGCGCCATTTAGTGTTTTGGGGGAAAAGTTATAGGGCCTAAAGGTGCCAATTCATTGAAGTAAGAACATTTATCCAAGGCTAAGCAGCACCAATTACTTATATCTAACCTTTGAGCTATGATCACAGATGTCCATGTGAAGAATAATCACCAACTAATCTATCTATATACAATAAATTAGAATCCATCGTATCCAAAACAAACCCAAACCTGTCAAATTCATCGGCTGTCCTGAGCTCCATTCCTCAGTATGACCTTTTCATTTCCTGACAAACTATCAGAGGTAATAAAAGCTTGGAAGTCGGGACGCTAAATGTGTTTAGTTTTTAATTATCACACTGATCCTTGTGGCAAATAACAGTACCGATCAATAGAAGCTACTGGGAAATATTCCATTCTGAATGCATAGCGGGGATTACCTCCATCTTCATCATTGTCATCGTCAACGGCAAAATCAAATTACTGCCTATGATGATTGGAGAATGCTTTGGGGAGACGTGACGGTTGTGAAACGCTGTCGGATCTTTGAATGTATTGATGCATTTGCTCATGATTCCACATTCATTCTATGTTCTTATTCGGCATTAGAAACCCTTTTTGGCCTTATTGTTCAGGAGAAAGCTCTCATAAGGACTTTGTTTATTGATTAGTATCTGAGTTGTATTAACATCAATTGGACAATACTGATTCTCTTTTTTTCTTGTATAAATGTAACCCTTAACCAATAGATAGTGTTTTGTTTAATTTTCTTCATGGGCATATGTTTAGCTTTGTTTTCACATTTTGTACCACCTTCTCCCCAAGTTTGTACCTGATCGGGGAATGTGTGTGTGTGTGTGTGTGGGGGGGGGGGGGGGGCTCATGAAACCTGCCTAATATGAGCAGCCTCAGCATGAGAAGGTGAGTTTCTTGTTTTCCCAAAGCTCTGTTGGAGGTAAAGAAATCACCAAGACGAGACACGCCACCGGGCAAAGAAAGGGGGGAGCAATAAATTAATGGATTAGTCGGGCAGGAAAGAGTAATCTTTGCTGGGCCATGCCAGTGTGACAGTGAGTACGGAGTTTGAAAGAATCCCTTTAACCTAACTGTATATTTAAGGCTTTGGTTCTGGCTACTGTCCCATAATTACCTTTTGTTTGTATGAGGGATTGACGGGCGTGGTGGGGTTTCGACTTCCTGCACAAACAGCAGGGACAAACCGAGCCCAGAATCCAATGATCGCACAAATCACCACTGTCAAACTTGGAGTGAGGACATATTGGCTCAATTCTATTCCTTTAATATTTATTATAATTGTATGGTAATGTAAGTACGAGTTCTGATACGTCACTCTGATTGGCAGCTTATGTCACACTTTCAATTCGATTCATTAACTCACTTGCAGGTAAAAGTTGGCTTTTTAAACCTATACATGGATATTGATGGGGGAATCAGGGCTCAGAATTCGGGCTGTCTGAATTTCTTTGACACTGATTGAATTATCAATCTAATAAGGTGATTTACCAATGCGTGATTAAACAAATTGGCCAATAAAGTACTACTCATAGACATTTTCATCCTCTTCCACTTGGTGGGCCATGTAATGTGTAACGGTCTTGCTGGTATTTTCCGACATTCTGGGGTCATTGACGGTGATGGGACAAATTCCAAACAGGCTGACTCACTTTGTTGTTGCTGTGTTTGCTGGAATGTGTCCTTTCTGGCTGAACTGGACTACTAACCTTTCACAAGTCACAAGTCATAAGCTGAAATTAAAGGCAGTTTGTTTTCTCTAGCTGGGCTTGATTAGCAAAGGAAACATTGGGTGCACATGCAACATTTATAAAGTTTCTTAAGAGCATAAGTGCAGTTTACATAGGCTCTTGTCACAGAGGCAAAAGGTCAGCAAGAGGTCAGTGTTTGGAGAAGCACATTAAATGTTGTTTTACCCCTCAGAGTTATTTTTAAGACTTTATTGACCACATCTGGCCCCTGTGAAATATATGGAGACTAAGCTATGGTTGGCAAATATATCACACTCAGTGCTATGATAACTTTCAGCTGTATGAAGTGGCTTTGACACTTAAAGTAAAGAGAATGATGGCAATCAATCAATAAAACTCAAACTTTATAGTTCATCACAGTATTCCTTTTACTTCAGTTCTTTAATAACATTTGATAGCCTGGAAGCACCACTGGAACACCATAGCTTTGATCGCAATACCAAATACAAAAGAATAGTAAAAATACAATTTTACCCAATGATGGAATTATGAGGGCAGCAATATTTCTGTCAAGTCTATTTTATGACCCTATATTTTCTTACTGCGAGATGGAAATTGGCAAAAAGAAAAAAGACTTCAGTCAAAGTACATTTTGAGATTAGTTTCACTTATCTTGACAGATATATGAGCTCTGGCATACAGGACAATACAAAGTGTCAGTGAGGAGTATGATGTCTTCAAACATAAATCGATGGACAGTAAAAAGCATCGCTGAGTGTAAAGGGAATTGGAATTGCGGTTGCAGTAGTCATGAATTCGCTGGCAAATCTAAAAACCTCTTTCAGTTGTGGCAGAACAACTGAAATTTGTCCTTGTTTAGCCAAAACTCAATGTTGGCTTCAGCCACAATGCATGGCGCATGCCACAGAGCAGGCACACTGCATGAGGGAGGTCAGGGTTTAATCCCAGGATGGTGACAGCTAATATTCAGATCTGAATTCCACCTTGATTGGTCTGATCACTTATGACCTCCATAAACATCTGAATGTTCTATTTCTTTAACAGACCAAAAGTAGAATTTATGTCTGCAATAGTATTGATCCATTCTCCCGGCATCTTCATGTCATGGTGTGGCATCACGCACAGCAGCAACCACAGTGAAATGACACGAGAAGGCAACAGGAAGTTACTATAGGATAGCACTCTGAAACCTAAACATCTTTCAGTGTCGAATGGCATAGCGGAACACTTCCTGAGGCAAACAAGGACAGTTAATCTATGGCAACTGGACCTGCTAATAAAGGCTTGAAGACGTTTCACCTCTCATCTGAAAGACTTCTTCAGTTCAGACAGACTGGTTGGGATTCCCAGGATTTGACCTCTGTGGATTTGTTTGTCAGTGTCGTCGGTACTCCTGATTAGTCATAATCAGGGCCATTACTTCTTTCTGAGGCAACTGAAAATATTTGTATCTAACTAAACTTATTACTTCATGTAAAATAGCTTTTACAGGCATTATTGTATTGTGTTTTATGGCTCTATGTGTATCCACTCTACTGACTTCTGCAAACAGGTAAGTAAATGCCACATATTGGCAAAAAGGCTGAACGCACAAGCAATATGTTTGATTTATGAGAGTTTGTAAGACAGTACATAGATGGCTGTAACTGTAAGTCACATATAAGTGGAGGCTCTTACAACCAAGCTGCTCTATGTGAAGTAAAGGTCCTCTAAGAATCAAACACATGCTGGAAAGGAAAATCAATCTACATAAAGGGGTAATGGCCATAACATAGACTCTTAAACAATAATATAACTTAGCCATAAAGTGTCTTTCTGCACAGAGGAAACTAAGAGCAGACCCACAACCCACATTGAGGAGAACATCTGTCCCCCCAAGCAAATGAGTGATCACAGAGTGGCTAAAAAGTTAAAGAATTCCCATTTTTCAAAATTGTATATGATGCTTGTGTTGAAAGCCAAAGTGCCGCGTGTGTTGTGGCTGCACATGAGCCAGTTTTGGGGTTTCTGTCCCTTCCTGACCCAAAACGTTTGGTCCACATCAAAGCTGTAACACATCTGGTTCTCAGTAGAGGCAGAGGGCAGGTGGACACGAGAGGTCTTCATTCTACCAGCGGGGGGATGTCAGAGGGTAGCGGGGGGTTAGCGGCAACACAGAAATGCTCACCACACTCCGCTGAGATTAATCAGAGTTTAGAGAAACAGGATTGCCATTTCCTGGATGAGTGTTGGAAAATTAGCTCAGCAATAAATCTCACTGCGTTTGGTCGTCCTGAAATGTTTATCCGTTTATTTTCATATTGAAATCACTACCATGTATTTGTCATGCTTTCCCTCATTTTAAATGCTATAGTTTTTCATGTGTCTATGTAGAATATCATGGATCATGTATATCATAGCATTCTTCATTAACTATGTGTAGTACAAATTTTGTTTCAACTGTAACAATGATGTTAAAAGTTTCTTCTTCTACTCCTTCTTCACTGTCAGGAATACAAACTCTATAGTGACATGAGCATAGAGGAATTTGGGACCAATGTTGAAGATAATTGCAGAAAACAGACACACACACACACACACACACACACACACACACACACACACACACACACACTAGTGCACACACTTGGTTTAATTTTATACAAGCAGTTTTTGCTGGCAACTAGTGTGTTCTCAGTGCAGCCATCCTGTTATAGCAATTTGAGTGGCAAGTGCATCAATAAATAAGTATTCAGGTATTATGTTTACGTCTATGTGAGAGAAAGATGAGAGAAAGGTGAGACAGATTTTGTGTGAGTGTGTGTGTGTGTGTGTGTGTGTGTCCATATAACCTCTGAAACCATGGCAAAGTCATCCTGTGGAAGATTGCTGGCAGGCCCAGGGTCAGGGGTCACCCCTCTCAGGGAATTGTCCCTTTAAAAGGTTATCTGGGCCTCAGTTTGGTGCTATGATGCGATTTCAGTTTGTAATTGTGTATGATTGAAATAATATATAATATCAAACAAGCTCTGAAGGTCATCTTTTTCCCATGGTCCCCCTTTTTTCTCATCTGAAAAGAATCGTCTAGCCAACCCATCAGCAAGCCGTAGAAAAAACTGTTAGAGGGAAGAAAGTTGAATGTGTAAAGTAGATTTAACATGCTGATGAAATGTTCCGCTAAAGCAAAGACGTGATTCCGTTACTGTAAATTTTATCCTTAGTAAATAATTTTTAAACCTGTGCTTTAGTACGATAGTCTCCCCCTCATCTGAATTGTAAATATACTTATGACAAGGCATTTTGTGTACCGTTTGTCAGATGTGAAAATCCCCCATCGTTTGAATTGAAGAAAGAACATCATTTTCTTTGCTCCTCTCCTTTTCTCCCATTGCCTGTTTGTTGGTTATTCCTGATTAGAAAGGATCTCCATCTGCCTGTGTGGAGCTCGTAAGCCCGCTCAGATCTCTGCTTCTTGTTGGGTGAAAGCTCAGCTAAATCCATGCAAGCCTAATGTTTATCCAATGTGAAAATAATTACTCAAAAGTGTTTTTCTTAATCCTGATAATTAGAGCGCGAAAAGGAAGATCAGTGTCACTGTATATCACCGGGGCCTGGCGATTGACTTCCTGGTCGCTGTAAGTTTCAGGTGAAGATGGGAGCGGATAAAGGTTAGATTAGGCCTAATCCGGAGCAGCAGCAGCCCTTAATCTGTTATGATACAAGGATGATCACTTAAAAAGGTCTGGATCCGGGGCTCTGCCTCCTGGTTGGGCGGGAGAAGGCTCGACTGGGACCCGTCTTAAAACCTGCTTAGTGGCACGGTGGCGCCAGCAGCTGTGAGCACTTGTGGACGATCGTGGATAGAGAGCAAGAGAGAGAAAGAGGGAAGGGGAGAGTGCGAGACAAGGGAAGACATCTCAATATTATCCCATGCCTGGGTTTCCCCATTGAGGGCGGACAGGGCTTAGAGGGGAAACCTGTTGTCAGCCAATAATCTCAAGATCAACAAGCAGGTTTGAGTCCAGGGCTATGATTTCACTGTGGTGCATCAGGGATCTGCAAAATGAAGCCTGGAGTGGCATTAAGGGCCCACATGGAAAACAGCTCATCTTGTTAGAGAGCCAGGGAGGCAGGAGACGAGCGACCCAGTGATATTGGACGGAACGAGAATTCAGTCGTCTCTCCAGATTGTATTACAGAACTCCAGCGGGACGGGAGTGTGGGCAAAAGGGGGATTAGGGGATGAAATTTGCATTGCTTGGTAAAGTAGGGCTGGAAAAGATGGCAGGGTGGCAAGGTGTGTGGTTGGCGTCGCGTCATCGAGACGCTGGATGGCAGAAATGCTTGAGAGGACGGCAGAGATCTGGATACAGCAACGCATCGAGTCTTTCTTTAGTATCAGGCGGAAAAATATGTCGATTCCATATTGTGACATACGTACAAAGAGGAAAAACAGTCACACACACACACAGACGCATACACACACGGTTTGAAGTCTCTCTGCACATCTCGTTTCTTCTCTTCATAGGTGACAATAAAAATGTATTCATTAAGTTTCATTTAGTGTGATAAGACCTGAGCAAAAATGTAAAAATAAGTAAACAAATGATTTTTTAGCACACAGAAAATATCCAGCGGCTTGTATTGACACAGAACTACAGTATTGAGTGTGGAGTCATGAGCATCACAGTTCAGTATAGGATATTGAAGAGTGCCACTGGTAATTGCTTGCATACTTACCAAGCTGTTTTATATGATAATAAGCAGACGGAATCAATTTACGCATATGCTTATTGACTTTCTTAGCGGCCTATTGATTGGCACAGAAATAACTGGACACCCAGTTGCCTAAAAGATCTTCATTATCTCATTTGCTGTGTTTTAATAACATTACAGTTAAAATGCCATTTTGTTTTACAAGCTCACGAGTCTCCTGCTAATGTTGTTGACACTAAACTGGACTAATAGTCGTATTGATTATTGGTAATTTGATCTGAATGTCATCCTCAATTGCTGGATCTGTCACAGACAAAGTTGAACGTCCCCCCAACTGATGAATTCTGTTTACATGTATTTTGGCAGGAATCAATCACCTTATTATTGGTGCTGAATTGTATGTGCAGATTGTAATTACATCCCCGTGATAGACGCGCTCACTTTAATCAGCCTCTGAATCACTTAAAATCAACAGGCATTCGTCTCACACTCATAAGATGAAACACTCTACATATGGCTGTCATGTGAAAACCTCCCATCGCCACAATTTAATAATTTCATCATATAAAGCAAAATATTTAAGATTTAAGATTTCAGATTGTTAATGAGTCTCCCTGAAAATCAGTTTTAAGGTGTCTGAATGGCTCTGAAAGTGTAAGTGAGCATGTAAATGTAAGATATGAGCAACAGCAGAGTAGATTTACCGTCAAAAATATATTGACATACCGTACATTAAGCTTAAACATCTCCATCATTGTCTTGGAACAGGCATGCTGTAATATCCCAGATTATTGGCACCATTTCAGAATACAACACGCAGCAGATACCTAAAATTGTGTTTCCCCACGATCTCCTCTTCAAGTGATCATAAAAGAGGAATTAAAGTCCCTCAATATCTCCTTATTTCCTAGAGGACATAGAGTGACTTTTTCTGCTTTTGTTTTTTTATGGTAATTTTCTGTAATTAAGAATCTAATCAAAGCATATGCTAAACCATGCTTTTAATAAACATATGAGCTCCTGCCCACAGAGGATGGGGAGCTGCTCCGTTATGTGCTTATTATTAAATTCCTGCGCTCCATTGAATGAGAAAGATAAAAAAGAAAGAGGATGAAGAGGAACCAAGGTAGTCACAAGTATGTTTTAATCACACAATACAATTTTTTTTAAATGTGTCTCAATTCAAAGATGGCCAAAACGGACTCGAGCCACTGGGTGAATGAAAATTGGTGCAGATTTATCACAGGATATTTGATTGGATAATCATCTTTAAATTGAGGGTGATTTGATATTTATGGCTGAAAAAATGGTACAACCCCATTGACCCCCCAGCATAAATGGATGGAACAGCGGTCTATATTTGCAATGTTGTTTATGCCAGTTTATTGCCAAGTCTTTCCCCGATTCTTTGAAATGGAGTCTCATTATATTCAAGCTAGTTCTGGCTGATTTATCGGAGTGACTCTGGTGAGCACAGAAGGGCATGTGCAATCTCTTTTGTCTGGATATAAAAGAATAAATATCCTGCTAAATCCAGAGTGCGCGCGGGGCTGGCTAAAGCTCCCGTTCAGTATTCACCGCTGCGTCTCTCTTTGCTCTTTGGTTCCACCATCCTGGAACTTTCCTCCTGCCTCGCCTCTTTCTGCAGCGAGATGGAGCAAAGGCGGGAGCGAGACAGCGGGGAAGGGAAGGGAGGGGAGGAAAATGAATCGGAGCTGGCGTTTGATGTGTTGATTGGGAGAGAGGCGAGGACAGCAGCTGCACTCGGAGCCCTCCCCGGGGAGAGCAGGCTTGATAGCTAAATGAAGACCTCTAGTGCTTTCTTGTTAGCCAAGATGGATCCCGCACCCAGATGAAGCGCAATTAGTCAATGGCAGCAGCTTTAGGTGTCCACCGATCACAAGGCACAAGTCTGCGCTTCTCAGGGGCAAAGCTATGGGCAGTTAGCGCCCCGGGCTGTGTCCTAGCCCCGCTGGCCTTTTTTGGGCCTCTTTACCACTACAGAGGAGAGAGGAGAAATCCCAAGCCAAAAGGCGCTGCAAAGAATCTCTCGTCAAATGATCCCTCTGGCATTTGGGATACAGCTGTGCACGTCTGATCAGAGCGAGGTGGGCACGGTCCAGCCAGCTCACTTTGACTAAGAAGTGCTTTCTCTTAGATCTGAGCGCCTTTCTCATCTGACACATAAAAAAGGAAGAATCCTCAATAGACTTTCAGTTTGCCCATCAGTCAGCTATTAAATCCCCTTTGTCTGTGCAGGCCCACTGGCATACTGACAAGGAAGAATTGATTGCTGCCGTATCGTACATTTAAGAGTAGGCCAACGTGCGGCATGTCACTGAGAAACAGTCCCCGTCTCTGACCATCACAGTCACACTTCCATTACCGCTCTTCCCCCGCCATATTTCAGTTTTTGCTCCTTTTCCATATTTCACCCACCAGTCAAAACAAAGCAGCTCAGTCATCTGAAACAATAACAAAATATGTTTGCTTTTGTCTGCCGTCTACCGGCGCTCCATCCCCTCAGCAGGTCCTCTTCCTCGGCTGCTGTTGCTAATGCCACTGGAGCGATGCAACGTGGGGAAGTTTGTGCCACTGCATGATGAAGCGTTCTATTTATATTAAAATGAGGGAGCTCCTCTGGGAGATATAGAGGAGAATGGAACAACAAACATGGAGCTTTAGAGACGAAGGGAAGTGTGGGGGGGACCAGTGACAGCAAAATGGCAACTCCTCCATACAAAGTGGCCCTAAGGACCTTAGGAAGAGTTATAATATGAATGGTGGCATCGAGGAGGGCCATGTGGGTGTACTGCATACAATCTGCACTTTGCCATAAAACAACACCTACGGTAATAAAGTAAACCCCTTAAATCCGCAGACCACGCTGCACTATCCCTGCAAATTGGTGGTACTTTAGATTTGTTTTACTGTGTCAATTCACTGACCAGTAGTGTAGTAGCTTGGGCCGGCCTCTGATGGATTGCCGAATCTTCCTCTGTTTGTTGTAGTACTTGTCAGCGCACCGTATTTGTCAGGGTATTGACTGCTGTCATTCAGGGGGAGGGGGGGGGGGTTCCTGGAAATGATACCACGTAGGAGTGTGTGGTGATAGCGTGGGTGTGAGAAACTGTTCCACTATACGTCCTGTGACCTTTGAATATGGTCATGCGTGCCTGTTGGCTGGATAGATGCTTTGATGGATGTAAAGGTAGATAGATAGGTGCTCAAAATAATTTAGTTAATTATTTGAAGGGAATTTGACCACAGACCAGTATCAGTATTGCACATCATTATAATAGGGGCTCGTGAAAAAAAAAAGATCATCCCCTACAACGACTTGCCCTAATAACCTATATTATCGTTCAGCCATGGTAATAAAGGCCACTGGGCAATAACAGCTGGGTTTTCCTCTTTCTCTCCAAGAGCCCAGGCGAGAGTGGAGGAGAATGGACCCTGGCCCTGCAGCCTGTCTAGTTAATTAAGCTCAGGGGTGAAGCGTTATTTGTGGGAAAGAATCCAATTATTTTGCTTCTCCACTGCCGAAGAAGAAAGGGGTTTGTGTGGCGATGATGATGAAGATGATGATGATACCACTCAGAGGCAAGATAGCCACTTCAGGACTTAAGGAGTTCATTCTTTGTACCTCGGCTGCTCCCCTTCCCCTTCCTGGATTATCTGATTCCCGTATGTTACCCCTCGTCTTTTAACAGGACCGGTGATATTACATTTGGTGAAGTGCGAATATGATTGTAAATGGTTCAGAAACACAAAAATCTATCATGTACAGTTCCGCGAGCCTGCTTCATTTTTGGTGGGAAATTCTAGATGAAAGTATTTCATGTATGCCCTTGTTAATTGTAGCTTCAAAGCAAAGAGGCTTATATGAAACAAAAGAACCAATTAAAATAACTGAAACCTTAATTACGACTCTAACATCTAAAAAGGAGAAAGTTATATCCCTGTCTGTCTGTGTGTGTAATAGATGGCCTTGTTAGAGCACTGTTGCATTGCGCAATGCAATTGGAGCCCTTCGGTAGGTTGTAGATGCAACACCAAGAGACAACTGCACAACCTTACTTTATAAAGATCAAAATATAGATGTTTGTGTGTTTAAGTTGTGATTTATGTGTGTTCATTTTGTTTTATTTCCCTCTGCTGTACATTGCACCTCTGAAAGATCTATTGGCATTCAGGCAGGTGTTCTGTACCGTCTATTGCACTGGAATTCTTTTGTTAATTCTATACTTCTGTATACTCTGGGGTTTTTCTGTTTCTCATGTAAGCACATATTATTTATACATACAAAAGCTCCATGTGGTCGTCAACATTAAACAGGAAAAACGCACCCATTCATTCTCCTTACTCTTTTTTTCTTATTCAGGGTCACAAGAAAACACTTATTCTTCACTCATATTCAAAATGTTGTGAATGGTATATTTTTATATTTACAGAATATCTTTACATGTGTGATCAATACATGCAAAGAGTGAATAAAAATACAACACTTGGAAAGATGGAGTCCGGTACATGCTGCTGGTTGTAAAGTCATACTGGTACAGATGAAGAAGGTGTTTAAAAAAAACCCCGACATGAATAATTTAAGGGCCAATTGATAGAATGTATTTTAAACATGTTGACCCAGATGTTGAATCATTTGGGAAAATAATGTGTTTTGTTTTGTTTTTTAAAAATTTGGAATCATTCAGTGGAAGTGAATCAACCGCAGATCGGATAGTTTGATACTACTGATTTTACCAATGTGAGTATTGCACAACAATGCATTTTGAACGATCCAATCAATGTGGAAAAAACTCTACCTGTCACATGTGTCATGTCTTTTTAATTGGAATTTAGCTTGAACAAACCTGAGCCTGTTTGATGTCACTGTTTGCGTGTGTTCACGTGCACACACACAAAGACAGTTTCACTCTTTCATCTCTGCACTGGGAGACCCGGGGCCCCTAATCTGTGCCCACGAGAGCTCACCCTGTTCTCCCCTCCTGAACTTTGTCTCGGTGCGGGTCACCTCGCCAGGGCCCACAGGGGAGAGGCAGCCTCAGCCAAGCCCCTAATCCTGGGGAGTCGATAGATGCGAGCATGGCTGCAGGCCTCAGCTCTGCACATGCACCCCAGGGAGAGCTGCTCATTTCAATAAATGTAAAGTGATGCTGTCCACGAGCAAACATGAAAACCGCACTCACACACACACACAAGCGCACTTGCACACATACCCACACATGTGAGCCAGAGCTCATATGTACGCAGATGTGATCGAGAATTGCTTGTCCTCGGGGCAAAATATGGAGGAGTGATCCGGTGATGTAGTTAAATGACAGGCAAGCGAGTGGAACATTTGCTCGCTTGATGCTGTCGATGCGTCGCTGCTGCCCTGATAAGACCTTATTTACATTTGTCAGGGTGGAATTGATTTCTTTTTTGCCCTTTACAGACTGCTCAAACTGCAGACAGGAAGGAAGATGTGTGGCGTGCCTGCAGTAAAGCTGAGAATGTCCATCAAAAGTACACTTCTATTGTAAAACTCTATCAAAAATCTAATCTATGCTGAAATTCTATCGCATCATGGATAGACAAAACATTCAACACAACAATCACCTTTATGTGTGTGACGGGGACATTGTGTTGATGTTAACCCCCTGTGGAGAATACGATGGTGCGACATCTGGGAGTGATGTGTTTCAGCTGCGGTGTGTGTGTGTGTGTATGTATACCCATGTGTGCATGTGCACGTGGAAGCATACCGTGTGTATGTCTGTGTATGCGCTCCGTATGTGTGTGTGTCCAGGGGTGATAGGTATGGGAGACACAATGAAATGGGTGGCTGAGCGGGTGCCTCCCACCATTAAAACACTAAATGGGCAGCCGGAGGTCCCTGTGAGTGTGTGAATGAGCAGGAGTTCTCCTGGGAGGTTGAGGTCACTGGGTTTCTGATGGGACTGTATGATTAAGGTCAGGCCCAGCTACTAATGTGACTGTGTGTGGCGTTAAGATGGATGCCAAACTCTTGAGGGTTAAGTTCATGATTTTTTTAACAGGCCAAGGTTAAGATCAGACACCGACAAAGAAAACACACTAATGTAATTGTCGTGTGGGAGCAAACAGTTGCTGTTTTAGTTTCCTTGGATGAAGAAGAGAAGGCCACAATATCTCAAATGACACACATGAAGAATATATTATCACAAGTTGTTTTGTATTTGGCAAGTTTCCTTTCTGACCACCATTGGATTTAAGAAGGCTACATATTGTTGTAATCATCAACAACATGTAGCACATTTATTTTGTCATTTTTCTGCGCTCTGTTTATTCTTTTGGAAATAAAATGTACAATGAAAACAGTCTAGACTGAACAGTAACATCGGGTAGTTACCAGCTCTGGTTGCCACGACACTTCATTAAATTTTAATGAGATCTAAACAATGCAATGATATTTTTGACAGCTCCAAGAGGGGCCACTTCCAATGATACTATCAATAAAACATCATCACTGGATAATGACATTCCCGGTGGTCCTCACCTATAGCCATTCCAGTGCCGGACTGACTGACAGACAGGCAAACAGACAGGCAAATAGATATATCTGACCTCCAGTATTAGGGGTATTTCACTTATAGCTACCAGACGGGCCCCTTCGCCATAGAAGTGTTTATTAACAAGCCCGCCCCCCCCACAAAAAAAATAAATTAGAAGTGGCCCTCCCTGCCCATCTTCTTCAAATCAAACTCTAAAAGATTATTCCACATAATTATACTAAAGGGCAATTGGTTGATATGTGGCAGGGTCGGAGGTCATGGCCTGGTATAAGCAATCTGTAGGCTTTGGTTGGCAGGCGGTAATACGCAACCAGGCATCAGCCTCTAACCCTATTCCCCAGGCTGATTGCTACCTGTCACCTCCCTTCAACTCATGTAAATTGCGCCTGGTTTCTGCAGCTGGGGGGGGGCGGGTTGGGATACGTGGATTTGCTGTGTGTACGTGCGTGTTTGTGAGGGTGTGTATGCACTTGTGAATCCCGCAGCTGTGTGTGTGTGTGTCTGTGTTTAAGTTGGGGCATGTGTCCACTCTCCGTCGGTGCCGTCCTGCCGCTGCTGTTTGGTGGTAATGGCTTCCTGGGGCAATCAGAAGGAGACACTTTCTTGACTCATCTCCTTTAATGGCGTGTCCTCCTCGGGCTAAAATTGAACAGCCCCGACATGGCCTAAGGCGGCCGATGAAAATTCAATAATTCAGCTCGGTCAACGTCCTGTCATTTCTTTTTGGGGAGGGGACCGGGAGTATAATTACGCTGCACTAACTGAGATTTGTACACAACTGGGTTTGTGTGTAAGTGATACCTACTGCGTTATACAGTGGGAGGGAGTTGACCGTGACCTTGATGTGGTCATCTGGAGCCGGTTCGTTCGAGCAGGCAAAACAAAAATTACAAGTAAAAAATGTGACTCTGGTTCTATACGAGTGTGTTAGTTGGGAGTCGTTATCGCAGGCAGACTTTGTGAACGTGATGAATTTAACTGCAGTTCAGGGAGAAGTGCCATAAAAGCAAAAGTGATAAAGTTTCAAGTTCCATCAACATGTCTATACAGGAGCCATCCTTTAGAAAATAGGCGGCCTGTTTTTAGTATCTAGAGAGTCGTGGCTGACCACAGCAACATCTGGAAAAAATTTAGAAGAAAAGTATGAGGAAATCTGGCATTTTTGATTAATAACAAGTAAGAATAACAAATCTTGACCAGGTAATTTAATATGACATTAAAAACATTAATCTGCTTACTTATCAGTTGTAAATAACTTGTACGTCTATTATTGTCTATAGTCCCTTAACCTGTAAAAACATTCCTTTCTAAGGTTATTACACATCAATGCCTAAAATCAGGATTTTATGCTGATGTAATCAAATCATAAAAATATTTTAGCAAGTATTGTACTGGAGGACTAATTTGCTATGTTTTCTAATTGAGTTCTGTATATTAAACCTTTTCACATATCAAAAAAATATATACAGATAAATATGTCACAAAATAATGAAGTGTACCCTACATGTGCTTTATATACGTTTTATAAATTCATATTGATTTTTTTTCTCTCCCATGTCAAACACGCATCTCTCATTTTCCGCGAAAGAAAAGAAAAATTAGAGATGGAAAACGAGTGCGATGCTGCAGCCTGAGCGGGCGGTGGGTTGAGTTGAGAGGTGTGGGGCGGCCTCTTGTCAGTTTTTATATGACATTATTATTCTCTGGGTTATAAATTCTGGCATGTTAAGATCTCCGACAACAACGACATAAAATTCAATCAATGACGCCTCCTCTCTCCACCTCGGGTCTGGGCCCAGGAGCTCGGCCTGGGTGATAGTTCCTAAATCAAAGCGCCGAGCGTTCTGCATAATTGCACAGCAGCAGTGGCCCCGGGGTTGGGTCGCGAGCGGTGGCCTCACAGCTTTATGGAGTTAATGTGAACGGCAGTATAACACACCGCTTCATAAAACACTACGGCGCTGACATCTTGCCAAACAGGGTCCATGTTTATTTATAACTGCTGCCTGTGTGGAGGTGATGGTCCGTCATATTGCTGCATTTGGGTCAAAGCCTGGCAAAAAAAAAAAGTACTTTGTTACAGACTACATTTCTGCCACTCTTTCTATGGTTTACTGTTAAATGCAGACATTTCTTTCATGACGACAGATGTGATTTTGAGTCTGCAGCCATTAGAGATTTTGTTTCTCTCTGTCAAAGGTCAGCATATTCTGGGCATTGTGTTCAGTTTAATACAGTGCCATATATTAACAAAAGCAATATTTGGATTCGCAAATATTGGTGCCATTTTATGAAACCTAAATATCTTTATTCATGTTTGAATTTAAACTGTAACTCATTTCGGCAATTAGCTGTGAGTAAATGCTACTCGGCGTCCGTCTGGATTTATTTTAGTGCGTTTCAAATTCAAGCACAGAATAATGTCTTCACAATGTGCCGGTAATGATGCTTAAAACGTGTATAAAAATAATCTACAATTATTTATTTGTGTGTGTTTGTGCAGGCATGCATTTTTCTGCTCACACCAACACAGGCCTCTGCATCTGCATGCTGCTGGTTGTCTGGCTGGTGATTGCTTTGATTGATCATTATCTGATGGCCTCTTAATTAGAATGCTAATGAGGAGGAGGTTTTCTGCCCGGCCCATCTCCTGTTCCGTGCCTTGTCTCTAAAATGAGGCGTAATGGAAATGCTGTAATGGAAATGACACAGGCGACGAGGGATGGATGATCCCCCAGTTAATAATTCCAATCTGTTAATCAATGGAGTGGTCGATCGGCTGCCACACACAGCAGCGACACCAGCCACAAAGCTTTTGGCGTCAGCACCCTTGGTGAAAGGGATTGTGGGAGACAACATTTTGAGTTTGGAAGGTGTGACTTTTTTTTTTTTTTTTTTTGGAAGAGACAGGAAATAATTTGTTTGTTCTCCTCAATACCTATACATGAAAATAGATTCAACATCTTTGCTTTTAATTATGTAGAATAAAATAACAGCCGCTCCTAATTCACTGAGACTTTGCTTTGTTCACAAGGTTACATGAACACAGGAATAAATCCCTTTTCTCTCCAGGTGATGGTTGTGGGGCGCTGGGGGTGGGTTTGTTTGAGATCAGCGTGTGGAACGAAAACGTATTAACAGCATAATAACAAAAGATTATGTTCATCTGGGGCGAGGCCCTCCGTTTTCTCGCCCGCGCTGACTGTGAAGTCTTTATTCTGTGAGCCTGCAGCACGCTGCACCCTTAAAAAGGTTATTATGTTCCCTCACTGTGGCTGCACCGGCCCACAGAGCTCCAATATTGTGACGGGGGTCGCCTGTACCACATTAGAGCCAATAAATGTGCGTTGGCACTACTCAATTTAAAGTAAAGCCCCCTTTCCCTCCTACCTCCCTTCTTCATTCCTAATAGGGTATTCCAGCAACGCATCTAATAAGTTGTGGGATATCTGCTGTGGGATAGGGCTGAATATTTCTCTCCTCTCTGTCTTCTGTTGTTGCTGTGGGAATTTGTTATTTTGTTACTTTGTATGAAACATCAATGCTTGCTAAGATTGTTTTTATTTCTTTGCATTTAGCTATGCAGACCTTTATGGGACAATGACATAGATTTGTTAAATAGAAGATTTCTCACGTTGCTGTTGTCATTCAAATTACCAAAATAAAATGTCTGGCTTCACTCTTTTACCCTCTGGTAACGTTGCCTTTGTCACTATCGAGGCGACACATTTAGTGTTCAGTCTTAAACTCCGGGTCCAGTTGCTTATTGTGGCTTTTAAAGAAGTTAAGGTTGGCAAATCTAAACGCATTCTAAGCTTGGTGATTCTCTGATGCCTATCATGGGAGCTAATATCAACCTCGGGGATCATCCAAAGCCCACTGCGTCCACAGAGGACTCCGAATGCATGAGGTGTGTGTGTGTGTGTGTGTGTGTGTGTGTGTGTGTGTGTGTGTGTGTGTGTGTGTGTGTGTGTGTGTGTGTGTGTGTGTGTGTGTGTGTGTGTGTGTGTGTGTGTGTGTGTGTGTGTGTGTGTGTGTGTGTGTGTGTGTGTGTGTGTGTGTGTGTGTGTGTGTGTGTGTGTGTGTGTGTGTGTGTGTGTATGCGGGGCAGAGATAGAATTTGAACTATTTTTGATCGAACACAAACATGTATAAACGCTTTTCTGCAGGAACAGTAAAAACTGAAGGCCATGAATAATTTCCACACACACACACACACCCCTCCATCCTCACATCCACCAATGTTACCACATTGAAAGTCTGTAAGTAATGAAGAACATCCTCCAATGGCAGGACAAGCACTTTCAATGACTGATTGGTGATTGATTGCCCACAGAGCACCTCCCCAACGGTCACTGTGTGAGGGTTTTCTTTTCATCTTTTTTCATCCTTACAGAGAGCGAGTGAGAGAAATGGAGAGAGAAAGGATAGAGGGATAGAGGGAAGAGGAGCATGAATTCATTAAATGTGCCAAACCCTCGCCTCTAAAATTGATCTCCTGTTTTTTTTTTTTTTTTTTTTGAGCCATTGCTCGATCTCATCTGTATTCCAGATCCATTCCCAGATGATACCACCTCCATCAAGAGGCAAATGCAACAGAATCATAAATCTCCTTTTAAAATATACCGACTTAAAACCTGTGCATGTTCAGCACGCTGCGGGATGAGATCCAATTAAACATCGCCCCCATTAGAAGTTTATGTAAAAGGTTTGTGCTTGTTTTTTTTATATTTTCATATGGTCTGGCATTAAATAAGTACTTTTCAAAGGTGTTGAGGACTTAAGTGTTCAAACCTTCCCGGAAGAAATGCTTCAAATATACTTCCCTGTCTGAGTTCATTAACCAAATGGTATCCATTTATCCTGCCTGAACCCGTTCCCGCCCCACAGTGAGAATGATGAGACACTTCCTTCCTCCAAAGCGTCCAATGACAGAGCCCGCGGTCTTCTCCAGCATGGCGTGTCTTCCTTAAACACGCATTGATTCGAGGCGTCGCCACATTAAACATTAACCGGGGCATTCCTGCCCTCCCCTCATGAACACTGGGGGCAATTAATAGAGCAGTAATGGCGGGGGAGAGGGAGGCGGGGGAGGGCGACAGATCAGTTCAGGCAGACGGTGAGTGATGACCGGTCTGTTGCCACCTGTTCAGTGTGGAGGGAAATGAAGTCGAACCTTGGCACCCCGCTGTGAGACGCTGATTGAAATTTACAAGGCTACACGCACGCCACTGACAGCCATGTCGGATCGGCCGCATTGAGGAGGGCCAGACGTGTAACTGGGGGGGGGGGGAACGCAGGCTTCGTGCTAAACACTGCGGGGCTGCCGGATATGAAAGCAGGGCAGAGGTAATTTATTAGCATTCGGCATCAGGGGTTTGGTCACACACTTTGATTAAACATGACATTTAATACACACAGGGACAGGAGCACGTAAACATCAGGGTGTTTGATGAGGCGTCTATTATTCTGTGTTTATTTCATGCTTCTGGAGTGAGATACACAGAATATTTTTATATGATGTCACCTATTTATTATAAGTTAATGTATTGCTCGGAATTACAGTAAATCAATCTTCTAAATTCCTTTTTGTTTTGTCATTTAGGACAATTTTATTCCATGTACAGTAGTGAAATACCGCAACAACTACAATAACTATATACGCCGTTTTACCAGAGAGCTGTAAAAACAACTTCATGTTCTTAATGTCTTCCCTTCTTTTGTCATTTGCTCTCCCTAACAAGGCCTGACAGGTCTAAAGTGGCCCTGTTTGTTCTCCTTTATCAGGCAGGCAGCTCCTGGCCTCTTGTATTCAGCACACACTACAGTGGAACCAGATGTCCTTTTGCCAGCGGCACAACTTTCAAGTTGACAAGGTCCCCCAAGAGAATGGGGGATGGATCGGTGGCAGGCAGAATTTGTGACTAATAGCCAGTTTGATGTGACAGGGCCCCGCCGTCTGGGGAAATTGAAGCGCTCTCCGTGTCGATACCTTTTGTGTCTCGCTCAGTTGTAGGTTATTGTTGGTCTGGCCTTGGGGACTCGGGGCCGGGCAGTTTACACTGCAGACACTCTGTGGTCAGCACCAACTTTTTTATTGTGGCTATTGATTGGTCCCGGGCCGTCCCGCTGTGGCTAATTTGCTTGTTAACATAAATTTGTCAGAGAGCGCAGAGGAGGGGAGGGGGTTTCATCAGACTCAAGTGTCCCGGTCTCCATTTTGTCCCTCTCCCTCCCGGCTCCTTCATCTTCACAGTGTCGGCTCAGACATTTCACGCTTTCTGTTTTGTTTTGCCCCTTGTTCTGCTCTTGTTCAATAAATGGGGCCTATTTATTAAACAACTAGTTGTTAAACTGTCATTTAATCAATACAGCTTCCCTCTTCTTGCTGCACGGAATTAAACACGAGTTAAACACAAACCAGGCGTAATGACCTTTTTACGGGCCCACTCAGCCAATGAAATTAACACCAGAGACTGTCCATTTATACCTATAAGCCTGTGTCAGTCATTAACTTCAGAAAAATATCATTTTAAATGACAACACATGGCCGTGCGCATGGCCACACACTTTCTACTCCCACCCTCTCATATGCTGAGTCTGTCATTGCACAGAGGAATGCCGCGGCTTTCTAACTAACAACAGACTGAAGTCAGAAAGAAGAAAAAAAAAATCTGAGAGCAGGAGAGAAGAAGAGAGAAGGCATGAATTTTATATTAAATTCCTTTGGCTAATCCAGTTCGCTGTTCCGTCCAGACTGAGTTTAGGCAAAATATTAATAATGCATTGGAAGGAGCTTATTTTCTTCCTCCTGGAAAGGGTTTAAGGGACTGGTACTTTCTCAAGTTATGCATCTTGGTTATTTGTAAGCACCCAATAACTAAGCAGGTGACAGTTCATTTTATGAGATCTTAAGCCTCCCAAAGCCTGAGAACGGCCCTTGTTGGATTTCCTAATACAATAGAGGGATGCTATGAGAAGGAGATAATGAATCGGTGGAATAATTTGGTCCCGTTTCTTTGCATGCGTGAATACCGCAGCCCGAGCTGCTTCTTTAACCTCTGACAGCCAGTTTAGCCAGTAAACTGCAGCTTCCTGTTATTTTTCCTCCCATCACAGAAGTAAACTTATCCCTATAAAACATTCGCTGGGTATGTATTTTCTGTAACGATGGTGCCTCGGGATTAATCTGGCACTTGAGTTTTGCTCTAGCTCCTCAGCAAAGCACTAAATGGATTTGTCTGGCTCAGATGCATGTGAAACACTAAAATTACTGTCGACTGTCACAGTCTCAAAACAGTCAGATGCCCAACAGTGTTTTGGACTACTCTGAGTCTGGCTACATTAGCTTTAACTGTCTTTGCCTCGTCTCCAGGAGGTGTAATTTTGGTTTTGGTAGCCGCCGCTATCCTGTGGTGGGGGGACATGGCAGGGAAGCTGCCTGATATGACGCACTGTCTGTGCCCCCCAGCATGACACATGTGCACAGACGCATCCCGTGTCCCCGTCTTTAGACGGTGTAAGGTTTCCCAGCATGCCACAGGCTCTGAGAACAGGGGAGCACCAGGAAGGGTGGTGAAAGCCAAGGGTGACATCAGCAACAACTGGCGCAAGATACCATAGAAACATCAAAAATATTTCTCCCGGCATTTCAAATAAATCATATCAGAGGCTGCAGAACTCAATCCCAACATAGGAAACCATTGAGATCTTTTTGACAGTTTCAATACCACTGCAAATCCAGCAGTCATCAGCACCATGACTACTGCATCTGTGTCTACTCCCACCAGTACTGCTGCTGCTGCTGCTGCTGCTGCCACTAATAATAATAATCTCCATAGTTATCTACAAAGACATTATTTATCTTTATAGTTTTAAAAGCAACATGAAGCCACTTTTCAGCATGATAAAGTGAGGAAAAATAGAAATCAAGATCAAAATACAAAACACATCCACATATTTATCCAAACAGTGACCACTTAAACAGCCCCTAAGGCTGATGGATACTTTGACCTTGCTGTGACCTCAACCTGGCCATAACCCTGACTTCAGCTGACCACTGACCTCTAAATTTAACCCTAACACCACCTCTCAGCCAGCTTTCACCCTTTCAACCTGGCGGCTCGTGCCTGGGAGGCACATCTGCTCCGGGATCCAGCCTGTGAGCGAGCAGGAAAAAAGGACAACAAAATCTGACTCCCAGATGAAATCCACACAATTTCTCAGTGATCCGCTACCGTGAGACAAATGTTGATCTTTCGTCACTGAAGCAAAACAGCAGCGTGGCTAACACTGGCTCCTCCCACAATGCATTACACGCTGGTCTCCATGGTGCATTGCTCTGCTCCTCACTGGTTCATACTTTATCATACTTTGTCAGGCATTTAATTTTTGACTTTGCAGATATCTGGAAATAATCAGAACCATTTAGGCTACATACCACAATTGGGAAAAACCAGCCACAACTATATTCAGAGCCAGGAAATGAATGATAAACTTCCTTGTGAATACTTGTACATATACATTTACTTTACCTATTGTTCAGCATTCTTCAATGAGTTGTCCAACTGGCTCATCTCAAACGTGGTGGTCTGTTTGATACATGGGGCTGCGGACTGGCCCAGGAGCAGGAGAACAGAAATAAATTTCCTCTCTTCATCCTTCCCTCCCTCTTTTCCCTTCCCCATGTCCCTGTGACTCTCATGCCTGAGATACACTCTTCATCCCAGCCTCTGAAATACCTCCCTGCGGCTTTGGCTTTAGCTCCTTTGCGGCCTAAATCTCTGGACCCCAGAGCTTTTGGGCCTGGGCTGAAATGGGTGGTCACCAGTAAAGTTGTAGACATTTAGCGTACTGGTAAATACAAGAAAGAGAGAAAGCTGTTTGAGGAGAAAAGAGATGCCGTATTAAGCAGAGGTCCTGTTCAAAAACCCTCCCCTTTGAATCCAGATGCTCATATTGCATTTTGACAGTTGTTAGGCGGTAAAGTTCAGGCTTTAAAGCATCTGGCTTTCTGTTTCTGTTTTCAGCTTTAGCCTCCTAGACTGTAATGAAAGCAAAACAGTAGAAAATTCCCACATTATTAAATAAAACATGTTGGTGGCCAGGGGCCAAACATTGTCACGCTAAGAGGAGCAGAGCATTCAGCGATGGTCTGCCCTGTTCTAATTTTGAGTCCCATTTCAATGAGTTCAATGAGTAATAACCATGCAATTACTTTAGACAAATTAATTGTGGACCAATGATAAATGAAGACATTGCTGCATACAAAACGCAAATGTTTGATATTAATTTTTCAGATTGGCAACTAAAGGCTTCTGTTTTGGACTCTTGCAGAACAGTATGTGACATTGTACCTGGTGTTCATGCTAAACACCCTGTGCAGTCCAGAGCAGGGCTGTCTCCAGCTATCATGTCACCGTGGTCTGTAATTATTTCAGAGTGAAAAATAAAATTGGGCGTTATAACTTAAACATCTCCTGTGTGTGTGTGTTGGTGGTGATTGAGTGCACTGGCTCATCCATTCGCCCTGTAACAACCAGCATGGACACCAAAGCAGAATATACTGTATGAGCCGAGTATGAGCGCTCAACAAAAGTCCTCTTCCTCCCTCACTGCTCAACAACATGTGAACGAGTGAGGATACAGCAGATACCCAGACAAACATCAAAAGACATTTACTGATGGGGAGATAGTGAAAGAGTGCATGTATGCAGCTGCAGAGACTTCGTAGATGAGCTGAAGTATCAGTAGAGGATGTGCAGACACTGACATTAAGAGTGCACCCTGTTTAAGGGGTGAATCACTGATATGAGCCATAATGCAGCTTTTTGTGTTTGTGAGGTTTTACAATGCAGAGAGGATGGATTTCTGTGTGAACCTCTTAGGTGTGACAGCACTGGAAATGTACACAAGAGGGATAATAATGAGAAGAGGTCATGGGTGTATATGTCTTATATAGTTAATGGGTTGTGGAGTTTATTGTTTGTTTTTATACAGAGCCAAAAAACCTAGACCTTGGTATTTTTTAAAAACCCTGGCTACAGTCCTGGTCCAGAGCAGGCAGACAGGCAGACGCGTAACAGTCAGTGTTGTCAGCTAAAGCCCCCGAGCCAGAGGAGCCAGGGTCATGCAGGGGTCACCGTTACAGCTCCCTTTGACCTTGGCTCTTAATGAGACCATTCTGTGTCTGTTTCAATGGGAAAAGATTTACGTGTTGGTTCTGTGCTCCTTCTTTGAAAATGAAGAAATATTATTTTCGTGAAGTCTCTCTGTGTGGATATAAAGTATTAAAGAAACTAAACAGGGTTTTGCTGGGAAACACAGACAATTGGTGTTTTTTTTTTCTTTTCAAAACCAATGATTGTTTTACATTCTCGTATGTTTTCCATAGCATCAACAGTGTCTGAGTGTTAAATCACAGATCAACACCAGAGTAGTTGAACAAAAAAATTAGAACCTTGACGATTACTATAAGACAAGTATTGTAATATATGAAGGTTTGATCTTGTGTGCTGAAACTGAATTATATTTTGTGAATGATTGATAAATATTCATCCGGACAATATTTTACTTTCCCATAAAGAAATCACCCTGTTTCCTGCTTTTCCCCTCGTGGTGCATCAGTTTGCTCTTAGGTAAAGTCTCCGCCACTTTCTTTCTTCTCTCCCTATTTCCACTCCTGACTGCCTTATCGGAGGAATCCTGTCCATAATGGAATCCAGATGGAGAGAGATGAGCAAACACGAGACATGGCAAAGATAGAGACATTAATTACCTTTCTGAAATAGCATATTTTCCAAGGCCTGACTGGCTGGATCTAGAAATGAAAATACAAAATGTGAAAAAATGGTGAAACGCGCCACACAGTTTGTCCAGATGCAGTAATTTAAATGGGAGAAAAACTCTTCTCTATTTTAAGTTATCTCTCTTTGATAGATATCCTCTTTCATCTTCTCTTCTTGAACGTTAGAAGCCTAAATAAAATAATAAAGGATGTAAAGGATTTGGGCTGACATGACAAACTTTGAGTTTGTTTGCTTGGATTGTTCATATCTGTGTTTTTATGACGACCTGAATCAAGTCCAACAGGTCGCCTATTGATTGTTTGAATAATCCTGTGGTGTTTTTTCTTGGTAAAATATGTGTTTCTGTGAAAAACCTAAGTCACAGGTCATCTGGTAGAAAATCCAGTATATTCCAGAACGAAATGCACGGGAGCCATACTGCACAAGATAACACTGTTTTGAAAAAAAATAGCGAACAAAGCAATGTGGAAAAATACACCTTTGGTAGATGAGAGGAGAAAACATGCCCACGCCACCCCCCCCCCCCCCATCCCCCCTCCCTCAGCTACTCCTCTTCCTGTCTATCTTCTCCTGGTATCCTCAACACCTTTCTTTGGGATTTACCTAGAATATGAAAGGATTGAAGCTACACCTGGCTTGACAGACACTGTGCTTCTTTATTAAACCTCATGCGCCAACTACAGCGGCGTATTAAAATTGAAAGAGAGGCAGTGAGAACCCGATTCCTCAGGATAGACTGTGTGAAATCCTTGGTCAAAGCACCTCGGATCTGTCTCTCATGGCACCCCAGCTCACTGTGAAGCACAGAGGCCCTATTGATATTTAGATGATGCCGTCGTAGGTAGGATAGGCTTTTTTTTTTAAAAGAAAGATATTGATTTTAAATTGCACATTAGTCCTATTCCACACCATTCGCTATATGTTAAAGATGACCCACTTCTCCCCTCCCCGGTTACTATCTCACGTGTGGGAATTTGTATGGATTTTTTGGAGGCTTGTTTGCAGTGATGGGGAACGAATGCAATAAGTGCTCCATTACTTACACAATCTGTGAGTGCTCAGAAAATTAGTCACCACTGACCCCTTGACCTACCTCTCATACTCATTCACAGTCAAAAGCACCTGATAGGAATAAGAATCAAGTCAAACTAATGGGATGATGCTCTGGCAGCTCCATACAGCACTCTGTGTTGCTCTGTTAGGAAATCAAGTCAGCATAGTGGACAGATGAATTGAAATTGATCACATTTTGGATTTTACAATGCAGATTAAAGAGAAAAGCAAATGACACAATGCAAAGCCTTCAAACGCATTAATATACAAACAACACTGTGGCTCTTTAATACCATATTCTTCATTATTCAATGTTTCAGTATTCTCCACACTAATGTAAGTACATTACTCAGTACTTTACATTTCCACTCCTGCAAACATAATTAAAATTAATGTAATTCATGTAGAAGTAATTCTGCATTTTGGGTGCACACATGTACAAGTCCAGCACGGGGTGAACATGGAGATAAAGCCGCATTTAGTTCGAAATTACGAGTTAACATCGCCTCATCATCACATTCATTTATTGAAATCACTCAGAACTAATACAATATAGGTTTCAATAGTTATCGCTCTTATTATATCCCACAGTCATATGGATTTACACACATACAAACTGATCTTTGTTGAGAAGAAAATTAGCTGTTTCCCACTGTGCTGGTTAAATTTATTGTATTTGTTAAAACTGGGTGAAAAATGTTGGTTGCCGCTGTGACCGCAACTGACAAAGTCTCTGTGCAGACTCTGTGCTGTCTGATGCTGTATTTATTTTCTCACATATGGCAAATATCCAATATGTGTGAATATATAAACCCTAAAAAAGCAGATGGAATCAAATATTTTCAGATCTGCTTTGTGAAATAAATCCATGTATTGGATATCAAACACACACACACACAGACAGATGAGTTTTCTTGCCATCTCGACTTGTCATAAAATCTGACACGTGTCTTCTTGTTAAATTTGATCGACATAGCAGAGACCGTTGGCACACGCCCAAGTTTCAACAAGAGCTTACATCTTTCCTCTCTGCTTTTAAAATACAATAAAGCCACTAAGGAGCTTGTATAATAATTGCTCTATCTCCCTGTCATAACCTTAACCCTTGTTTGCACATGTGGAATGTTTCAGGGCTAAATCGTGCTAATCCGGGTATCAAATATGAGCCACTGTAAAGAAAAAGATGGTGTAAAGAGGCTATTAAAAAAAGGAGACATAATACTTTTTAAATAATTTGACCAAAATACTATTTGTCTTGAAAATGTGTCCAAATGTTTTATTTCCTTATGTAGAAATAGCACGTTTCAATAAATCCAGCAAAGATGTATTTGTTATCAGTTTCCTTTATGCAGAAAAAGGAAAGTTTGATGCTGCTCGCCCACGTGCTGCAATTCATGCTCTACCTTTGAGAAGGGAGGGTAGTAAGCGGTGTAAAACTTAGAGCGCGTCCTGAGTTATTTTTAATCAAAATAAAGCAGGATCAGCACAAATCGAACAAATGATGAGAAATGACTTGGCAGCAAGTTGCTTTCTCCCTTTGAGGTGATACAGCAGGAGAAGCAGTCTCGGAAGGAGGAGAAGAGGCCTCCACTTTCCTCCCTTTTCCTGTCTATACTTCTTTCCCTCGTTTTTCCTTCAGTCTATCTTCAGTCTCTCTCTCTCTCCCAGTTTCCCACTCGCTCTGCGTCCCTCCAACTCCCTCTACTGCCTTCACCCTCCCCTTCACTGTCTCAAGGTATGAAAAGGCCCAGTATCTTCAATCCAAAGCCCCTGTGCAAGACGACCACAGTGATGCACTGCTTAATTTAATAAATGAAGCTTGAGAAATCCGATCACACAACACACTTGTCTCCATAAAAGAGCACAAGGGACTGACTATTGCCAGATGCCGTTGGATGTCTGTGAACAAAGAGGACACACACATGTAATCCCTTTGGGTTTGGGGCGACACTGTCTGTTCAGTGGGTGCCAGCAGAGCTCCCACTCTGTATGACTGTACTTTGACATCACAGGGAGTGGAGGAAAAGATACTCCCTCTTTATGAAGAGTGAGATGGAAAATCCATTTACCCAAGCTTACTCATATGCAGAAGAAAAAAGCTTGTTTGAGATTTCAAAATAACTCTTGTGATGAAACTGCGCCGTATGTATGGAGATGTGGAGGCTGAGTCGTGTCCCAGAGAAACCAAATCTGTTACAACTCTGTAGCTCTCATATATATTTTAAGGCTTGAATTCAGCAAAAGTAAAACATTGCAGTTGGTGAAAACATTCTGTCTTCAGTGTGCAGACCCTTTCAAACTGAAAGAAATGAGCAACAATCAACAAATTGTATGGCAAATATGATTGGAAGTTTGTTAGAAATCAGTTTTGATTTCCTTTTCCTCATATCTTAATTTCTTTTGCATACATTTGTCCTTTTTTGGCACTTTTTTTTCAGATTAGTTAATGGTAACATTTCAAGGGCATGTTGCCACTACAGAGACCGTAAAGAGTGAGAGTGAGCTTTAGAATACATAGCAAGTACAGATGCTTGAAATACTTCAGCCAAACTCTTTTGAATATTAAACACTTCCCTTGACTTGGATCTGACTTCAAAAGTTGAGTTTCTCTCCAGCGTCTTGAGTCTTGAACTCAGTGACATTCTAAAGTGCATTCTAAAGGTGAACAGTTTGCAATGCATTAAAAATCTAACAATCCTGCACATGTCCCATGTTCCTCAATCCATATAATGATTATTTCACAAATGTATCACTAGATTATCTGCTTCTGACACCTCTGAAGAAGCACAAGGGGGGCAGGAAGTGCAGTTTTGCTGTCCTCTGCTCATTTTCAGGATTGACAAGCCTCCAGGGTCATTATGAAACCTGATCGCCCACCTGCTGTAAGAGAGCTGCTACACTCCCATCTAATTGTTCCTGACCTCATCTGTTAGGCCCGATCGCTATCAAACATGTTTGATATTTCTGACAGCGGCATTGTGAAGCTCGTAGTCATGCGGGTCTCTGTCACTGTTGCGACAAACTACAGTTGAGTGATGTGCTGAGTGCGTGCTGCCGTCGGTTCACTTCATCCTACTTCCTTTGTGTCACCTCCATGTATATTTTTCCGGAATGGCCACAGCTCCCCTGGCATGTGAAACTGTCCTTGAGAGAATGGCTCCGTATAATCCATCTACAAATACAATCCAAGCTGACTTAATCTGCAGGATCACCAGCAAGGGGTAGGACACATTATTAATGAGCCATTTAAACAACAACACCTAATCTGTGCTCAACACTGTCACCAGTGTTTGAGAATCAGGATGCATAAATGATACACACATATATTCAGATCAAATTGAAATGTACTAAACAAACCACACAAGAAACACAAATTACTAATATCATGATGATCTAAATTGATAACCATGTGAAGATGGGGCCACAAAGGACTTTTCCAATATTCAACTAATAAATAATAATGCCAAGAATGAGCTTAATATCCCTAAAAAAGTGGAGATTTCCTCCGTTGACGTGCCTCCTTTAGCTCCCCTGAGCCTGTTTATTTTGATGGCACTGATTTGTTAAGTCGCACATTATCTCCTGTAAGCAGATATTCAATTCAGGGTCAGAAGCTAAATGCAGAAGGGTTAGCGGCATCTGTCTGCCACTGTTTGCCTTGACCCTCACCACAGTTTTATTAGGTGACTTGTGTTCCCATCACATAGTAAAAACAATGTTTACTCCATTAGCCTGTGTTTGGTTAGTGTCTCCGTCCAGCACAGAGTTCAACAATTGTTCAACATTCTCAGTGGATACAGTGAAAGCCATGATGGTGTTTGTGTGTGTGTGTGTGTCCAGCCTGGGATTCATGTTTTCTTAAAGCAAGGATACACTGTTAGAGACCCGTTTGTTTTCAAAGGGTCTTAAGTTGTTTCAGGCTAATGTCAAGGAAGTGACGTCATTGTGTTTACCTCACGATACAGACACATGCGGTGGTCTAAGTCCTTTAGGTCCTCCTCCAAGACTTTGGCAACAAAAGCAAATGTGGTTCTGTGAACTACTAGGCCTCAGGTGCATGATCGTGCCCAGGCCAAAAAAGACGTGGCAATATTATCTATCTGAGGATGGGCTCACATAATCCAACCCCCTTACCCTGCCATCATCCAGTAAATACACACCATCAGCTTTTGCATGGATCGCATTGCTTTCGTCTGTGTAGCACGTATGACTGAGAGGGAAAGATCAGTGGAAATTCCTTTGTCACGGGTGGAGAGAGACGATTATTTATGGTGTTGTTTTCCTTTATGTATTTCCTTAATTAAAATATATTGGCTTCCAAAACCAATATGCGACAAATTGCTTTGGCATGGCCGTAGCTGTCCCTGCATGCTGGTAGATCAGATCAGATGGGATGTGGAGTCTTTCAGAGAGCGTTTGTGCCTTAGACTGGTAATGAGGCCTGGCTGAATGATATCATCATGCCCCAAAATTTAGCTTGTCATTTTGTGGTCGCAACTATGTGGCTGCTGAGTGCTTGTTTTTTTTTTGCATGTGGACAGTTTTGGAATGGAATATGTGGATCACTTTTCCAGATTAGTACCTGAATACTGCTGCAATCTCATCATTAGATATGCAATTCATTGTCAATGTAATCCTAGGTGAGGATCACTTTGTTATTTCTAGTGTCACTGAATGAGCACAACAACATTATTTCCCCCCTCAGTCTTGAACAAAACGCTTTATACAATCCAATATCTTGCACATACATGCGTGTCTATTGGTTGTGGCGATACAGGCCTCTTTTTGAAAACAGAACCCTCCCCTCCTGTATTTTGGAGGGGAACATATGTTTGCCTGTCTCTACTTCTGTCAACAGCCTCCACTACAGTGGCAGAGACCAAAGAGAGCCCCTGCCCTGCCCGCCTGCTGAGGGGAGGGGAGTTTGCTCATCAGGCAGAGCAGATAAGACGACTCATTTCACAGTCATGCGCTGCTGTGGTTTCTCCGTAAACATGGATATGAAAAATGCTTTTTGGGAAGCTGCATTTTGTGGTGAACACAAATGCATGACATAAGCCTTTCTACATTCATAAAAGTTTCGGTTGGGTCACCAAACTTTTACCCACCAGCCTTTTTCCCCCCACCCCCAACTATCAGTCTCCCTCTGTCCGCTTATGGGAATGGATACTGAAACCAGATGTTGTTAAATGATAACATCTGTATGTCAGAAGCAATAGCTGACAGCACACCTGGTACAGTACAGACAGACATTTTTTACTCACCCAACTCTATTCTGATCATATTTGCCGTGGCAGCGACGATCTCAGTAATCTGCACTGGTCATCAGTTTTTGATTGTCAATAGCTTTGGTTTCACAGTTGGAGGTCAGGCACAAATTTTCCAAAACAGAGATGTCAAAGATGGACAAACTAGACTCTGTATGTCTGTCTTCTTTGCCAGTAGTAGCCATGTCCAAATCATACTGCCAACCACAAAACAAGTTGTTGAATTGATTTTTTTCTCTGACTTTTACTGGCATATTACAAACATATCTCTCTTGTGAAGTGTGGCGACACATTTGTCTCTTTTGTCATGCTAAAAAGCATTTTTTGGATTGTAGTCAGTCACGTGTTTTCAATTCATCTTCATCCAGCCCTAAAAAAAAGGCATCAGTTATATCACATTATTCATTTTCTGCATCCATATTGACAGTCTAAAGTGACCCTGAACTATTATAAGATATTAGCTCTGATCTGGGTTTCTCCTTTTGGAATGACATCACATGTACTGTATATAGTCCTCGGCACGTTACTCCCCCAGTGATCAGGGATCCTTGTGTGTTTGAGCCAACATGGAGATGAGGAGGGGAGGGTGGTCCTCCATTCTCTTATGATTGATGATGCTTCTTGTGACACTGACAGAGAGGGATCAGCAAAACAACCAACTACTTCTGCATAACTCTGCTTGAGCCAGACGCCAGCCGCACTATTGTGTCATCGACATTGGCGCACACACACTGAGACACCAGTAAACACATCCGCCCACCAATACACACACATTCACACACTGAGTCATTCAGAGAGATGGGATTGATTTATTATTGCTGAAACATAGTTTCTCATACACTGAAAATGAATGATGGACATATTTGCACCCTAATACACTCCTATAAAATGACGATCATCTTCTGTTCTGAGGCTTGGATTACTCCCATGTCTGAGCTCCCAAGCCCTTGATTTCACTTGTCTTCTTTCCAAAATCAGCTCCTGGCCACCTGTTCTGGTGACCATAAGGGTTTCAACCGCATACTTTCACAGATTGCAGTGTTTTGGTTTAAAAGTCAGTCTTTAAAGCATTAAGAAAAGTAATATCTTCTTCTTAAAACAAATAAAACAGGCCGACAGAGTCGCACAACTATGGTGAGAATGATGGATGTGTATTTACATCAGTATGTGATATATTAACACAGTTCAGTTATTCACGACTCAACACATTATATAGGGAGCATGGACAACCAAAACGAGCACATTTTGACCCAAATAACACAATTAAACAAACAATTTAATCCTCTCACAAAATGCATCCAAGTCTGAGCTATGTTAGAGCAATAAGTTAGATTTCTGATTTGTCTCAAATTCTTACGCTTTGAGAGCTCTTGCTGATTTTCCAGGTATCGCTGCCAACGATAGCAGCGATACCTGACTGTGTATGTGCGTACCAGCATCTTGTGCAATATTGTTTGGAACGATTCAAAGCTTTATTGGAAATCAGCAAAAAGTGACAGCCCGGCATTAAACAGGAGCGGAGTGTGCAAACAGATGCTCGATCAGCGTTTTTGTCAGTCGAAGAAGATGGAACCGAAACTTAACTAAACCTTAGCTTCATGTGAAATATGGAGGTTGTTCAAAGATATAGTGACAAAACCATAGGGAGGCATTCACTGCCAAAGGGGGTCAGGTGTCGGGTTTAATATGATATTAATGTTTTGATCACAATGCTGCTGTAGCTTTAAGATTCCGGTTGTAAATGCAGTGTGGTCTTACACAAATTACCAATTTTTCATTGCTGGCCCCTGCAGCTGGCCACATAAACAGAGATAACATTAAAGTCTCAAGCCACTTTTATGGTATTGAGAGTTTTCAGTTTCTCTGCATAAAGAACTCTTACAAACTCCTCTGACCATTCCCAGCTCACACATACACAATCAACCGTTAACAATATATCTGGTTGCATTCAGAATGGTCCATTTTATTACTGACTGCGTATCAAATAATAGCGTCTGTTGGCACGACGATGTGAACCGGGCGCACCAGTATCTCCCCGACAGTCCCGCAGGCCGGGTAGGAACTTAACATGTTCTCTCCGGTTTGGCGCCAGACGCACAGACCCAGAATTCCTCACTTCATAAAAAAAATAGTTTAGGCCTTTTCACAGTGCCTGGTAATCAATACTAGCGGCACAGCTGTCAGACCATAAAACGGCCTTCATTTGGAGACAGCCTCCTCTTTGTCAGTCCGCTTCATTCTCTTCAACATCCTCTGCGTTCACCTACGTGTGGCTAAAGCAAACGGGGCCCACGAAAGAGGGAGACTTCCTCCGCTCCTGCAGGCCTGTAGGTGGCGCTCAGGTTACCAGTGTTACAGCTTTTATTGTGTTGTCAGTGTAGATCTCTGTCAGCTTTGTTGAATCGCTATCCAAGCGGTGTGGTGACGCTAATCTCACATATCTCAACATTAACCGCAGAAAATCTTGTAAAGGTTGACGTGGTGCACATTCTAACAACGAAATGATAATTACAGTAATTACAAATTACCATAAATAACACGCTGCCAAATATTGCAAATTGTTGTATCCCCCGAAGTGCTACTTTTCCTGGCCAGTGTTTTCCTCCTCACCGAGCGCTTGGCAGTGAAATACTGTACGACAATGCAGCGCTGCAATCTGATACGTTTTTAGACGAGACCTTGAAGTAGGCCAGAACCACATCTATCAGTGACTAAATCTGTCCTTGCATTCTCGGCGAAGACTCTCAAGGATGAAGCAAGTCTTCAAACGCATCTCAGCCGTTTGATGTAAACTTCTGTGACTGGTAGGGTGCCTCTTCAGCCCCACCGTCTTTTAATTGATTATGTGAGGAAGAGGGCACCGTATTGTAAATGAGGTGATAGACAAAGACCGCAGTGCTCAGTAGCTTCGCCCTCTGTTATTTTCTGCTACAGTGGCAGTTAACAGCAGGCGGGATGCAAAGCAAACATAGTTGTGTCATCCCAGGGAAAAGCACATGGGAACGTGCATGGGAACGTGCATGGCAACGTAAAGGAAACACACAAGTGGAAAATAGTTTCCAACATTGACTTTATTTGCTAAATGCAAGCACGCTATTTTTACCCTCATGACGCAAGAATAGATGCTCTCCACTTTCTGTCCGGAGAGTGTTTTTGCAAATGAATAAAGCAGCCCGGGTTCCATGGAAGTTGTTGCAATTCCTCCTTTGAGCAATACATTTGTGCCATAGTCCGCTGTGGGCTGTGTTAGCATATTCATCACGCAGGAACAGTTGGTACACACACTTACAGCGTTGTCCTTGGACACACACACACACACACACACACACACACACACACACACACACACACACACACACACACACACACACACACACACACACACACACACACACACACACACACACACACACACACACACACACTCTCTCTCTCTCTCATTCTCTCCCTCCTGCTGGTAAAAGGAACCTTGTTGCTAATAGACTGCAGCGGTGGAAATAAAATAAATCTTTGGACTCCACCCGCCGGCACAGGACAGCGTGACATTTCCCAGTCTTTTATGGTGCAGACTGAGACATGTTTGGGAGTCGAAAAAATTCAATTGCGTGGTATTGATTCTCAGCCGTCCATCATTATTCCCTGGGTGATTGACAGCAGGAAATTGGTTACGTTAAGTATTTCATATGTTATAGGGGCTGACATTTGCTTGCCTGCTCCCTATGTCAATATTGTTGGAGAGATCTGTAGCTTTATGAGATAGCATTATACACTCACTGTGGCTTTTGTGTGATGTCCCAGTGTTTTTCCTGACATAATTTAAGATATATTAAAAAACCAGCAGAATCTTGAGGTGTTTAATGCCAATATTATTGTCTTCCTCTAGGGGATCATGTATGTTCATAATAGGTGGCAGCCGTGTGCATACGTGCATATGCTGCACTGCAGGCATTGTGTACACACACACACACACACACACACACACACACACACATGCACACGCACATGCACACACATGCACACGCGCACTCGCCTCTAAATATATTCCTTGCATGCTCTTAGGCATTGGACATGCCAGTGACAGTCAAATGGAGTCATTTTGATTGAGTGTGTTGACACTTCGGCATACGGAGAGAGCATTGTGACCTCATCGCGCCGACCACAGACAGTTGGCTCACCTGGGACCGTGCTGACTGTGGTATTTGATCCACATTAGCAGAGACATATCTCTATTTTTAAATTCATGTTAATCTGCTTGGAGTGCCAGTTGGTTGGGGTTGTGTGCCTCTGTGCCAGATACACTGTCAGTCAGGGAGACGCATGCTGAACATCTCAGAAACTTTATGGTAATGATTATATTGTCATATTTGCATTAAGTATTCGGAACAAGGCCGCTCATCTCTAAATGAAACATCTCGCACGTAATCTCACTCTGATCACTATCAAATTGTATTACAGCTTTTTGTTGCGTCGAACGTCGAACGGCTCCTATAACTTTCCAATCACACAGCCGATAATCTCTATGAATACCTTGTTATTTGTCCCTCTGTGTGTGTGTGTGTGTGTGTGTGTGTGTGTGGAGATGGCTGCGTGAGAGTCTGTCTTCACGAGCCGCTGAGAGGAATTATAACATGCCGAGGAAATATATATATAAAAAATAATTCATCATTTCAAAGACCAGTGAGTAAAGGGGCCTCTAGACGCCTGTCACAGGTAGGATCAAGCGGCTCAGTAGACATGCTGTGTGTGTGCGTGTGTGTGTAGTTTCTCACCGTATTGCACTGCCGCACACTCACGACTATGAAATCTGTGATATAGATTGGAAATAATTGGATCAGCATTGTATGGTTGTAAAATATGTATCACTTAAAACACATCTGGGTCAACATTTGTGTTTTATTAAGAGCCTTTATTGCCTCCACATGGTCTCGTCGCTTGTTTTTGCTGGAAACAACAATCGGACTAATCGGAGAAGTGGTTTCGCCTGTTATCGAGTCGTGGGAGTCTTAGTTTCTTCAAACGAGTGACACAGTAAGATGAGCTCAACCGGATTCTAGTACAAATCGCCTGGTTTCAGCCATTTTCTAATGAGTGTCAATATCCCAGAACAAGACAGATATGGCAGATGGCTACATTAGAGTCAGGAAATGGTGCAGGGATTTTTGAGTATGACCCAGGAGTGATTTTCCACTGTCATGTTTAAGACAATAGCTCCTAAAATGAGCTGAATTCAAAGAACGTTCATCCAATTTTCAAGCATTTGTATTTGTGGTGGTGTGTGTTAATTTGTCTTGATTTGATTTGAATTTGTTTAAGATAGTTCTTTGTCTTGGTTAGATATATAGGTTGAAATCTTGTAACGGTTGCTTACACCATTAGCAGATCAATTTTCACTTGATGCAAGGAAATTCCACTGAATTATAGAATATTTTTGCCTGTTTCTGTATCAAAAGAGGCCAGACTGGCTTTGGTGATGTGCTGCTTTCTGTGCATGACCTTGTTTCAGTTTGTAACAACACAGAAAACGTCCAAGTGAACTATAGTGTATCAACAAATGCCATGTGAGCAACCCGGTTTTAAACGTGTAGGCGTGGGAGTGAGCGAGTGGAAGCAGGATGAAGTTACTGTATTTTTACGTGTGGTTTGTAGATGCTGGCTTATATAATCATCTGACCGTACGTCAGTGAGGCAACGCACTTCACTGCTGCTCCAACTTCAGCCGCAATTCATGTTTTGCACGAAGTTACGAGCGCCTTGTCCGACTCCCGGGTTTACCAAGCTTGTCGTTAGCCCAGAATGCAACGGCCCAGTTTTTGCTGGGGCTCAAATTGTAGATTGCGCCTCGCGGTGGGTTCACACCAAGTTCAGATCATGCTTCCAACATAAACAAACCACCCCGGAGTGTGTTTGTGAGCGGACACAGAGCACCTCCTCAGGGAGTTGGGTGTGGTTGATTGAGGGAGATTGCTGTGTTCACACCTGTAGAAAGGAATTATACAGTCCAATTCACTCAACTGGACTAAACCATATACTTGCGAAAAAACCTTAAATAACAAAACAAACTATTACACTGAAGAAAATGTCTCACTCTATGGCTGATTGTTGGACTTGTATTACCTAAAACAAACAAACCATATCAGAAAATTGTTAAGTATCTACCATGAGACATTATCTTCTTACTCTGGACAGTTACAGCTCCTCTATTAAGCTTCCTTAAGCTTCCTTAACCTCAAACGCCTCTGTTAATGAGAGGCACAGTCCTCATCTGTTACTGCGATATTGTTGTTCTGGGGCTTTGACGCTGAAATCACACACTCCTGTCTGGACAAATACCAGCACACACCAGTCACTGTGCTTGTCCTCTAGTTATTATTTGTTGATCAGACCTAAAAGCAAATGTTTAGGTTGAAGTGGCCCATCCTTTATTCTGTACACTGACAGGAACACTGTCCGTATAGATCGCTCAGTCCTCAGGGTCAACATTAGCTCCTAGCCTGGACAGAGCAGAAGTCAGGTCAGTGGATCAATATGACGCCCGTCTCTCCACCTACATATGTGGCATATGTGCATATACATGTAGGTGTTTGCCCTGAAATGATGCCACTTTAATGGTGCATTTCAAAGTGGATGTTGTGTGTGTGTTTGGTGGCCCCTCCTTAGCCCTGAGCCACACTCCTTGGGTTTAGTATTAACCTGTCGTCCTCTCCTGTTTGATGGACACTGCCAGGTGTTTGAGTGGCTCCGGGGTGCGGCCTCGTCTTCAATACGGCTGTTTTATCGTCCTGTTCCTGTTGAGAACTTTGCTTTGTCAGCACATGATAATAGGACTGCAAGCTGGATCAATGGAGCGGCACTGATTTTCCCTTTGTGCTGTGAGATGATTTTTCACGAGCCAAGTACTGCGAAACTGATCTAACCTGCTAAATGTGCAGCGGTGACGCACTTTGTTTTGCCACATGGATCTGACATGTGCTTATCACATAAAAGTATATCTTAAAGGCTTTATTTTATTTATATTTATTTATATGTATTTTTGCCACTTATTTATGGTTAATTTCTGCTTTTGTGTACGGTTAATCACGTAACTTCCTTCCAATTTGTGAGTCAGTAAGTTAATTAGTCTTTAAATTAGTAAATGTGAAGGACGTTTGCCTTGTCAATGATGAGGAAGATGATTTAATCAATCAAGTCAGTTAATGTAATGCATATTGACCTATAAGAGAAGTTATGTGGAGTCATTGTTTAATTTCTATAACATGCCAAAACAACAGCAGTGCTCATGTATGATGAAGGGACATCAGGTCTGTTCTGACCATATTAAAGATTCATGCATGCCTGTGGGATATGGGGGAGCTGAACTGTCATTACTATGAGCTGTGAATTCTGGGAAACCTTAAGTGGGGGAAATGTATCTCATGTAATCCCTGGATTAACATAGCAACCAGCTAATGGCCAGGAATGGACGACCTTCTTTCACTTTTTGTGTCCATTTAACCTGGGGCGACATGGTAGTGGACCAGTTTGAGAGGGAAGACTTAGACCACCAGCTGCTGCACCGACCCTTCAGAGGAAGAGGACAAAAAACCTCAAGCTGTGACCTGTCCATCTCAAACACAATACTATCTATACAAACGGCTACAAAGGGCTGTAGAAGTGAACAAACTCCTTAACATTGCTTCTGATGATAAGCCAGTTAGTTTTCTTAGTAAGATAATGTTCAATTTAGCTTCTGTCGCAAGAAAGGAGTTGAGAGAGGCTCGGGATTGGAAGGAGAAGTAGTTATCTTTGTAGAATAATCAATTTTCCATCTTTCTTTGTTTGAAACTGGTCAGATGACAGGTGTATTATTGTAATATGTGGGTGCTTCATCCCCAACATTGTGTAAAGCCTCATTAAATCAAACCCTTTTATATAGTAATAAGCTTCACAAGCCGACGCCTACAATTGAACGATTTAAAAAGCATTCTTATGAGATTCACTGTCAACACTTTAAAACCCATCTAGATTGGGATTCAAAAGCTTCCCAAAAGAGTTAATGATTCAACTATATTCTAATTTGTCATGGCGTCTCATGGCTAGACTAAATGACTACTTTTGATTTGTGTTCCTTTTGGGGTTTCGCAATCGCTCATTGCCGCTTTGGTGTATTTACAACATGGTTTGCCCAACTGTTTTTATATTTTATTATGTCATTTCTTGAATAAACGGCTTGCGGTTTTATGAGGAACACATGGTCTGGATGGAGGGATGCTTCTCTCTCTCTCTCTCTCTCTCTCTCACTCTCACTCTCACTCTCTCTCACTCTCACACATATTCTCACAAGCTGATTCAGCGTAATTACACTCAAACTGCTCACAAAGATATTATCAGTGTAAACACACAGATTTATGGTTACCTGTGCTATTTGAAACAACCTATAAATCTTTGCTTCAACACACTGTATGATGTTGCATTTCAGTGATTATCCTATTATTATTTACCTTAATGATAAGTTCGAAATCAGAAATTAACGAACATATATGATTGACGAAAATGTAAGCATCATTGTATTTGTTGGAGCCTTTGACCTTAAGAATAAAAAGGCGTATAAATGTGCATTAATACACTTATTTTGCATTACATAGCTAAGGTGTGAGGACAACTGCATGCAAATGGACGGTCAGGCTCTTGTGATCTGGCAGCGTTGCCGCTCAGTCAACCCAAATAAACGCGGCCCCTCGCGATTTCTCACTCCAGTCGTCAAAAGTGCTTGGAGGGTTTTCATCACCAATCACCGCACTGATCTCTTTGCATTCAAGCAAAACCAACAGAAAAAAGAATATGACAGTTGGATCTAAGTTGTCCACAAACGCTGCCTCAAGGCTTAAAGTGTGAGTGCGACCGAGCGTAAAATGTCAGAGAGGGAGCTTCCAGAAAACGCTTGTTGGCAGGACAAAGTGGAAACCCAGATTCATGTGAAGGAAAGGGAGAGGACGTTTGGTTTGTACTTTGCAGTTTTGCGGATGGCGCGGCGTTCCTCTCAAATGTCACCCGAGACAGCGTTGCAACACTCCGACCAGAAACAGAAGTTGTAGCCTATATTTTAGTCGGGGTGATTATTTATGTACCTGCCATGAATTTTCACTGGAGCTCGCTGTGTACCAAAACCTCCCACTTCTCCCCCAAAACCAGATGGAACAAGGCAGAGTAACCGCAAAAAAAGGTTCAGACTCTTGAGATCCTCCTTTCCTCCAGTTATGAATTCACCATATGCTGTGCAAAATTATACTTGTGAATCTAACGGCTGAGGTTTTGTTTGTGAAAAGCTCTATGAGAATAAACACTGCAATCCTGCTTTAAGACCTCAATCAAATCTTATCGGATAGTAAGCTGGATTTGCAAGATAAAAAACAATCAACTTTTGTGGTTTTTTGAGAGACACGCGGCTCACGCTATCCAACACCGACTGCTTTTCACAGCCAATGTTAATGCATTATCCACAACTGCAACAGCAGCATCATGCAGTGGCTTCAAAATCCATTAATGGTATGTTCATATTGAAAAAGCTTTGAAGCGCCATAATGTTACTTCATCAGCTTATCCTGTTTCGGCAACGCAACGCTCCGACTGAAAGTGCAGCATCACTGACAGAGCGAGCCTAATCCAGTGATTGGTTTTACCTTATCACACAACTTAAGGAGTGTACACTTCTAAGCTGACGGATTGAACCTCTGTTCGATACAGGTTTGCAAAACTGAATCTGTTGAGCCTCCAAGATTTGATATGGGTATTTAAAGCTCTGCGCGGCATTAACCGCAGAGCACAACAAATAGCCTGCCTTTTAACAGGGCTAGGGAATCCCAGGGCCAGTTGGGATGCAAATTGAAATGATCCAAGAGTGGATTGAGGAGGTGAGGGTGGGCTGGGATGGGGCTGCGGAGGCTGGGAGGCTGGGTGGGTGAGGGGAGTGTTGAGGAGAGCGAGGGTGGTAGGAATGTGAGGATGAGATGAGGTGGTGTGAGGCTTTCGCGGTGAGGGCTGGCGAGGTTCTGAGGAGTTAGCCGCGATTAGCCTCAAAGACTGACTTATGACTTGAGTGACAACTGTATAGAAACAAAGAGAGAGAGAGAGAGAGAGAGAGAGAGAGAACCGCCACCACCACCTCCTCCTCCTCCTCCTCCTCCTCCCTCTCCCTCCTCCCCCTCGTCTCCCACGCGAAGGGGTGACAGTCATTTGGTCAGCAAACAGCGGATCACTGCTCAGCACTCCTCTGGTGATGTGTGTGTTTGGGCTGGTGTGCGTTCCAGCGTGGCTGTCAACAGTTCAAGAGGAGTGAAGGAGAAAAGCACAGCACATTCTCCTCTCTAATGTTCTAAAACAGCAAGGTTATGACTGAGTACAGATAAATTATTCAGATACGAGCAGATAATGGATCTATAAACAATACTATTTTGTGGCTTGGGCAACAGAAGTTGCGAAGAAGCCGTTTTTTATCCAATAACCTCCTCACAGTGACGGGAAAAATTACCCATAATTCAATGGAGACATTGCCATAACAACAAAAATATTTTGGATTGCGACCCAGCTTTTTCTAGACTTTCTCATTTATGCCACTTCCAGTTAGACAAACCTGGATATTGTTTTGAAGGTTTCACACTCAAACTTTCATACAATGCGTCGCTCTGTTAGAGTTACATCATCCGTCGGATTTTGGCCCGTACGTGTCGACAAGATAGCATAGAGACATAATTTCTCCGAGTTATCGCTGAATGTAAAATCGCTGCGGCAGAGGATATTTCAGTGGACATGCAGACAGACTGAATTGAAAGCATGTTGGCAAATGCGTCGGAGTTTAACCGATATGTGATAATCAAAACCATACAGAGTCTTGGCCTTTAGAAATGCCAGCGTTGAGTGCAATGGAACCGTTGGTATAAGTCGCTGCATGCTTCCTTCATTAGGTACACAGTCTGCAGACCAGAACATCTGACACCACTGTAACAAATGGGATTATTTTGATTCCTAGTTGCCATCGCGTTGGCGCTCGTGGCACCAAATCACCACTGCCAACACTCACCGACTGTCTGTAAATGTAAACTTTCAGCCAGCGGTTTTAATTGTTGATATTATCGTGCCAGTGTAATGATGTGCCAATGATGTCATCAGTCAAACGCACTCTGTAATGCTTACCTGCACACACACACACACACACACACGCACGCACACGCACACACACGCACATCCACACCAAGGGCTTGTTAATTTCCTACCCTCTAACGCCTCAGTAAGACCTGTGTAACCTGGATACCTCTCAACAACGTAATTAAAAGGGATAAATTAACACGGCGGACATGAAAAGAAGAAGATTCCCCCCGTTGACCCTGCTAATCAGGACTGGAATGATCGGGCCCTAACTGGGATTTAATTGTCTTCTGCCGCCCCTCGTCCAACAATATTCCGGCTGGCATTGGCCACGCCGTGCCACTGAAGTAAAGCCCAGACCCCGCTGGCCCATTAAAAGCTCTGAGGCACTCTGTTTTGGTGGGTGCGGGGGTAGATGGGAGGGAGGTGAGGGGCGGGGGGGGGGTTGATGGCAATGCACACAGGGTGACTCATGATCGGGAGTCCATGGAAGTCAATGTAAGACTATAAAGAAAGCAGCTCCCCTCTCCAGGGTGTGGTGAGGTTTAAGGGCTTTCGCATACAACTTTAAAGAGCCCAAGTTTTAAATCCTAGGATATACTGTTAAATCACATGGGAGGCCTATTGTTTCCAGGGCTTCACATATAAGCACTGTTAACCCTCTAAATGCCATTGAAAGCAGCCTCATGTATGCTCATTATAGCATATGAGCAATCATCAGCCGGGCAGGTGTGAGTGAAATGCGTCTGTGTTTGAGGATACACTCCATGTAGCGCTGCGGTGTTTCTACGTTATTATCCAATATCGCCTTACGCCCCGTCCGTGTGCGCACACATACCGTATACGTGATTGAGCGAGCATTTGCATGACCGCCGGCCCCCGTCGTAACCGCCCTGACATCATAGCGTGTTTCTTTTTTTTTTTTGCTGCGTGTGCAAAACCATGCAGTGGGTTGAGATGGAGCCTCCTTTTCATTAATCTATCATCAGACGCTTTTGAGTCTGTCTGCAAGGCAACGCTGCATTTTCTGCCCAACTGGGAAGCTGAAATAAAATGCTGGTCTGCGATGACACCCTGATAGGCTTTGTGAAGAAAATGGGTGAGTAATAATATCTGGAATATACTCGGTCACAAAGACACAAAGACACAATAGAAGCTGGAGGTTAGATGTGACACACAGGCAAGGTTAACTAGTGCAGATCACCAGCATTAAATAACTAAATAACATTCTCTTGATTCCATTTCAGAACATAAACTTCACTTTACCAAACCTTATTTTCCCGCTCGCCTTCGCTTTACCTCCCTCCGCATCGTCCTCCCCGAGACGGTGTCAAGACGTAAGATATGATTGTATCATCAGATATCGATCGGAGCCCCAACCCGCTCCATTGCCTGGTATTGATTCCTCGAACCGGCGCTGGAGGCCTGAAATTGGTCCTGGCAGTGAATTTCACCGGCGCAGTGTTTTTATTTGTCAAGAAAACATTCAGGCAGCATTCGGCCATGTCCACAGCGCCTGTCTGTCTGCCCTGCTGTTTGTATTTATCTGTCAGAGGCCATTGAAATACTCATAATAGGTTTCAGTGTCCCGTCTTTTTTTATAAGCGACGTGCTTTAATGTTGGTTTACTCGCTACTTGCAGGGGCAAACAGGATTATTTTCTTTATTTCCTTATTATTAGGTTAGTGCAGGAATCCTCAAGAGTAAAGGGAAGCAAATTTGTAAAGGTACAGATTGAAAAATAATGGAAATCCTGCTTTTAATGCCATCTCCTGTATCTACTGAGCCCGTCAGATTGTCGACGGGGCCCTAAAGCAATCAATCCCTCAGTCGACAACATCTTACACTTCAAACTTAACAGTTGATGATCGTCATAAATACATCATGTTCATTTATTCCTAACCAGCAGTACCTGCAGTACATGAGCATAACCACATTCTCATTTTCCCTCAACACAGCTGTCATTCATCTGCTGGGGTGAATACTTTAGGAGCAATCTGCTCTGCCAGCGCTCGGCCTGGCATACATCATATTGCATTTCGTCTCACTGGAAAATATGACTGCCTTGTAGAACTCAATACATCATCCAAAAAAATCCCAAAAGCTGGACGGCTGCAGTGTCAGTCAGCGGACTGCTCGCGCCGCTCTTCATCACCGACTCTGAGCTATTATGAATTCAGATTATGAAGGCTTTTTATGGCTTTGATGTGTCAGATTCTGATGCTGAAGGCAGCGATACTCAGATTGTGATTTACGCTTAAATAGATGGAGACAGATAGATATGTACTTTATTCATCCCCTTAGGGAAATTCAAGAAAAGGAAGATGGAGATATGAAAATATATTTATACTGTCACAGGAAAGGTGCTGCAACCTTTTAAGCATTTTGCTCTGTGTGTGTTTGTCTGTACAGGCCTGTGGCAAGATGAAAACAAAATATAACATTCTTGTTTTAAATACATCTTGCAATTGCAGAATTATCTTATCCTTAAAAACAAACTGAATTAGAGAATAACATTTCTTTGTCAAATTAATTAAGTAAATATCCATAAACAGGGACGGCATGCAGTCCACATATACTCATGTCAATAACATTCCATAGTAGCCTGGTTGCCACGTGACTGTACATTATTGGTTCCAACTGCAAAACATGAACTTACTCAGTCTAATGAAGTCTCTAATTTAATATGCAGCTCTGCTTTGGTGGCAATAGATACAAAATCTAATCTGGGCCAAAACTGATTAGGCCTATTAAGTGGTAATGGAGCGGGGGGCACTTAGCATGCTTGGAAGGTTAAGCACCTTTATCTGAGGCGTGGCTGCTCTTTTGTTGTGGTGTTGCTAAGCTGATTGCATAGCAGCGGCCATCTGCCTACTTGTGTGGTCTTCATTTTCTGTCAAAGATTCTCCTGAAATGTGCATTTGTCAGTGGCACACACACACACACACACACACAGACACACACACACAGGAGCGTCTTCCTTACTTGCCGTGAAACGTGAGGCGACATTTGTGATGTAAGGCGCCTGACACAGGTCGGATAAGTCTGACGACGTGGAAAAGGATTAAGATGCACAAAAAGGATAAAGAGAGTGTTAAGAAATGTGCTTCTTTCATGACTTACATTTATATACCTTTAGACACGTCTTATATATTCTGATATCTGACATCCAAATTGCACAGAATAGCAATAATAGAAGAATCTCTCTCTAATGAAATAATCCTTTGAAAAAGTCGACACTTCCAGCTTTCGCTCAATCAGTGTCAGACAAAGCCGTGTGTACTGAAATCCCCCCAATGGCGACGGCATATTGCGAAGTGCTTAAATACTAGAATGAATTGTCTGTGTCTTTTGAAGTGAGACTGATCTGCCGAGCAACAAGAGCAGAAAGCATTCCTCACCCAGAGTGCTGGCTGGCTGGCTGGCTGGCTGGGCTGGCTGGCTGGCTGTGGATCTTTGCTCTCTGCCAGCTGAACGCCCGCTGCACACTTTCCTCTCACTCAGCCTGGGCCCGGACACTTTTCTGACACGTATGAAGGATGCATGGAAGGGCATAAAAAAAGACAACGTCCTGCTGGGTGGAGGATTTATGGCCGGACAGCGAGTGTAGACCCATATGTTTAGGAGGGGAGAAGGGGTCGCTCCTAAAGCTGCAATCAAATACGTCTCAATCAGTGTGTTTTCCTCCCAGTTATAGTCGCTTAGGTGTGATGGTACCTGCCAGGCTGCGGTACCACACACAGCCTACGCATCAGTGTGCTTTACATGCAATCAGGAGAGGATTATTTTCATGCAGAATTTATTATTTAAGCCTTATTCTTTTACTTAAAATGTATAAAATAATAATAGAAACAAATAGATTGATGAAAATATACCTTAAATGGATTTGATGCTGTTTGATCAAATAAAACAGTATAATAAATTAATTAACATTGGACCATCATAATACAGAATACAAGAGAAAAACCTAAGAAATAAAAATTAAAGTAAAGTAATGTGTTAATGAATCTGAACTACATCTGTGTAAAGTGTTTGTTTGTGTGTATATGTTTTATGCACATCTTTGTGCGTGTTATAGTGTTTTATTTTTTTACATACGTTTATGCTTTTCGTAGGAATTCGTATTTCATTAGGAATCTAACAGGCATGTTATACTGGGAGATGCTGGGAGCGTTCACACGTCTAAAGCAGGTGTCACACGCCATCTACCGGCAGCTAGAGGCATGACTACTTCATGCTTCAAAGAAAACTGCCTCTTTTAAGACGCACAATAATCTCCGTTGACATTTTATTATTAAATTCAATCTTTACAATTTCTCAAATTCTTAAATAAATTGATTTCAAAGTAAAAGCGTGACTCTTGATAAAAAATTCTGGATTTATATTATGAGACAACAGAACAATATCCACGACCTTATCAAACAATAGATAGAAAAGAAGTTAATAATAATAAGGTTTTTTTATTAATATGATTTTAAACATTTCCTGTTCTGCTAATTTACTGACATTGTAAACACGTGTGTTATGTGATTTGATGTTTTGAAAGATGAAAGATTGATCCCATTACTACATATTGTAGTGTTAAATAATGAGAAACTGTTTTGTGAGACTGAATTTTACTCACCAATAATGCGACAAAGAACCTTAAAAAAAGGAAAAGTGAATTTATTTACACATGCCAAATTCAAGCTCAAACTATGCACTTTGAATAATTCGGCACGTAATTCAAAGAGCAGCATCCACAACCTTTCTATCCCAGTATTCTCATAAGATTTAAAGTCTGACGGCAGACACATCGAGCAGCTGAGCTCCTTCCTGTCTCTGACTCCACAATGCGACCCTGCGGCCTGTCTGTCCAGATGGCCACCTTCCCTCTGACTGTCTGTCTCACTGCCTGTCTTCCTCTCAAAGCTCCTCCCAACAGCCCAAAAGTTGGAAGCAGCAAACGGAGACTGAGCTACTGTATGAGTCCTGCTTCCATACGTGTGTGAGGGGTGAAAATGCATGTAGCATGTGTGCATGGGTTCGCCTCAAGCTCAGGATGATACCAGTATATTCTGTGGCACATTTATTACTCCAATATTCTTAAAAATCCTTATTATTAATTTTGAAGCAATTACATTTGAGCTCAATTCACATGTAAGATACCAAAAATGGACTTAATGATTAAAAATCTTAATGCAGAATTGAAATGATTGGCTTTAGTTGTAAACTGTTAGTCTCTATCAGATCATTTTGTGGCCTTGGATTTGCTTTTTTCTCTTTGATATGCAACAATAATCAATAACCATGACTATATAATACTATACAATAACCAAAACTACATAAATCTCACCATTCAAACCCCTAATATTAAAATTCCCCTGAGAAGCTTTGTCTCCCTGAGCTGCTATGCTGAAACTAGATTAAGAAATGATCACCAAAGCAACAATAACATCAGCTAATAAAGGAGACACACCCATGTAATGAATCATAACCAATATCACTGTTGCTTGTGTGAAATCAAGATCAGTTAACTGTTAAAGGATTTCTGAGTGGATACACACACTGTAGATGGTCGTTTACCTGTTTAGAGGCATTTTTCACAGCCTCGTTTAACAATAAGACTTCGCCTCGTACAGGAAACGGCGCTCCCAGTCTTACTCAGGTGGGCGTCTTCCGTCCTTAGGTCTTTACAGGCCACACCCCCAATATGGAGGATCTCCTTCGAGTCATGTTTTTATCGTTTCAGGACTTAAGTGTAGGCCACTTAACTATCTAAGCTTTGGTAGTGATCATCCCATTTATCTGGGATTATTGCAGTGAATTTACTGTTTGGTCTTCTTCCAGGCCTAAAATGTCAAGTCCAAAGTCATGTATGCAGTAGCTTTATTCGGTAAGACCTTCACAGATCCGTCCAAAGCTGGTAGCAGTTGATCTTTGGATAGAGCATGAAATAAATAAATCCTCTTTAGCAGATCAATATTCATCCTATTTAATGCTGGATGTGAAACTGCTGGATTTGAGTGGTAATGCTGATGTACAGCTAATCGTTGGAAAATAAGCAGCAGGGCTTTGTGATTCTCCAGCAGATAGTTTAAACAGGAAGACGGATGAGTAAATGCCGATTGTCTGGGCGGTGAAAAACCTGGTAGTGATTACTTGTAATTTATATCTTCCAATTAATACGCAGAAGGCCTCTTTTGCAGAGAGGGGGGTTTGGAGTAAGGACTGGTTTTGATGAGTGTGTAATGAGCTGGTGACACATATCCTGCTGCAGTTTCACAGTAATGATACTCCACGCTAATGATATTAGCTAACAGGCCGTTTCTAAATAGAGAGGGAGGAAATGAATTGCTGGAAAAGAGGGATGTAGGGGTTGCTTATTATTCTTACTCCCCGTGCATTTTGCTGCATAAAGGAGACATGAGAGGACACGACCTCTGGCTGGATTGGATTCTGGCACGAGGGAGGAACAGACTCTTCCTCCATGTGTAAATTCACTCTGGTAACGGCACTAAAGCACCTGTGACAGAGTGTGACGGCCCGGTGCCCCTGCAGACTCTCCGCCACTCGTGACTGATAAGTTTTGCAATAGGTCGGCCTTGTATAAGAGAGCGGTTCCCATAGCATGAAATACATTAAAGCATCAAGAAGTTGACCGCTGTGATTTATAGCTGAACTTTCTGTTCCCTGTTGTGAAGCCCCCCCCCCCTCCCTCCCTCCCTCCCTCCCTCCCCTCCTCCCCCCCCCCCCCCCCCACCCAGCCATCCTCTCCAGCATTTCAGCCTTTCTACTCAATGATTTACATCACTTGTAGCAACTATGAATCGAAGGCCGAAAGCCTGCATACCGTATCCTTAGAGTGCTCTTGTCTCATTTTAGCAAGAATGCAACCAGAGAAGAGTCCTGATTCCTGCCGCAAATGAAAAAGGGAAATAAAGACGTTCAAGACACGGCAGAAAAGTTTGATTGTATTTGGATATTCAGTCTGAAAAGCTTGAACAAAGTCTGCCTTAACATTTCAGCTGATTTTGGAATAAGTAGAATTTTGACTTCGAACTTCTCATAATAAATAACCAAAGAGACCAAATGCGTTCATACAATATTCAAACAGTCTCCTACATTCTATATTTGCAGAAGTGATATCTTGTCAGCGTTCAGGATTTTTGCTTTCAACACCAATGCCTCCTGTCTTAAAACCTGTGGTTCTCAAACTGTGCACATGTACCACTGCCTGTACGCCAAATGACTTCTGCAGAGAATCGGTGGAAATTTGCTTCAAGACTAGAATGAGTTAAGAAATATGTGCTTTACAATTTATTCTCTCTATTTGAATTGAGTTAAATAGATTATTCTTGGTTAAACTGTTAAATATTGCACTCGTTCAAACACGCATGCACTATGTTTCGGGGTTTGTTTTAGTTTGTGGCTTGTTGGTGATGTGGGATTTGCTGAGAAAGATTGAGAGCCAATGTCCTAAAACCACACTCGGGTGGCGTAAAGCCAGAGGGTCGTAAATCACATTACTGTCATGAGAGCGGCTGTGACACGATGACAAAGAAACCTTAAAATAAAAATATTAGGCCATTCAACTTGTCTTTGGCAATCTGGGATTAAACTGATGAACTCCTGACGACCAAATCTCTTCTCCTGCTGGTCCATGTGACGTCCATATGGCTGCAAACTGATGTGAATGCGCTCAGGAATTTGGATACTTTGACCCCAAACACCTGTGTTCCTATAGCTGGACCCAAAGCAGATTAATACTAAAATATAAGATGTTAAATAGTTGTTTTGGTATTGATCAGTGCAATGGCGATGTTAGTAAAATGAGCTTTTGTTTAAGTTTAGCTGTGTATATTCAGAAATTGGTGAAACTGAAATTCATGATAGCAGGTCATTGAAACTGTGCTGGATCCCAGAGATCCCAGTGCAAGAGAGAACACTGACAGGGAGAACTGCTCCAAAGCTGCTGTGGCGGGATGTTTACCAAGGATTTTTGGCTCACAATGCTGAAGGACTACGAGTGAAAAGAAGAAAGGAAAGACGAAAGAGGAGGAAGAAGAAGGAAAAAAAGATATCTGGCATTTCTGACTTTTCTTAAGCAAACACCCCAGGGTCTTAGAGTCTCATTTAAATAAACAAAACCAAGGGGGTTGGATCAATTTGTGGACAATAAGCTTTGCCTGGAGGCCCATGCTGCTCTGACGAGCCCTGAAAGTGGCGCCGGACTGCGTCTCGCTGAGTCAGAGGTAGAAATCCCATCCTTCAACAAGTCGCTGTGAAGCTGCGTTCACAGGCTTCACTGGTGGCCTCGCCGTCCTCCGCAACGCTTTGAAGTTGGCGCGAGCAGACTCGGGTGGGGGCTTCAAACAGGCAGATCTCCGTATACAAAATGGCGGCTTGCCACGAGGGGTGTAGGAGCGAGTGGAAAAAAAAGAGCCTCTTGGCTGCGTGCGTCTGAGCCTGGACGGAAAGCGCAGCCGGGACCAGATGTAGGATTTAAGGAAGGGATCGGAGCACCTGCAGGCTCCGCCAAGCCAGGTCTCTGTCCTACACCACTCCAAAGGTCACGACCCCCTTTCAGAGGTAAACAAGGGAGTTTTCATCAGGTCTCCATGTGTTGTATCTTTGACAGCCGCAGTACAGTAAAGCGGATGCTCTGGTGTTTGCAGTTACACCGTATGACCACCAGAGGGGGACCATGACACAAAGAAACCCCATAGGACTTGTCTCAGTTGTTTTTAAACGTCGACAAAAGTTACAAGAAATCATCATGTCTGCAAATACGTAGCAGGCGAACTTATTTATGATGTGTCTTATGCATATTTTCGTCACCAGACACATTCAAGTCTATAATATAGAAGGAAATACCAGATACCAGCTGCAACTAAAGCATTTGAGCCTAAAGACAAAGAAAAGAACAGGCAAACAAACACTTTTCCAATGCATTTAGCATTAATATTCACAGACAGCTGATGTATGTATGGCTGTGTCATATTATTTGGAAGAAAAAATTGAGAATGAATTCTTTTCTATACAGTTTTGTGTAATTATTTTTCTCAAAGTGGGACAACATTTCATTATGAATTATTAAGATAAGATAAGATAAAAGTTTATTATCAGGTCTATATTGTGACTAAGCATTATTACGGCAGCATGACAAGCAGTAAGAGCAGTGATGTGCTTTGTGTATCTCCACACAAACACACTTATTTCAATTTGTCCAAAAAGTCAAAAGTCTTCCATTCGATTTCTCATTCTGGTCTCTCCTTTAATCACAGCTTCTAATGATCTAATGAGTCGATGCTCCAATACACTGCTCATTGATCCTGATATTGATCTTGCATATTTGACACTTAGCTTATGTCGTTATCCACTGAGACGTGACATGGGAAGTTCCGATGTTACATTTTATTTATTGGACTATAAAAGCAGAACCATGTCAGTCCTAGACTTCAGAGGACAGCTTTATACCAAGAATAGTGGTTTATAATATTTTGTATCGATGGATAATTTAGTATTACTTAATTATCACTTTTAAATTATGGAAATCTACTTTATATATTGAATAGTGCAGTGGGGATACTGTTGGAAATATTTATTGAATTAGATACTAAACATGTAAAAGATGAGAATCCTTCTGGAGTGTTCATTCAGAGCTTTGTTCCAATGGTAAATTCCTGAACTGGTCTGTTGTGATGAACTGTAGAGGCTGGCCCCTTTGCATCTTATCTAGCCTTCATTGTTCAGCCAGGGGTCAGCCGGGGTCAGTGACAGCCTGTTTGACACTCTACTCCACAACCTTATCACCTGCCCCTCAATGTATGGCTGTCCATAAAAGGTTACGGACCTCTATCAAACCAGCTAGATACAATAAAAAAATATGACATCACTCCCCAGGACGGGACAGAAAAATGCGATACCACTGCTGGCTCTGTCCATCTGCTGTCAAATACGTAATAAAACCGTCGGCCATAGCTTATCAAGGAAATTAATTAACGACAGCTCCGACGTGCTTCGGCTGGATTTTGGCTCGAGCGATAGATTACCAGAAAAAATAAATTCAGAAGGAATGATAAACAGAAGATTTCCCCAGCCTGGACAGTGCAGCCAGCAGGAGTGCAACACGAGTACAACCGTAAAACACAAGGGGAGGCGTTCCAGAGTTCCTGATCTGAGTTTGTGACATGTGACATATAGATAAGTTACACAAATGAGAACTCTGAATCATTTTAATTTTAATTTCATATTTGTTTTAGTTTTTCTGAAGGTATGATTTGTGTGTGTGTGTGTGTGTGTGTGTGTGTGTGTGTGTGTGTGTGTGTGTGTGTGTGTGTGTGTGTGTGTGTGTGTGTGTGTGTGTGTGTGTGTGTGTGTGTGTGTGTGTGTGTGTGTGTGTGTGTGTGTGTGTGTGTGTGTGTGCGCTACATAATAACCACCCGGAGAGTCTTTCCCTGATCTTTGACTTCCCATGGAATTGGTCACATAAGCAGGAAGATGTTAAGTTCCTGCTTAGTGTCTTTCTAAAGTTTGATAACAATATTTAGCAAAAAAAGATCTGATATTTTGGAGTTTGCAAAAGGAACAAAATGACACCGTTCAAGTCTCTCATGCCAGAGCTTCCTGAAATGGCCGGCTTAGACATTGTTCTGCTGTTCTCTCTTCCCACAGGAGACTTTCCACCCCATCACAGGCACTGAACGAGCTAGTGTAAGCCTCACTAAGTCACTCTTAGCTCTACCGCCTCAGCTTGTGTAAGCCAATTCATGCTGAATAAGACCATGCTAATCTGGGGTTTACAATGGGACTAAGTAACTTGATTTCTATCCTCTGTTAACCTGAAACGCTGCGCCGGCCAACTGGACTGGCTGCAGGGTTTTTGTTGTTACTGTTCCCAAGACAATGCTTCCATGTTTCCATTGTAAGTTTCCCTGTTGCTTCATGTTGTTCGACAGGAAGAACTAACCACACACACACACACACACACACACACACACACACACACACACACACACACACACACACACACACACACACACACACAGCTTTGCCCCCTTGTCACCAAAACACAACCAAAAAAGATGCAGTCACACATTTGAATTCACACAACTACTCTTACATTCCAACACTATAACACTGGTTTATGTACAATGTTTGAATGAACAATGAAAAAAGTATCCAATATATGCTATAAATGAGGAAATATGTTGTAAATAAAGCTGACAGGTGAAACATCTCTGACTTTCATGATCCCCTGCAGAATAGTTGACTACTACTACAATATTAGTTTGTGTACATATCCTACATCTGCAGTGATACAGATAAATATAAGGAGCAAAGCGTGACCTTTCAAAACAAAATTACAAAAAGCTTTTTACAACAGAGGCAGAGAAGAAAGAATTCAAAAGGTGTGACCAAACCAGGCTATGAAGAAATCAACAGAACTGGAGAGTCATGATGTTAGAGCTTAGAAAGAGTTCACGCATAGTTATTGGTCTATTGCCTCACGTAACAAAATAAGATCCTGCATATATTGTTCTATGGGACTTATGGCACCATAAAGAAAGACGTGTACACTTTATTAGAACCAAAACGAGATTTTAAAACCAACTGGAAGCCAATGTTTTGGCGAAAATGTGTGTTTTATCATCTCCCCCTACTACACCAGGGGACAGTTTTGTAAACAAACCTGGTGTGTGTTATATTCTGACAGCCTTGACAAGGAGTTTCGGGTTGATGAAAAGCTGTCAGCAGGGACCCTCACATTCAGGCCTTGTAGTGTTTTTTTGCTGTGGGAAATTGAAGTTATCAGCAACTGTCTACACAGCCTGATGTATGACAGGACTCCAAATGCACAAAGATATCGATGCATAGAAATGACAACAAGAACAACAACATCTTTATCTGCCGTAATTATCTCTCTATCAAATTTTTACATACTGCAAAAACTGAACTTTTCCACAGAGTCTATCTGCTTATCCTTGTTTCCAGATGAAACGCAGATAACCATTTTAGATGTCATTTGCACAGATGTGCACATATTCACACAAAAACTAATCCACACAAAGTGTCCGCCATTACTCAAAGATACCTCCGAAAAATGCAGTTATCAAAGAACACCCGGCCGTCTGCTCCTTATCTCGGGACGCTTCAGTGAGGGTGAGTGTTAGGTAGAGAGGGTGATGGGGAGGGGGCGGGGGGAGTGGAGTGGAGCTGCAGAGGGGTGTAAGACTGTGTTGTGTATGGGTGCCGGAGCCCCCTCGTGACTGGACATTGTCAGGTGGGGTCAGCCGTAAGGCCGGCGTGCGGGCTCACAAGGAATGCAGCCTTCTTATCAGTTGTAAAGGGGCTCAAGAAAAGCAATGTTTCTGTAGGAGAGACACGGATGGGTCCTATGGGATATTTTTCTTGCTCTGCTTCACTCCGTCTGGCAGATTTAAGGCGGCGGTGCAGAGACTATGTGACTCTTCCTGTCCTGGAGGGTGATTAAGCACATTTCCCCTTTTTGAATCCTTTTACCTCCCTTTCTACTAATGTTTGGATAGATTTACACAACATATTGATAATGGTCTGATTGTTCATGTCAAGAATCAGTGGCTACAGAAGCTGACATATTTTTCGTAATTTTAGAGTTGAAGTCGTTTGTAAGTAATTGAAGAATACAAAACCTGAAAACAATGAAATCTAACTTATTTTTCTTTTTCTCATTTTTTCTACAGTAATTTTTCTTACGTATGAAAAAAAGGAAGAGGAGTAGAACAGACTTCCAATCTTCCACTACATACGTCTGTGAATTTAGAGGAAATTTACATAAAAATACAAAAAAATATGAAGTGAATCTCCACTAAGAACAAAGGAAGCTCCTGCTTGTGAAGCTTAGACAAAGCTGATACAGTTGACACTGAGTTTGAAGCTACAGTGTCTATCTTCATTAAAGATCCAGTCGGCTTTTCTATCAGCTGTGACGTTGTATACTCCAAGCATCTTTCTCTCCTGAGCAATTTCTCATCCCATAATTCCATGCTCTTTGTCTTCTTCTCCTCCTTGGCAAGCCGGGCCAATCAAAGACCTTAAGGGGGGGTGAATGATAGAGAGTAGGATGGACCAATTACCGTAGCGACGACGGAAGCCCTCCCTCCAAGCAGTCAAGTCACTAAGTCGCTGACTTGTTTCTCAGTGGGAAGAAAGCAACGGTGGATTAGCGCTGCAGCAAGCATGCACAAGGGCCAACGCGGCTGGAGGCTTTGACCTCACAAGGGGGGTCGGGCAGCACCTCCATGTGAACCTCATAAAACCAGGCCATCAACAGGGAAAGGAAGCCTCCTCATACAGGGCTGTCCATCAGCTTTGTGTTGTCCGGACTGCCACCGTGACACCGTCGGGTGGCTGTGACCTCGTCGCCATGGTGCTGAACAGTTGACAAACCCAAAGTAAAGCCTGCAGCTCAGAAAGAGCCGGTTTATTTATAGATCTAATATGATTTTAAGAATAATTACTTTTTGCAATCCGGTTGGGATTGTGACAAACAATTGTTTCTTTGCTTGGACCAATTCCATGTTCCAGCTACATCAGACCAACCCAGTGTGAGACTGTGTGAAAGCCCTTTAGATCCAGAGCAGGTGCGAACTTCCTTTGTCCAGGAAAATAAACGTATCGTCATTGGCAGCCAGGATCAAATGCGTACATTTCAGTTATACTCCCTCCTAATTACATAATTCACTCAAAAATAAACTCAAACTACCAACCAAGAAAGCATCATCACAACATCTGCTTTAATACAACATGGCACCGCTGTTACTATGGATACACTACCCTTTCTAAAAGGAATCGACTCAACATTTACTGTGAGCAGCATGAGGATGGTAAAACACCGGGAGTCTGATATCCCTAACAGTTGCAGTTGTGCATAACACACTCTTTGGTGAATTATGTCCTCATGTCCATGTAGGGTCCACTTCACAATAATACTCTAAGAATAGAAAATGTCATGGAAAGCATTTCCTGCTTAGCCTGAGCAGAGACAGTATAGTATGTTGGTCTAGTATATGGATTGTGTGCAGTACAATGGGTTGAGGCACAGGAAGAAAGAACTATGACTTTATGTCTATGTACTGTTCTGTATGATACAATCAGCTACGACAATGCTGATGCTCAGACATATAACAAAGTATCATTATCTGTACGGGCATGATAAATAGACAACGTCATATGGCAGCTACAAAATATCTTGTAAATAAGATGCAGACCGTAGCAGTATCAACGAATCATGTCAACAAAAATATGTAGCCAAACCTCTGTGAAAGTAAAGCGTGTTTCGTGTCCTGTCTAGATTTTGAATCATAATTTGAAAAGGAGGAATGACAAAATCATTTTGGAATGAGCTTCATGCATACAGTATGATTGAATCCCACAGTCACATATGGACCATGAAGTACACATTACTAAATGTATTTGGATGGGAGTTTGATGGACTGATTGCTTAATGGAACCTTTTACTTCAGCTCCTCTGCCAATGGTATCAGTCAAATTCAAAACACTGTCAATGTGTGTTCATGACCTCTGCCTATTTGTTGATGGCTTTTGAGGTACACACACATGCCAAGTCTCCAGTGGCTTCAGTTTTTCTTTATTCTAACTCTTTCAAATCTATTACTGCTAGAATCTAACCAGAAACTGTGTGTGTGTGTGTGCATGTCAGTCTGGAAATACAGACAGCAAATGACACCAGGCAACATACCGATCACCATCACTCCAAACAAATTGCCACCTAGCTGACCTCCACAGTCAGGACATCTAAACATACAGGGAAATGTGTATGTTACACACACAGACACACATGCACACACATACTCCCTCTCTCTAATGACCATTCCAGAGATAAATTAGAGTGAAGAATGCGTCTTTATGCCGTGAGTGTTAGATGCTGAGATGAACCTATGAAGGAGACACAGATTGTCAACGTGAAGCTTTTTTGCAGGCAACGAGAGTAGAGAATGTTTATTTTGCTCATTTATGATCCAAACATGCAACAATGGTTTTGATTCAGGCGTTGCAATCAGTGGAGCAGTATTCCAAGCTTCCTATTGTTTCCTGTCATACTGGTGGGCCGATACTGAAGCGTTTAACATGATACTAAAATTTGTCATCAGTCAACATTCGAGTGCTTCGTTATACAATTTATTCATCTATCGGCACTATTTTGATTTGTTCAAGCTGTGGAAACTTGGACAGAAATCTACTGTCTACTTAGTCAGCAATAAAGTGCGGAGCTCATTTTTCAATATTTGCATTACTTTTTGATAGGTTAACCCACGGGTTAATATATTTGAGAAATGTAATAATAACCTTCTCATTCTTAAATGATTGATCGTACGAAACGTGAAAGTCCAAAACCTGGCACTGTACAAACTGGATCATCTTTATTTTGAATTATGAGCTAGTGATGCTTTTCCAAAGAGCTTTTGTTCCACTAAACTCCTCACATAGCCCTCATAAAACCTTTATGCATGGCAATGATCTTGGACATAAACACCTGATTTAAACATTCAGCATTTGGTCCAAGTTCCACCCGTTATTCTGAGGTGTGTTCTGCTGAGCCAGAAGGCTGAGCGATGAGCTGCAGAAGCGCCAAGGCTGGGCTCTGCAGAGGCAAACGGGGCCTCATCTGTGACTGAGTGGGTGCTAGAACGCCAAGAAGAGAAGTGCCGGGTCACGGTAAAGGTTAACAAAATCAAGGCAGGGAATTTACGAGCGTCCGTGCTTCACAAGCGATGTCGCCAGCAGCAAAAGGGGGAGTGTAGAAGACGAGGCTGGATGAGGGGATTATAGTGTGTGAGCATGCGTGTGTGTGCGGGTATGTGTGTGTGGGTTTTGCAGTTGGATCCTCGCCTACTTTGCAAGCAATACATTGTGACAGAATGACGAGGGTCCTTTATAGTGAGTGTGTGTTTACTTCACACACTGTCGGGCCAGTTGTCCTCAGTTAACTGGTGTAAAGGAGCAGAACCTGAGAAAACAAACATGTTATTAGTCTTCACTCGCCATGAAACAAACATCAAGAGTGAAAAATACAATCCCAACCATTTCAAGAAGTCTAAATTTCTTCGATCAGATTAATGCAGCACCAACAGAAAGTCCATTACACAGACACACACCGCACTGTTCACCTCAGAAAGGTCCCATAAATTGCGGGCTTTGATGGCTCTGGCCCCACAAACTCAGAGCTGATGAATAACTTCCTCCCTCCTGATCTAAACATCGCCCTTATGAGAAACCCACAAGGCGATCACGTCTGTCATTGAAAACCTTGTGACTCAACTTCTGTTGTTTTCATGTTTTTATTTGAACTGACAGTTCAAATGTGCACGGGTAGATTTAGTGAAATCCATTCAAAGCCCATGATAAATATTGAAAATGTGCTGTTGTCAATCTGAAAAATGGGAAGTGTTTCCAAATTCCCGAATGACTTTTTGGGTTTACAAGTTTTTCATGACAGCAAAGTGTCTTTTGTGTGATGTCTGGCAGACAAGGTAACGTGTTAAATGTGTGACTTTAAAAAAATACCATCTGGCATTCACGGTTCATTTCATTTATACATTCCTCAGCCAATGAAAGTGACTTGGTTAGTGTCAAAATGGATACATGTCTTTTGTCAAGTGTTTCACGTGTTCACCTGGTGTCATGGTACATTAGGCAGCCATTACATTCAGAAGGAATTATGTTGAAATATGGAATTGTGTAGTTCACGTTTGATCCATGTACTTTGATCCAGATATTAAGCACATTTTAGCAGTTTCTGTTTGAGTAAAATATCTATGAAAGCTTCATTGCATAGGTTTCTGTTTCTGGAAGTCATTTAAGGCTGAGTGATATCTGAATATCCCCAGCTTTAAGGATTTATGTTGCAATCACATTACACATTACACAGGTTCGGCTAGTGTGGGTTGAAGTAGAAGAGCGGCCTCAGACTTGGACGTGTTGACTCTCATCCCAGTTGGTCACATCAAACTAAAAACTGCTGCTGTGCTCTAATGTCTCTAATGTCAAGAGGCCAGCAGAACAACATTGTAACTCAAACCTGAGGTTGCCACTTGGATGGATGTCTTGTAAAGTTTTTCCCTATAAAAAATCTCCACCTTGCATCATCTAACTGTAACCCAAGGGAAAGATTCTGTGTGTTGAACATCTTCAAACAGTGATCTCCTGGAAGTCATTAAACATTTGCCTTCCCTGGATCTATTTGATATCGTTCATTGCTAGATATTGATCACTATGATACTACTATAGTCCAGGTGTGGAGATCAGAGGATCATGTTGTGCATAGAGGTGAGCCCAAGTTAATCTAGATGATGTTGCTTATGCTGCTCTTTCAAACAACTAAAGCTCCAGCCTACAGACACTGCTACTCATGCAGTGAGTCCATATCATGGCCCATGTTGTTGTTATGGCCAAACTTGGATCCAGTCCCAGCCATGAGGAAACCATCCTGGCAGTTACCTTCCCACACACAGCTCCAGCAGGAGGCCAAAGGGGTCTTCAAACCGCTCACAAATCGCCACACTGATTTCCCAAGGGAGGCCTTAGTAGTAATTGTTACCCATGACAACACAGCCACACACACACACAAATCCTTCCACCATAATTAAGTGATTTAACCTGTGGAGGTATTCTGGACATGTCAAGGAGAAGACCCCATGGGCAGGAGGAAAACACATCGGAAGGATTACGTATCCCATTTTAGCATGGGAATGCCTTCGGATACCCCAGGAAGAGGGGAAGTGTGAAGCTATGAGACGGGTCTTTCTTCTGTTTAAGAGTCTGACTCCAAACCTTTACTCCATTTTAGCTCAGTCGCTTAATCAACCATTAAGCGGGACGCTGCCCTACATTTGACGAGGTAAAACTTCAAATTAAAACTACTAGATTTTACGATGACATTCTTGAAGTTGGTTCCATTAATCTTTTGCATTTGAAAGTCTTACTTAATGGATCGTTTCGTAACACATTATTCAAGACTGTGACATTCTTATTCCAACTCTACACATCATGCACACAAATACTGCACAGATAAGACGCCTTGTCTGTGTTCCCTGGCTGTCTGTAAGTGGAGTAGGGGCCCAAGGTTTCGCGAGACAACATGGCGATAGCACACTTCATCACAGTGGTTTGTGGAAGGTTCTCAGCTCTCTTCCCCACTGATAGCTGCAGTTTGTCTGGAAGATGTTATGCTTTGTGATTGTCTGGCTGAGTCACAGATTTGTCTCCTCAGACCAGTTGGAACCCGCACGGTGTATCGGGTTCTAGCAGCATGTGGTTTTAATTTGATTCCGCACAAAACTGCACTCGTTTCTCTTGTTCAGTGTCATACAGTGCTAATGCTATTATTCTATGCATTATCAAAGTAACAGCAGATGATATAAGTGGTTGGACTCCAACCAAGTCAATGGCTGTAGACTGGACATGCATGTGTGATACTGCATCACGCTCTGGCTCCCTGACTGGTTTCTCGCATGCATCTTTCAACCCTCACCACATGTAAGAACATTCATCATATTCACATATAATAACATAGAGCATTATGTTTCCCTTTCTTACTTTTACAAAGTTGCCTGTGAGCTTATTGCACAGTGGGTATCAGACTGGCCGACCATCTAACCAACTGTGGCGCTGACGGCTAGTCTAATTTAAGTAATATTTTGAGTTTCCAAAAAGCTGTGGGGGAGAGTCTGTGGCTGATGGCTCCACCCTGAGCTGAGCACCATCCATCTCTCCCCTTCCCTCGCCGTCGCCCACCGCCCTACTTGAAATCCATTCGGAGAGCATATTTGCCAGATGACAGTGTGCTCTGTGTACCATTCATAATGGCAAAGGCAGATACATTGTCATCGGGAGCCTCTCACGCTGGCATAAATCCACGGTCAACAGTAAGTCTGGGTCAAGTGATTTATACACAAGGGCACATACGGACATGCGCTCGCTCTCGTCTTCAACAGCAGTCCACATAGAGGCATCTTCAAACAATCTGCCACGCAACTGCCCCGAGCAAACTATGGAAACCTGTTACTGTACTCACAAGAGCTGTAATGGGAGTCTTGTTTAAAGTACAGAGGAATCTGGTCAAAGTCTGGCGGGGGTCAGTTCTTGAGGAACTGCAGATCCTGAGGGAGTGAGCGCTGGGAGTTCTCCTGTTCCCACTCCTCTTCTTTGTTGAATGGAGGAGGAGATGACACGGTGTGTATTGCACAGACACACTTTAGAGCACATATATTCAGTGTGGCCCCAGAGAGCTGTATACAGACAGGGGAAGATGAAATGCTAAGCAGGTTGACTGTACTTGACCGTAATCTCTGGATGAGAATTGAGGAGATGCAGTGTGTGTCCCGGAGGCTCACTTGTGACATGCCTTTAGAGCCTCTGGTAATACTAGCGCATTACAATATTCCAGATAGTAGAACCCTTTCACTTGAGTCAATTGGTTTGTTCTCAAGGCCACAGTGGTGTTAAATGAGCACACAAGCACTGTAACACCATGCTTGAAGAATTGATACAACACTTAGTCAATAAAAGCTGATGCTCCCGTGCTATAATTCACCTATGAATCTTACCAACTGAAATCAGCGGCACAGAATGTAAGCGCCAGTGTCTAAATGTGGATTTAGAGGGTTTCTAAAATAGCCAAATAATGTCATTTCCATCATACCAAAGAGACTAGAGGTATGGCAGGAATATGAAACAGAATTGGCGATCTGTCTGTCACATCACAGCAGGGAGATGGAACGGTCCTTCTGATACTGTGAAATGTCCGGTCTTTGAAAAATACGACTGACACTTGCTTGTCTTAGCCGTAGTCTTCATGGCCACCCTGTTGTTCATCATCAGACTTCAACAATATTGACTTCTGTTGAGGAGATTAGCTGTCAAGCTTTTATTTTGTTAAGGGATCAGGGTCCTTCATGTTCTTACCTAAATATAACTTTGCTCCATTGCAGGTTTGAAATTGCCGGTGCTGGTGGTATTTCATTTATGAGAGCGCTCAAGACCCAGAATACCTCAGCTTGACCACTGGGCTTTGGAGGGATTATCTGATGAATTCATGTTTTACAACAGCTGTTAGTGAGAAGTCACCAGGGGTCTAAAAGTGGATGTGAAAACCCTCCACCAATTGTGTCGTATGGTCACTTTCATTTTTTATTTATCTGAAAAGCTGCCATAACCCCATTTTAAAACGTCCATCTTTGGTATTTTCACTCCACTTTCTAAACATGATAAAGATATTGAATGAACTAAATAGGAAAGGGGATGTAATAGGGGGTGGTATCAAACTTCCGTTCCCCTTGATCTCGTCTCCAACAGCATCATGTTAGACTTGTGCATGCCTGGTTCGATAAGAATTTTCCTCAAGACAACTATGCAGCACCTCTTAGGTCATTGGAGATTTAGATTTACGAGGCGGTACGGGCCACAAATGACGACCTGCTAATGCTCAATCGGACCTTTTTGGATTGGCAGTGCCAATCACATGAGGCCAGCAGACCAAGCCTAAATGGGAGAGAAGTGGAAACCTGCATGCACAACCTTTCACACCACACACCCCTGAGCCTTTCTTAGAACTGTAAACTCTACCTTTCATGCCTGTGACCACTTCCATCAATGGCTTATGGCAAAATCCTACTACTGTCACCAGCGTTCCCACACCTCACTGTAAATCAAACTACTATCTAGAGAAGCAGACCGCAGCCTTACAACACTGGAACGCAACAAATGGGAAATCCCCTGTATTGCAATACAGAACTGGAGGTCCGTCAAGACCATAAGGTCACAGGCGACACTTGGCAAACCGCCTCTGGATTTTTGTTGCATGCTGTGCAAGGAGAGACGCAGCCTTGTTCCATTCAGAAAGAAAAGCCTTGGTGACAGAGTTTAAATAATTGAAAGCCAATTGGTGCTCAATAATGAATATGGGATTTAAACAAGATTAAACCCAAGTATATGGCAAATCTTGCTTCTGATCATGTCTCTGAAATCGCTTAGCCAGAGAATGAAATGTGTATAGAACACTTAATCCTTCACCAATGTGGAAGTAAATAACTGACAATGAATCCAAAGTGATAACTGACCTGTGATATTACAACAAAACAAAACTTTTCATGTTCATTGGCATTAGCTCTGTATTATATAAAGATTTATGCTCTACATTCATACATTTGCATTGTAGAACTTCGACATATTGACAACTACAGGTCAAACTAGAAAGACAGACATGTTTTATACAGTATCTTTTGTGCTGGGACTCAACGATGTCCCTGTTTTTCCCAGTAGGTTATCTCTGATGGATACCCCCGTCTCTGTCTTTGTAGTATTGTCTGTGTGTGGTGCAGCATGTGCAGCTGGTCCCCGGCTCTGCTTGGCCCACCGCAGGCTATGTTCCCTCTGCAGACTCCTGTCTATTTCCGATTGACTTTATCTTTGTCATGGAAAAAAGAGGCTTATGACAGCTGAGACGATGAAACCTGTTCAAAGTGCAGTAGGTGATGGTTTTACAGTTGCATAACACAATTCACACACAGTAATACTGTTTATTATATAGTGCAGTACTATGTGTTGAAATATCTTAAATTACATCACTGATTTCTGTGGAATCTGTGCTCATTTGATCTAGTTTATGTATCTTTGTACTAAATATACACCTTTGTGTCATAACATAGCACTAAAAGATGTGCACACACACCTATCGAAGTATTTTCATAAAAAAAACTTTCTACAGATGTGGCTCTCATCCAACAACACAGCACCTGGTCACTGTACTGCACCTGGCTCTCCACATGCGCACTGCTACCTCACCCCTTCCTCATCCCTCTTTAGACACACACACACACACACCCTTCCCCAGGGAAGCATCTTCTGAGTAATGAGACATAGCTGGGCCTATGTTCAACGTCCCGTCACTTAATGCGACATGAATCTCCCTCGCTATGTGTGATCGATCTATTTATTACCCTGTTTATGTAAAGCCAACCAAAGTCTCCTGACATGAGCTTTCTTCAGCATGAAATATCAATGGCCATCACTCACTTTTTATTGCTTTTTTCTTGTCCTTTCAGACCTTGTGGCATTTGTATTGTGCTGTATTGGTGGTAGGATGTAAGATATGTAATACCATTGCAGCAGACGTACAGCGATATGTGCTTGCATATCTATTGAATTAATGGTATTTGCCAATGGCCTGGACTAGAAGTCTCACAGTATTGGGACAATAAGACAGAAATACTCCCTATTTGCACAAAAGAAAGAAGAAAATGAGCTTCCACATGGACTCATGGATTCAACAGAAGTGTTGTTTAGTGGTAGTTTGAAATGTGATATAGAGATAAGTTTGACTTTGACTATTCTCTCATAGGTTTCACATTGGAAAGGTTACCAGCAAACATGCCAAACTTGAGTTTAGTTGAACCGAGCTTAATGTCAAAGTGTAGAAAGCCTGGCTACGTTTCAAATTCACCGCCATTCAATTTGATACAGATGGACACAGAGATTGTGTTGAACACTCTGAGATGAATGTATAAGATTTACTTTGAACATCAAACCCTGATGCTAGCAGCTTTTGATGCAGAAAACGGCCAAATATGTTCTTGAGTCCAGCATCAATGCAGTATCTTCTGTTTCGACTCCACATCATCTTCAGAGGTGTGCTGTCAAACCACCCTCCGTCCTGCTGCATGCGATAATCGTGTGAGCGCTAAGGCTTTGGCTATCGGGCAGATGCCAGGGCTTCCTAAGAGGGCTTCTCGGGGCAATCCCAGTTACAAGCTGTGGTGTTAACCTGCTGGAGAACGCTTATCAGCTACATGTCATGTTCATATTTTCCCCGCAGTTCCGCCAACCTCCTCACAGTCGTCTCAACACTCTCGTAAGCTCCAACCTTGAAGGCCACTTTATCTAAAGCTCTAAAGTGGCAAACATATTTGTCCAGAGCTTTCCCACAGTCTCATCCATTGGAGAGTGGACAGAGCAGGTCCAGCTGAAGCTCTGTGCGTTTTTCTGTGGGCCCCTCTGCCGATGCCCCAGTTCCATTAAATCACCATAGCAATGGTTTGACATTGCCAAATGATGAAAAGTCTTAAAAAACTCCAATTAATTTAAAAAATTTTTACCAATTTTATTTGATTCATATGATTGCTCAATTAGGTCAACTCAAAGAACAAAAATGGAAAGTTTATTTATTTTACATGATACAATACTCTACTAATGAGTATTTGTCATTTTAGAAGTCGCATACATGACAAGATCATGATCCATGTGGCAATATAAATATACATATATATACTATAAGATGTTTCTCATATTAAATTTCACATTCCATTCCATCTTTTTCTTATATTTCTATGCCTAATTGAAATCACATAGTCTAGGTTATCTTGTTATATTATTATTATTATTATTATTAAGGCACATTAAGGTGCATACATACAAAAATATCGATTTTGTTATTTTAATGCAATGTAATCTAAGAGATTGTGACCGTACTGACTGAAGACCTCTTGTTTCTCTGATGGAAAGTTCATTTTCATGTATTTTAAATTTTCAAAATAAACCCTTGTTTACTTTAAAAATGTGGATGCTTCACTTGCTCTGCATAGCGTTCTGATGCATGCCATTGGTCTTGATCCATTTCATGTACTATGAGTTCTAATCCAAACTCGCTGGACAAAGGTCACAATGAACAATTCCAAGATAGGTATTTTCAGACTTTCAACATGACATATCTGTACATATTATGCCAGTAAGTCTTGATTCATAAAGGAGGCAGAGGAAAAACAAACCTCATATGTTTTTATCATTGTGAAATCTACTGATAAATACTTGACAGATGTTGACAAAAATCTCTGACTGCTTCCCTCTCTTAACTACAGCTACAAACCCAGACCCCCACCCAGCACAGACACCCCACTGCAGCAGCTCATCACAGGGAACAATGAAATAGGGAGAGGGGGAAAAAAAGTTTTGCTGCTGGTGTTATGTCATGGCCGCTCACAAGTTCCTGAAACTTTCTTTTGGGTTGATGGGGGGGAGTTGGCTTATTTCGCCTCGCTTTGCCTTTGACTACTGTCAGGCCTTTTATGTTCTTCCTGTTGATTTTGGGCCACTGTCAGAGAGGCTGGAGGAGTGTGTGAGGGAAATTTAAATGTGGCTCTCCAAAGGATGCATGGGAGAGAACATTGACTGTTTTCTGTTGGGGAAATACAGAACTTTATTTTTTGGCCTAATTATTGGAGTTCAAATCAGGATTGGGTGCTTCTGGAATAAGGTAAGTATTTATTTTTTCTTAATGCTACTTTTCCCATAATCAGAGAGTCTTTTTTAACAACATTTTCTGACAAAGCGTAGGTTGTAAAATTGTTAGTTCTGTATCATGAGCTTGAAAGGGTGTTTTGTTGGCAAGACGAAGTAGTTTTGACACACGAATATACAGAAAATATGGATTCATATGGAGAAAATGTAGGTTTCCCCAATGCCCAATATTGATGACCACTGAAATCTCCTGATGGACCCATGATGGCTGCAGTAGTTGGCTGTTGTGACACCCATCTCTGCCTCCCGTTGGCACCCTTTTCTCTCCTTGGGGATTAGGAGCTGTCAATGGGCCCCTCTGCTCCATAGTCACACTCAGTCACTCTCTGTCTCTTACACACACATACCCACATGCTCCACATACACTGCAGTGGCTGCTCAAATCTCTAGTTCTTAGGGTACTCTGTATGATAGTGACTGGGCGAGCTTGGGGCTTGATTAGTGCAGTTAGCCCTTCTAAGGCTCTGGCTGTTTACAGTGGATTACAGGGAGGGAGGCAGGGGTTAAGTCTACCCAGGCACCATGTCTCCCCCCTGCTCCCCCCTGTCTCTCCCCCCCGAGGAGCCACTGCGGCAGGGCTGGCAGCTCGTCTGGCCTCCCCATCGCAAGGCCCGGCTGACAGGTAGCAGGATTTGGCAGAGCACTTTGCATGAGAGCCAACAAGAAAACTGAACATGGCGGATTAGTTCGGGATTATGTTGTCAGAGTTTGCCTTGACGGACAAACTGCAGAGGAATAAATTGCAATCTGTTTGAGGAGCGTGCTGCCACGCAAACAGGGGAGGCATCCGTTCGCCTCACAGCCTGTCTAAAATGAGGGGAGGGAGGGGAGAAAATCATTAATAATTTATAAACAAAGTCCATGGCCATTACTGATGTCTGCCCACTCTGACTGGGCGAGAGCGTTACTTGGACGTGCGTCTGGTGTTTAGCTCCTAACCTTGACGATCAGGAGCTGGTTCATGTAAAATCTTAAACCCAGAAGTCAACAGGTCATGTATGGAGATAAGGGATCTTAAAAACGAACTGGCCACACTTGTGATTTAAAGACTATCATCCTAGTTCTGATAAGGCAGTGAGACCAGGAGTGGACAGGAGAAGGACTTCCTGTGGTATTTTCACAACTGTCAGAATGATAGTCTTTAGTTAACAGTTGTGTCTGATTTGGGTATCTGCCATCTTAGAATGAGCTTTCAGCAAAGCCCTAGAAATTGCTTAAGTAGCTTTTATGAAGCCAGAGAGGCCAGTAAACAAATCCCACTGTTTATGTTGTGGTCCATTAATTGCAATGAGCACTTTACTGTGTTTTTTGCTGCTGTAAATCTCTGAGCAGCGTGCAGCTTCTGTGCAGGGACCTGCAACATTGTGACTTCTTCATTTGGTCTGTACTCAAACACTGTCAAAGGTCAAGCAGGCTGAACATTACATCACTCACAGATTGTTATGCTTTTACACATTCAGCAGAGACTTTAGACTTTTTCATAGTCAAATTTCACATACATAATTTCACACAGCAAATCTAGTCTTTGGAAACAGATGAAGGCACAAGAGTTTGATGTTTTTTGTCTCATGAAAAGCATTAGGGGTGCAGAGGGGCGGAGTTAACATCCTTATGAACAATAAACCAGCACTGCTTCTGGAGGGAATAATTAAAAATGACCCATACTGAATAAATGCACTAGTAGCCTACAGCTACACTTAATTTTCTTCTTCTTCAAACAATGTAGAATTGAATTATTTTGATTTTAATACCATGCAGTGATCTCCTCCTGAGTTCTGACTGGCATGGTAAAATGCATTAATGAGCTTATTGCATTCTGTCCTCACCTACATCATTAGGAATGCATGCCTGTATGTTAAACATATGAATATGCATCACCATAGAACATTTGCTCTCAGAGTTAGTGCTGAGCCAGTGTTGTGCCCTGAATTATAATCCAACAGAGAAATGAACTGCCTTTTCTTTGCCTTTGCCATGTAATTAAAAAACAAAATAAGAGCCTGTCAAAATGACCACTGGTAATTTTATATTTACTACGATATTTGCTTATATGATAAAAAAGGAAAACATAGTTGCATATTCAGGTTAGTCACATTCCAGTTAATTAAGGTGTGAATGCATTAATGTGGGTATCTTATCATTATATCCTGAAAAAAATAAACAAATAAAAGAACGCATACTAATTTGCTGTGTTTGTGTCTGTTTCTCTGACCAAAAGCTGTCCAGTGTCTCTCTCCTTCTGGGTCTAATCACAGTGTCAGATGGAGGGAGATCCGGAGGTCAGTAGAGGCCAGTGGATAAAGGTTAACAAATTACCATCATGCCATACACACACCTGATTGATGCTGAATGGGAGGGGGGGACATGTTAAGGGGACACGATACAGACGAAAACAAGGAAGAAAACCATGTCCATCAAGTACGTGAAGATGTAAAGATGTGTGTGCCTGTGTGTGTGCCTGTGTTGTGTGTGTGTTTTGGGTGGGTCGTCTCTCTTGTAAAGTAGCTTGTGGAAATTCCCCACCCTTTCCATACAAACATATAATAAAACATAGAGCAAACCAGTGTGTATTGTGGTCTTTATGATTATGAACATTGCTTTAATTTAAAAGTAAGTAGTAGTAGTAAGTAATTAAATGTAATCACTATAATTAGTGTTATACTGTATGTTCTGACTATGCAGTTTATTCCAGCCATTTAACTCGTATAGATTATGCAAAATTTTAATTAAAGAACAAACAATCAACAATGATATGTGCTCGATTATCAGTCATAATGAATATAAATGCATATATTATACAGCCACATGCAGCCTAACAGGTTTCCATTTGTTTCACTGTTCATGGTTGTGTTGCAGAGGACACACTGAAGTTCTAACTGCACACTCCAGCACAAGATCTGCTTTTCATTCGCCACACACTCGCCAACGAAAACAGCCAGCACCCCTCAAGAACAAAGGCGCTATCTGCACACATCAGGCAGCATGTTATAAGAAGCGGTGACAGAGAATGGTGAGGAGGACAGGGGGAGGTAGTGGGGTTTAGTTAGGGGTGGGGGGAGAGAAGGGTGAGGAGATAGGAGGAAGGAACTGAGGCTACTGATTTACTGACAGGACAATTAGAAGGAGCAAATCTGCTATCTAAGCTAAATATTCCAGATAGGGTGGGCATGCAGGAGGGGGGAGGAGGAGGAGAGAACACAAGCTTGGGGGGGAAGAGCTGTGATGGTTTTTCTGTTGATTGATTTATCTGAGTGGAGGTGAGACACATACAAGTCTTTCATCTTTCTATTACGGCAGTTTCTGTGGCGCTGCAGTGAAAAGAGAAAGAGGAGTCTGTGATTCCAAAATAGGATAAACTCAAGGAACTGAAAATAGATCCAGGTTTGATATAAAGCATTAGGAAGTTGAGAATACTCCCAGTTCATCCTCCCTCGGTCTCCATGGCAATTACATTGAAATGTTTGACCCGTCCTGACTTGACTGTCTGCTATTATCGTTTCCATTCGCTCTTTTCTAGGCTCGTCTCTCTGTAGTATTTTCTCAGGTCTTCAGTGGAGGGAGAGCAAACAGTAGCATGGGAGACTCATATCTCTCTTTAAATAAGTTGCATTTTCTGATGATGTTTTAATGGGCAAACCTCAATCCCATGAGCTGTGACCCCTTCCAGTGTTTCAGCTAAATGTTTTGTACAGGGCGACTCGACCAAACTGCTCTCTGGTTTCTGCACTGCAAGAAATGTCCAACTGAGAAAGACAACGCTCCTCATTTTTAACATGTAATACAGCAGAAAGTGTGAGCTGTACATTGATCCAAAACAAACCACCACACTTTTGTATTCAGTGCAATATTTAACGACCTTAAGGCAGATATTTCTTTGCAGTGGATGTCGACCTCCGTTGTTGATCTTTATTCCCAGATCGGGGTCCACTTCCAGTCCAAACAGAGAGTCTGTCCTCAAAGGGGCCAACACAGTTTAGTTTTTTTTCAATGTTTTTGTCCTGGGAAGAACCTGGTGGAAAAGCAAGTCCAGAAAGAGGATGGGAAACTTTTGGAAAAAAAAGAGAGAAAAAAACAGAGGATGTCATCAGACAGAAGGAATGAGCAGGAGGAAAAGAATGAGACTAAGTAACTCAACTCAATATGTGTTCAACTCCCCCGTTTTCATTTGGTGGCTGAAACTAATGAATTTTGTGCGGGGAGAGGAAATGCTTTAGGAATAGGTATATTTTCATCAAACACCGGATGTGTGCTCTTGATTAGTAATTCAGACCAAAGCTAACTGCGGTAAGACAATATTACAAGAGGGCTCAAGGAAATGGCTAATGAGCAGCTAAGCTAAATTTATCTTCTTCCAGTGCATACAGTCATCTGATTCTCAAGGCATCCAAACCTAATTGGATGGTGCCGAAGTAAAGAGGACAAAGATCATTTATCTTACGCAATTATCAGGAATTCATAACTTCGGCAAATTTGCTAACTTGCATTACCATTTGATTGAATTAACTATTGATGAGCAGTAGAAACCAATATCATTTCAATCTCCCGACCCTGATAGATGATTCTGATTATGGATATTCGAAAGCTTTAAAGCCTTTTTGTGATTTTGGAGCGTCATCTCTTTTTCATCTTCCAGTCCCATCTTTCATTCCTCAGTCTGATTCTTGTCTTTTCCCCGTCTCCACACCTGTCTTCCATTAGGGTTCGGTGACCAGCTCTTGACTCAAAGTGCACGGGAAGCAAAGATGTGCGCGACAGGCTCGAGACGCCGAGGGTGCGGCCCCGACAGAGATGTAAAGTAATATCCCAGAGGGGCATGAGGTCAGTCAGAACATTTTTACAGACTCACATGAAATGAAGTTCGAGAGTCGGTCACGAGACAGGGTTGGGTCCCTAATATGCCCTAATGTGTGATGTAATGAGATCATACTGCACGCATTCACACTGGGTGGTGAAAAGGTTTCATAAGGCCATGAAGTGAAAGAGTTTGACTGTAAAGGAGAGATCTGTGATTGAAATGTAAACCACAGGCTGTATCAACAAATGGAAGATTACTGTCATTCTCAAATTGGTTGAAACTAACAGTCGACAACAACTAAATCATTATGACTCAATGGTAAACAAGACATGGTGACGTTTCATTGTTGAGACATGGAATGAAGTGAAAACATTAAATATTGAGAGTTTAAAATGTGAAAAACCACAGAGGCAAGTTTTCCACCGGTTTGTATGTAAAGCTTCCAGTAAAGAACACTTTGGACACTGTGCAGATGTTTTGTCTGTCTCAGAGTAGCAGGTTTGAGCCGACTCTCGTCCGTTTACGTGCGCAGGTTTGGGTGCCAATCATCCCCAGATGGGTGGAATCACACGCACGAGAGGTGACGTGAGGTGATTAGCCATCGGTTTGTCATTATATCCCACAATGCAAGCCGACGGTGAGGATTTCAGGAGCGAGGGTGGGGACGGGGGTGGGGGCCTTGGGAGTTGGTGTTCAGGCCTCTTCTCTGAATCACACAGGCCTAGCGTGCGATCGGCACACTGCCCTCCTCTTGACTCCCTCCTAAGCTCTGTTACAATAACACACTTGCCTTTCGCTCCGGCCCCCCCCCCCCACCCCAACCCCTCAAACACTCCCTGTGCCGCTCCCCCTGCCTCCACTAACACTCCACTTCTCTGAAAAACAGAAGATGGGAAAAAAAAAAAAAAAAAAGCAGCAAAACAGTCCCGGATCTCCAGTTTTCTGTAAGATAAAAGCTGGAGGGTTATTTATTTTGCCCCGCCGGCATCCTTCAATGCTCCAATACTGTTAGCATAACTGTGATGACAAAGATAATCTCTGTTATTATTTTTATTATCATCCCCAACTTTAATTAGTTTCTCCCAGAGGGGCTCAGCACGCTAACGAGGAGCAGACATCCACTGTTTCTTCCCAACTCTGCAGAGTCCCCGGGCCAAGTTCAAGTCAAGGTTAACAGTGCCATCTACAGTAGAGAGGAAACTAGTCCATCACGTCCTCCGCTGACATGATCGGACAGACGTGGACCAGTCTGATTTACTGTTATAACCATAGATATTTACTGTGTCAAGGAATTACAACTCAATACCTCGTTCCATAACTGATACTGCCATTTGTAGGAACAGCAACTTGATATTTCATATTTTATTGCATAGCTGTGTCAGATGAAGAATTCCATTGACATATGGTATGTGGCCTTCATGTGTACACGTCTCATAGGACAATACCTGACTGTCCTTCGTCTGATATCCTAATTCATTCTTTCTTAATTCATAATATTGACACAAAAATCATTTTTTTCATACTTCATATTATCAAGTCATTTTTGTGTTATTGAACATGTGTGTGTGTGTGTGTGTGTGTGTGTGTGTGTGTGTGTGTGTGTGTGTGTGTGTGTGTGTGTGTGTGTGTGTGTGTGTGTGTGTGACATTACGCCTCAGAAGTGTTTCCACCTTTGGGACTCAATAACCAGTCTAATTGATTGTTTATCCATTTATCATTTAAGCAAGTACTAATCTAGTGAGGGACAGGAGCTAATTCACATCTGACTAATTTAGCACATGTGTGTCATAGACTTACATACAGGGGATTCAGTGATTTAACCATTCAGCCTTGACAAGGGATGAAAAAAAAGCTAAAGACAGAGCATTACTGTTTATCCTCTGCCTTATCACTTCTGGCGATTGGCTTGTAAATATTATCCCATTCTCCTTAATCCACTGCACAACGCCGCGCTCACCCACTTACCGGAAACTCCGACATTTACCTCAGGATTTGCCAGGCTTGGGCTAGAGTGGCTGCGAGTGGGAAAGTGCTAATCTACAAGGCACATTCAGGATTAGTGCGGTGAGCCAGGTGACCTCAGGGCCTGAGATCTTATTGGCTGGAGGAGGGAGGAGCAGGCTTGTGGTCAGCGGCGTGGGTGGACTGACAAAAGGAAGCCAGGAGGGCATGAGAGTCCTTCTCCCCGTCTCGCCTTTCTCCTTTTTTTTCCTCCTTCCTTTTCTTTCAGTTTTTTCCTCCCCTTTCTCTCTCCTGCTCTCTCTCTCCCTCTCGCTCTCTCTCAAGGAGCCCTGATGAGAATTCCACTAATCAGCTGAGGATTAACAGGGACTCAGACAACACTACATCTAATTCCCCCTTCACCGCCACTGGGGCAACAAGAGGCCCCACACAGCACAACAGCACCAGCACAGAACAGATTATTATGCATGTAAACAACACTATTCCTATCAGGCTCAGATATGAGAGAAATACTGAATCATTAATCAAAGTGATCAGTATCACCCGAATATGCGTCTTATGTCACACCGGCATGTATAATAATTGTTGAGTTATGTGTGACACCTGTTTCTTTTAAGTCTTGCTTGTGATTATAGTAGTGTATTAACTCATTGTTTTCTTTTTTTTTTCTGTGTTTACCATGCAGCCATGTCACGTTTCCTGCTGTCAGAAGGCAGAGCTCACTAGAATTTACAGTAAACAAAGTCATCTGGTGCTGAGGACTGTGTGATTCAGGTAATAGACTAGGGAAATGTTTACAAAAAGAAGGAAAGAAATTGTGATTTGAATGAAATAAATATAGAGTATACTGTATAAATACACACCAGCCAAAGGGGTTTTCAATTGTATATTATTATTCTTATTGATAATAAATCATGAATGACGTACTAACCATAAAGAAAGCAACAAATTACAACATTGAAGCATTTTCTTAATTAAGCCTTTATCAGTGCCACAATGGACTTCTTCCCCAAAATGATTTTGAATGCCATGTCATGTTACTGAATGAACAATGGAGCTGCAGCGTTTGCATGTTTTCCTTTTTCGTGTCTCTGAGATGAGTCCGTCCCAGTAAAGGGCAGTTTGGATGACATCAGGATGATCAGGTTGATGGTGGCATCAGGAACTCATTCATTTTAATCTGGAGGCTCATTCACTTAATCCATGCTGGGCCACCCACAGAGCAAAACTACTTCTAAAATAGTTGTAGCTACCTTAATTCAGAGTGTAGTTTCACTTCATCTGCTTGATAATAATGCTTGGAGCCGTACGTTAAACCCAATGCACCATTCATGATAATATATTAGAGGCACAGAGGGTAAGTGGGTTGCATTTTCAGCCTGGTTAAGTATGTTTTGGCAGGAGTCCCGGGCTATTTAGGAGACAGGTTGGTTTCCCAGCCTCCCACAGTTTTGCAGTAATGAAGGAGCTGCCTTACCCAAACAAACAGGCTCTCAGGAGATGTACCTCCACTACCTCCTTAATCCAGGAAGTCTCTCTTATCTCCCCACAAATGGCCCCGTAGCGAGGCGCAGCACACTACAGTGTCATTCATCAGTGAAGCCCCCAGTGCGATGATCAGGTACCATTGCTTTATGTGCAGAAAGTGAAAAGTGTCAGCACACATCGCCACTCTGAGCTCCGCCCATTTGAAAAAAGAATCTTCACAAGTTTTGTCAAACTGACGTCAATCGATGCGTCTCAGTTCTCAATCCAAATGGAATGATGTGCCTTTGTTTTGTATTGGCTGAGCAGAAATGATTGTATTGCTCCAGTCCCCTCAGTGTGGTGGTCAGCTGGGATTTAAAGCTTATTCTACTGTGGCATTTTGTCATAAATCACTCCAGACAAGAGAATCTCTGAAACGATTAAGATCTTATTGTAACATGCTGTTGTCTAAGACACTCATAATAAGACTTTTCTACAGCCAAAAGTCACGTTTGGGTAATGTAATTTCATGTTGCTAGTTTGAACAGGTGGAATTCATATTCTGTTGTGTTGTTATTGTCTTCACCTTATTTGTATTTGTAGTTTTCTATGAGATTACTTAATGATATAAGCAATTACATAAAACACAAAGACAATGAGAATTCACATCTAACATCTTTTCAGTCTAACTGATCTTTGTCAGACAAATGAATCAAACGCAGCGTCATAGCAATTCGTCTTTGCTTTGATCCCTGCCCCTTTTATTGATGAAGCTATAATATTTTATCTCTGAGCTGTTTGGTTCTTTCCCCACAGAGTGCTTTTGTCTAACATCATCCAACTTTGCCTTAAAGAAAAAGCCCTCGCCGTCAAAATTCTCCATCGTGCCGTAATGACAGTTTACAAAATGGAAAGTGTTCAATGTCCGATAAAGATGTACGCAGTGGTGCAAAAGATCGACAAGGAGAAAATAAGGGCAGGATGGTGTGTGTGTGTGTGTGTGTGTGTGTGTGGGGGGGTGAGGGGCTGGCAGCTGAGAAAAGTAATTTGTGGAGGAGTGGTGACGCTTGGCGCCACTCATTAGACAACTTCACAGAGAGCTAAAAGCTTTGGTTCTCCCACTGAGCTCTCCCACACAAACCTGACAGGGCCGTCAGCCGCAGAGCCGTCACACAGGGAACGCCGATCTGGAGGAGAAAACCTGCCAGAACTGGGAAAAAAGAATGTTTATGCTTTGTGCATGTGGAGCACGTTTGACATTATGCAATAAGGTTTTCTTATTTTAATCCCTAACCCTAAGAACCATGAGACAAAGTTAGAAGAACACAGTTGTGCGGCACACACACACACACACACACACACACACACACACACACACAAACACACGTTATCGGATGTTATCTCTCTTTTGCTCAAATCCACACTGTATTACACAATTCTAAATAATTGATTTTGCTTTTAATGATCTAATTGTACTAATTGTGTAATTTTTCATTCAAATATTGAATGTCAGTATCTAATGTGTCACTTTTTTGGATTACTCATAAATTAATACATTTTTCTCTTTACATTTGGCATTATAGAATAAGAATTACCCAGACCTGAAATATTATAGAAATATTACATTTATCCTATTATATAGAACACTATCATAATTTTAAAATATATCATGCAAAATTTATTTGGGCACTTCCAATTACATAACTTATTGAATATGCAGAGTGAAACACAAAATATATTTTTATCACATTTTTCATTAACAAGTCTCTCTAATTTTTCACTTCATCATTTTTAATTGGAAGATTCTGACGTTTGCACATCTGCTTATCACTTTGTAATGATTGTGGAAATTTAAACTTCCTTTAATGCTGCACACGGTAACATTGACCACATCTTTTGTGTTTGTGTGTTGTTTATAATGATGGAATACATATAACCATATTACCTTAGACATGAAAGCAATTAATGTGCATTTATAAATGAATGCCAAACTAACATTATCATTAATTGAATTTCATATTCAACATGAATTACTCAACATGCATGTTTGAGTTTGCAATTTATTTCTGTAGTTAAAATCTATAGTACAAAGAAAAGTATAAATTCAATAAAATAATGAAATAGCCGTTTTCAGGTGGTCCAGCTTTATTCCAGAGTTATTTTATCCTTTCATGTGTTAGTAGGTGTGTGTGTGTTAAAAATCCAAGCAGTTTCCCATTGCTATCAGTTACCCTGAAACAGGTTTGGGGCCAGTTGCTGAGCGCTTTCATCCAGCCGTGTTGATCGTTAATAGTGACCTGAACATTTTTTCCACCTAAAGGCTGTTATAAAGAGCTAAGACTATAAGACTGTGTTTGCGAGTTTAGCGACTACGCCAACAAGGCAACAAGGAGCTGGAGAAAATTGGAATCCGAGTGCGCAGCCGGTTCAGAAAGCTGAAAACAGCTGTGTTTTTACAACCGCTGAAACACAACGCGAGAAAGGCCTTTTTTTTTTTCTTCCCCACCAGCTACCCATACTGCACCTGCCATTTCCATCACAGCCATGTGGTCACAAAGGGAGCAGTATATCTGTCAACGGGATCAAGTCCTCAATAGACCTTGCAAGCTACTCAATCCGTCAAGACACTCCCTCCACTGCCTCTAACAAAGCCCTCAAAACCCTTCAACCTGGCCATATCAGCCATATTCCTTCAGGATATCCTCCTGTTTCTGTAAGGAAGATACAACCTGTCACCTGTCCAGGAGCTGCACTATGTCGACGAAGAGGACAAATCACCACCTGTCATGCTTAAATTGATGTACAGATCTGATTTGGACCTGAACATCTTCTTTATTGTACAGCTTTAAAGATGAATGTCGCTCTACATGTGCCAGATTGTCACCACATATAATAACAACACTGAGACGTATCATCTCAAGGACATGGGATATGAAAAAAAACGCAGTGACCCTCGTAAAAAACAACAACTTGTAATCGCGGCTCAGCTCTGAACTCAGTGTCGGCATTAAATAGTCAAGGCTTTGTGGTGATCCCCGAGTCAAACATGGGTGTCAGTATGGGGTAGGAACCCTCCCAGGTTAAAAAACCCAAAAGAAGAGGTAAGGAAACAGAGAGACTGGGTCGACCCGCTGGGGATTAAGGAGGGGTCACAGTGGATCAGCTGGGTCTTCCTCTCCCACTGAGGAGGGAAAACAAATATTAATCACCTCTAGCACTTCACACACAAAGGGCCCGGAGACTGGAGGGCAGGAGAGCCGGCAGAGAAGATGACACAGGCCTTCAACCACTAATGAAAAGCCCCCTGCAGGGACTGTGGTGGGGCCGACGCTCTCAGGATATGTCAGTGTGTGAATATGTTTGGAAACAAGTGCCTTTTCATTTGCACTTATACATGCAGTTGTTGGTGAGTGGATATGAGGGCTTTCATCTGATTAAGTTAAGTAATTATTCTACGTCAAGCCCGTGTTTACCTTCATGAATTGTACCAGTGAAGTGTTTGTGTTCACACTTTGTTTACGCCTTGTGACGATCAAATTTATATGAAAATATTAACACTGTATCGGGAAAAAATTTAATAACAAGACTAAACTTATATAAAAAAAATAGAACAAGAAACTTGAATAAAAATAAAAAATTAAGAATAGTGGGATAAAATTATAAAAATCCTCAGAATAACAAAATTGGCGATACAATGCTGTGAGTTAAATGAAAAGAAAACTTTTATTACCAGATTTTGGGGATTTTTGTGTGTGCAAGATATTAGATGGGATACGCTCTGCTCACGAGTAAAATCTGGAAAATAACTTGTAATCACATACATTTAGTAGATTTAAAAAGTACTAATATGACACCCCTTATAATGTGTTTGAGTCAATATAAAGTATTAAAAAATGGAGATACCAAGTAAAGTACAAGAACCTGAACACACTTGTAAACGTTTACTTCCCACGTCTGATGAGAGAAAGAGCGAATGTGTGTTTATTTACTCTCTGTGTACGCTCTGTCCACACTCGTCTTGCTTGGACTCCCCGCTCTGCTCCTCACCCACAGCATCATCCACCCATGAGGCAGCCCACGAGTGGCAACAACCAACCCCACCTGGCGTACTGGTGACAGCGCCATCTGGTCCCGGCCAAGGCTCACCATCGGGCCCGCAGTCGGTGCCCAGAGTGCCAGTGTGGCGTTGTTTAATGAGCGCATATGAGCAAACATTCAACTGCCAGGTGGTGTTGCCGCCAGACCATGCCGACCAGGCGGGGTTCTGCCACTGCCGTTCAAAACCGGGGGCATCAAAGGGGGGCCTTGGATTTCTAAAGTAACCAAGCCGTAATCCACCCCCTTATTGGTCCCATTCATATTGAAATACATGATCAGAGGAGCTGCAGAGGCCCTAATCTTGCCAATGAGCGGTCCGGCACAGCTGCAGGGATCAAGTCAGAGTATGAGACCACCAATATATTAGAAAAACTCAGGCCTTGCTGATTGGATTAGGGGAAATGAGGGAGGGGGGGCCACGGGGGTGAGGAAATGCCATCTTCTTGCGTTGTGTGTGGCTTGGTGAATCTCAGTGTTGGCGACCAAGGAACAGGAGGTGGGGCAGACACACTTTGTCCCGGGTTTCGATGACTCACAAAAGGGAAATTGGAGGGGGCGAGATGAAGAATGGTGACAACAAAATGGAAAGCAAAGGCAAAGAGCGAGTGTGTGGAGTCGGGCCTCGATAGCACCTCCCAGCCTCCCAGCCTCCCAGCGTGAGCTCGTCTGGTATTAAGTTGTAGTTTTAAGGCAAAAAGAAAGAGGGAGAGAGAGGGGAATAAAACGGGCATTAGCTGTCGACTTAAAGGTTTTTGCTGGTTCCTCTGGTAGGAAGAGCCGCCTCGTTTAAGTGTGATTGAACGTGGCTTAGATGGGGATCAATGGTTATCCTCTCAAATGTTTTGTTTTGAAGTTTCTTTTCAGTATTTACTGTGAGGAGAAAGAGAAGCCATTTTGTTTCACAAAGCAGGCGCCAAATATTCCCATAGTTGTGTGACTGCCTGGCACTGTCAACACAACATATCCGTTTCTCCCTCTTGCACCCTTAATTCCTCTGTTTTCATATTTAAGAATTGTTAGTTATGTGCCTTTTAATTCAATTGTCCTATTTTGTGTGTGTATGTCGTATGTTGTTGGTGTGTCTTTTGAAATTCCGGGTTTAAAAAGGATATATTTTGCATATTTCCATGTTTGTATTTCATTTAGAGCTCTTTCTGAAACCTATTGATCCATTTCTTCTCTCCCTTTGCTACAGCACCGCCATTCATACTGAGTGAGGACATTTTCGGCACTGAAACTCTCTATCTAGCCTCATTGCTGTGTCAATCGGATGTGTAGATGTAATGGAATTCAAATGTTCTGTGTTGACATTAACATGTTGCTTGAGTTAGGTTAAGTAAAAGACTTATCAAAAGCTTTCAGGGCAGCTCAGGACTTGATAGACCAAGTCTTGCAACATAACCAACACATACTACAGACTATGTTACTCTATAGAAATGAGCCAAAACCAAACAGCACAAAGTGGGATGTGGAGGATGGCTTACTTTGTATGCAATTGCATATTTAACAAAATTCTTCATTCTTTTAGGTTATTTTGGAATATCTGTTGGGCTGATGATGGATTCTTGGCTCTTAGTCCACCTATCCAAGCTGTTTACTTTAGACTGACATTAAACCTGCAGATGAGAAGAGATTTAACATTCCTTTACCATTATCTTTCTGCACTGTATTTGAACATGTCAAATAATGAGACATTTTCAATGATAATTTGTCCAAGATATAACTATAATTCAAATCATTAATCATCAGTGTTATGATTAAAATTTCAAACTATACACACTCAAACTGCTTTCTACTATAAATGATGGTCATTTCGTTTTACAGGCTGTAACAAATTATTTAAAATGTACATGTATGGACCCACGTACATGCCTGTACACACACACACATAACGAAACACACACACGCGCCTCACAGGTGGAAAGCCTCATCTCAAGCATTCTGAGTTTGTAGAGAGCAGACTTTCATGGAATCCCTCTGCAAACGGATCCAGCCGTGCTGGAAAAACATCATCACTTCTGAGTTTGACTGTGGAGATGGTTTGTTTAGCACATTTCTCAGTTATGTGGTAAAAGATCAAATTTGGATCCTGGAAAACAACATCTTAACAGACCTAAATAGAAGTTTTTGTTTCAGAGGAATCAAGGTACTTTGTATCATTAGACCTGGTTTGAGAGCATCTTTTGATTTGGCAGGTCTTAGCTTTTAACTCCCTCTACCCCAATTACCCACAATGCCCCAACTCCAAGTCCCGAACTGATCAAAAGAGGCTGTTTGGGACTCTCTGTGACCTCTGACCTCCCCATGGACAACCTTATACACACATGCCACAGCCATGTAATATACTGTACATTAATTCTAACTATGTGCAGTATGTGTCATGGAGGAAATGAAGTATACTACAAAGCATATTAGTAATCTAAATGTTATTGTGTTGTTAATGGATATCATTATGTGAATGAGAAACAACTGAAATGAATCAGCCACTCACAGTTGCAAAGTCATGTTGCAGTTCTAGCTGATTCTAATTCTGTTATTTCAGCTTAAGAGCTTGCTACCAGTATGCATATGATAATGAGCGTGTGGCAAATTAAGTCTTAAATCTCTAATTTAACTAGTTGTTTGTCATGTCCGTATATACAATTTCCAGTAGTATATATAGTTCCATTTGATTGCCTTCTGATGTAACACCACTTGTATCTTACTGGTGGGACAAAATTGTAAAGTCTTGTATAGTAACTACCAAATTAGTGCAACTGTCTACATCTGAATTCTTCTGAAAGGTTCATACAATTGAAACCAATTCCAGATATTTTAAATTTATTCTTCCTTTTAATGTAACATAGAACCATTAATTATCCTGCTAGACCTGAACTGACCTCTTTCATAAACTTTTCCACCTTACCAAAAACTATAACCTATTAAAAGCTCCAAAACATCCATCTGTCCATCTGTGTTGCCGTATGGGCCTTCAAAAGCATAAGTCAAAGCCTTGTAATGACCTGCAGTATCCATCATGTCATGTTGTGCTATGGGGGGGTCACATAAAAGCCACACTAAACGTCTACACGGGTCCCAGTGGGTACAGTGGCAGCTCAGCAATGCTATTGTTCCTCTGAGGGATCTACGGTTGATTAAGTGCCTTGCTGAGAGACGGGAGCAGTTGTTGAACACTAAAGCGTCCCGAGCAATAAAGGTCGGTCACGTGCCAAAGCTCGTTATCGATTCGCCCAGGAATATTACGTTTACAATATGAACGTTAACATTTACGGCGATCGTTTTGCATGACATGCATCAGTTGAGTCCGCTCGAAATTCCACATCATCAATTTTACAATCAAAGATGGAGCTGTGTGGTCCGGAGAGTAGCTGTAATAAACTCACTGTAACGTGCCGAAGGAAATGGAAGGATCGATGTTCATGGGCGGTATCATTAACATGTTTTAGAGAATTATGTTCACTGATCGTATTTATGTGAATATGAAGACAGTATAGACAGAAGAGAAACAGTTTGGTGTCTTTTTGCATGTCACTGTTTGATGACAGATAGTGATGCAGACAGCTTATGGTGTCAAGAGCACTGTCATTAACCCCCATTATTGTTGACTTAATAATAGCCAGATGTACAGTACCTCCCCTCTGTGACCTCCCTCTGCCATTTGATCTAACAGGATGTCTGTGCCAATACGGTAAACTTGCAAATCTCCAGCCCCTGTGCACCCTGGGAGTTGGGTGACAGTAAGCATCAGCTGTGTCTTTTACCTGTCGTCAAGGAGCGGCAGCCATCCTTCTTCCTCTGTCCTCGTCTCCTCAGGGGTCCTCTTCGCCCCCCGGCCAGTTATAGAAAGCTGCTGGCTGGGCGTCACGTCTCCGTAACGCTGAAGAGGCTCACGGCTATTTATCTCAATCTCTGCACCAATTGGAATTAGCAACGTCCCATTACGCTGGCGATCCTTCAGTCAGCAGCTGAGTATATCACGGTGCTATAGCTGTGACCGATGTGTATTCTTACATTCTGAAATAGCAGCAGGTGTGAGTGAGTGAGTGTTGAAGTTTTCAGTGTGTCACCATGTTTTAGCTGTGAGGCCCACGCGAGTAAACAGCTCATCTTCTGCTTCTTTCTACCACAAATGTCACTAATCTTTATAGGCTCTCCAGGCCTGGGGATGATTTGGAAAATTCTGAATCGTTTTGAAGTCTTGCTATCACTGATTTTGATCATTCTGATTAACTTATACATCTAGGTGGCAGCTATTCACTGGAGTCATCATCTCTCTGCCAGGCAAAGGCATTTTTAAATACGCCTGGATAAAGCTCGTCAATTACACATCATACACCACCATATTGCCCAATCCCTATTATTTGAAGTGTGTGTTTTAAAAAGCTTTGGATGAGTAAGAAATTACATTGTGTAAATTTTGTTTGATTGTTTGTTGACTCAGTAGCTGCCACCATATCACAGGGAAAAGACTGAAAAGGATCATTCTAACTGTTACCCTCCAGATTAGCCTAATTATACACAGTAATAGGTGGAATCCTTTGAGGGTTAATCCTCGCAGGTCTTCATGAAACCACACGCTGCAGCACAAGGGCGGCGGAAAGTCCCTGAAACTGTGTGAACATGTACAATTTATACTGTGTTCGGGTGGTGTTGGAAATTGGGGAATACCAGTCTTGATTGATTGCTTTACTACCAATGTGCGTAAAAAATCAAAACAAGAATATAAAGTAACAAAAGCAGTATCCACCTCCATGTTTCAGTCCATACTGTCTGCATGTTGTGGTTGATTCTTCAGAGAATGGGCTGAAGTTGTATGTGCCTTTTGACCATTTGACCACCTTCTGATGAGCACCTGAACGCACCAATACTCATTGCATACAGCCTGTGTGATATACAGTATGCTTTATGTGCAAGTGTCTCTCAGTGATTTCCCCATTTACACTCAGTTTAATGAATAAAGGAATATATAGATTCCGTAGATATTTTTGTAAATATGAATATATTGTTGATGTATAAAGTTTCCTGATTGAGACATTGTATGTGATATTGTGCTTTACAAATAAAATTGACATGACTTGACTTGATAAAGGCAATGTGATGTTAAACTGTGTAAGGATGCGGTTGGAAATCAGCTTTTGTAGAGTATTTCTGATATGTTTGTGCAATTATAAATCAATATGTCCAGTGGGTATGGATTTTGATGCAAGATGTAAAAAATATGTGTGTCTTCCTTTTAGATCAACATCAATTTAGTGTTGCTTTGCACTACATTGAACAACTGCAGTCCAACAAGTTCATAAGACGTTGTATTGTAAGACTTTTTATCTCAGTCTTGTTTACTTTAATGATGTGACGTTTGACATCACGAACAGGGTTTTTAGTACGAAGGTGGTGAAGTTCCTTAACTTAAGCCTTGTAAACATCCAGTTGATCTGAAAGCATAAATATCCAAAGAGGAAACACAGGGCCAGATTTTATTAAGGGTTTTGCAGGGCTTTTACAGAAGGTAACCAGACAAATATCATCCACATTTACTAACGTGAGTGTTTTCTTTTGTCCATCTAGCAATATCACGATCAGATTTCTTCTCTCAGTTTCATATTGTATATGAATAGTCATTTGAACAGCGTTGGAAAGGTTAATCATCCCTTACAAGTACTCATGACTCATCTACTTGAAAAAGGCAAGATGGGGTGAAACTCGAAGTCAGTCCAATGATCTTTGGCATTAGTCAACATGGCATCACCCATGGCATCACATTTTTAAAAAAAGTTCGATCAAAATGAACACTTATTGCCTGATATTCATTTAAAACACATAATTATAGATGTTATTGTGATGTACACTGATGTAAGATAAAAAAAGATCAATCAATTTCGACGAGAGAGAGAGAGAGAGAGAGAGAGAGAGAGAGAGAGAGAGAGAGAGAGAGAGAGAGAGAGAGAGAAAGAGATTCGAATGAAATTGAATCCACATCTAAATTTTGAATGTTATTTTTTTCAATATTAAAAGTTTAATGATTAGTATCTTGTATCTCCAACAATTGGCGATACAAGTGTATGGAGTTATAGTTTTGATACTGGAGTAAATGTAATTTTTTTTCACGATTATATCACTTTTACTTTTTTTCCTATTGTGATATTAGGACTTGGTTGACTGAATAATTCGAGTGCTTCTTTCCTTGCTGAATACAAAGTTTAGTGCTTTTTACTACAGTATTGTTGAGCCTCTCTTGTAAATGAGAAAGAGTGCAATAATTGTCTCACATGCACACACGCACACTTTGACCAGTGGTGTGAAATACTTTCAAATCTTTGCTTTCAAAGATCACTTTCTCTGAATGTTAACCCCTGAAGTTCCTCTGTGATGGCCTTTATTAACGACTCATATCCGCTGAACCCTCTTCGTCCGCATGGGGGAACCCAACAGCTGAATTCTTCTCTTTAGAGTTTATTGTAGATAAACATTTAGTATTTAGAGTGAACGAGCACACCTGCTGAGAGGTCAGACATCTTTATTGAGGCCTCCTCGACCTGACAGAAGGATCATAGGGTCCACCAATGGCTTCTGAAAAGGAGATCAAAGATTTATTGTTCATTCCTTGCACCCACACTGTGATGTCATAAAATTTTATGATGCGTTTTCCACTGAATACTTTTTATTAAGCACATCTTTACCAGACAGCCAGACATAATTCACCTGCGGTCGTAACTTAATCATGACAGCCTCTATAGGATTAATATGAACCTGCTTCAGCTGGGTGCTGTTACACACATGCAAAGGCAGATCTGCAGTTATTATCATAACTGTGGCGCACTCTAGTTCCCTATAGGTACTGCACAAAACTGTGACTTGCTGCTGGTCACGGGCCTGTATCATCAGGCTGTTATTGGGTTTTTGTAAATATTATATCACAAAGTGCTTTTATATCATACTTTTGCTCATCAGTGCAATCAGTGATGGTAATTAACTTAAGCTACATTTAGCTATAAACTTTACAAACGTGCATGTTGATATCACCCATATTGTCTAAACCACTCTGGAATAGAACACAAAGGTAAACAATGAAATATGTATATGTGAGGGCTGATTATGCTTTATTTAGATTGAGCTTTAACCAATAGTTTTTCCATAGTTGTGCATATACAATTTTAGAATTCAGTGAGCTGTTAAAATGTCTGTTTGCCTTATTGTATATCAGCGATAATACAAATAAAAATATCTGTGGATTCCTAATATGTAAAAAAAAAAGTAATCTTCAATTATGTCACATTGAAATAATAACTTTATTCAATAGAATACAGAATAGACATATACACATAAATGATGATGATGATGATGATTTAAAGAATGTTTATTTGTTAAGGTTAAATTGAATATTATGGATGAAAAGGAATCTTAGGAAATTATTGTTTTTAACTCAGTGAGTAGTTGTACGTGATTTCAGGGGTTCAAATGAAAACAAAATGTTCAAGCAGGCTAAAACGCCTGTTACATGCATGATAATGGCAAAAATGCACATGTGTACTCATGTGAACGCACAAAGACACACAGTCTTGTCATGAATAAAGCATTACGTAGGAGCCCACAATTTCTTCAAGTTAATCAAGATAAATGGCGTCTACTGTAGCAAACTGAACAGACTGAGTTTAATGCTGCTCTAATTTCCATTTCTTATCTAAAGCATAAACATGCTATTAAAACAAATTGTGAACATAAAAGTTTGGATACCAGTTAAAGGCTTGAATGTGGCTACATGATTAATGTGGTTACAGTTGGCAGATAAGAGAGAGAGACTAACCGCTCTAAAAGGCTCCTATTTTACAGCATCCTGACAGGCTGCCGTCTCTCAGCAGTGTCGAAATCTGCTCGACAGACAAACACATACATTATCTAAAAAAATATTTCATTACATTTCATTCTAAAAATGACATGTTCAACCTCAAACAAATGTGATTCTTTCTGATAAAATACATATAAAGTATTAAAATGTCATAAATGCATTGATAGTCGTCAAAATCTGATTTGAAATAACAGTTTGTCATAAAAAAATTTATTCATTTTTAAAATAGGGACTTACTAAGAACTCACATTTGATGGAATTTACTTTATTTTATTTATTTCCCCATGAAAAGCCAACAATCATGCTGATTTTATTTATCATATTTCATGTTGTATTGTAATATGGGAGAAGCCCACCAAGCTACAACTCTGCTGTATCTATTTCATTATTCCATACAAGTCGAGCTAAATAATAATTCACATTGCTCATTCTAATAATGTTTAAGCTACAAAATTAAAATTACATGAAGATAACGCTTATAAGAGATTTAATTGCCTCATAAATCTCAAATAATCCATTTATATTTTATTTTTTTTAATCTGATCTTGACTGGTGGGGCAGCAGTTTATGAAATTTATTCCAAAGAAGTTTTTTTTTAGTGTGGTAATACCTTTATATTTATTGCTCTTCTCAGTATAAGTCATCAAAGTGCCTCATATGATTGCAGTTTACATCATCTTTGCCTCAGACATTCTTTGTCTCTGACATTCACGCCATGATTTAGTTGATTTTGTGCGACACTGCGCCCCCTGGTGGAGCTATGTCTATACTGCGTCAAGAAGAAAACAAGAACTTGATACTGCTTCTTCTGAAACGCATTTATGCAACACTTCACTTAATGATGCTTTAAACACACTGGCAGGCTTTGACTCGATTCATCAGATCAGGTAAACCTCTGTCACAATTCAAAGAGCAATGCTGCAACTGATCATGAAGCAACATTTTCCACTTCATGCTTACCTTCAAACAGACCAATTAGTGGTTAGAGTGCTGATCCCTCTGTGCTCTTTAGCTACTAAACCTGCTGTCTTAATGAGCCGAGAGATGAGACCTCGTCTGTGCACCAACACGAACAAACAGAGGCAATCAAATCAGGAAGCTTCCCCAACCTTTATACATACAGTATGTTTCTCTTTTACGCTGACAATTGATGCTATCACCCACATCTGCTCTACTTGTATCACATTCAGAGCTACTTTGTATGATCATTAATTCCAGGACTCATTAACCCATGTTTACTGGGATCTTTCCTGTCACTGACAAACCTTGCATCATCATTACTCATTAACTTTTTCTTTAGTGGGACTTTGAATGCAGGACTTGTAAAACTAATGGAGTATTTTTCCATTATTACTCAATCGTCTTGAGTGCTTCTTCCACTCCTGGCATGGAAGCTTATGCTGCTGTTGTGGTCTCTGTGCGTCACTTTGAAGAGGCTAAATGCCTAAAACGCATGCAGAATTGGAGGCTGTGTGTGTTCCAGGGCCCCCGCAGTACACTAACCTGTCAGGGCAGGACAGAGCTCTGGGGTGGGTAAAGCTGCCTCCAGTGCCCTGGGGATGAGGGATTACTCTGGGCTATTTGGCTGGGTCCAAACAGGTGAGGAGCCAGGTTAGACATGACAGACGTTGTTGGGGTGTCCAAGGCTTAGAGGATATTACTTTAAAAGCAGCTCAGTGGGTGTTCCCCCTCATCTGTCTCCGTCTTTCCTTGGTTGTTTGTTTGTCAGTCATTAAAGATGAAGCATTTTGTGTGGGTAGGACTTCTTAATCCCAACGGCAGTGATTACAGGGCAGAGTTGCAGGTTAATAGGTGCTAATGTTAGAACTGCAGAGTTAAGCACACACACGTATCGTCAACACACCACATAAAAACAACATAAAATATTTTTTGATGCAAATAAAATCACTTGTGACCACTCTGGGTAGTAGGACTGCTTTGCTTCAACAAGCATTGTTATTAGGGGCACTCCTCAAACATAAACCCTATCTAGCCTGGGGACTCAGTGTGCCTAATAAAGTCCTAATCACTGGCAAGCATTGTTTATTTTCTGTTTTCTGTTTGAGTTTGTGTGGCCCCGGGGCCACACAAACTCAAACCCTCTGGCACACGGGCTCTCCCTCAAAGCCTCACATATCCGCTAAATACCATCAGAGACTTGCCCTCCATGCATCTCTCTCTTCAATATCGGCGCTGACCTGATGCAGCCTTTCTGACACCAGTTTAATTTATATAGACTGTCAGCTGTGGTTCATATATGATGCTGGTCATTGTGTAGGGAAGAGGATGTGCCTCACCTGTGATGAAGATGCTCTGGACCCCAGTATTAGTCGCTTTACAATGTCAGAATTCCATCTTGTCTTACTCACTATACTTTTACTGTTTTACTGCTTAAAGAACTTTGGTTTAATCCTGGAAAAATCCAAATGCATATCTGGAGAGTGTAAATTTAAAGGTAGAATTCTGTCAAAATGGGAAATACATAAGTAAATGAATGGCAGACAAAGTATAGTTTTGAACAGCAAACTTAATTCAAGTCAACACTGCAATCTGCTCTCTATTGTTGAACTAACTCTTTAAAAACACTTTGCAGTGGCAAACAAATGCTTTAAAAAGATTTGATGTGAGTATTCAGCATTTACCATGGGGATGTGTGGATCTAGATTGTTGTGGATATAATATCACCACCTAGTGGATAATATTGATCATGCAGCCACACTGCCACATCGCTGCCTGGGTAAGGGACAGACAACAAAGGTCAATATAGAATAATTTCAAAATAACATCAATAATATCAGGCCGGTATTTCATTTTATGTGGTGTCTGCAAGCTGGACATCTTAATAAGAAGCAAAAACATCCCGTCCCAATTATCATTGACTGTCACTGGCATTCATATCAGGGACAGATTTCCCCCATGTTTGCTCAGGGAACATCCCATTCAAGCAAATGTGTTTGCTCATACTCTCAAGACATGTGGGCTGAAGACTGAAATATCAAACAGGACAACTGTTAAATGGGATGCACACACACACACACACACACACACACACACACACACACACACACACACACACACACACACACACACACACAGACAAATGCACAGAGTTATGCATGTAGTCAAGGACACATACACACACACACATGCTGCATTTCTCAAACCAAAACAAGTTGATCTGTGAGCATACACACGCACACGGACACACACTGCGACACTCTATACCTCAATTACCTAAAGTCATAATTAATCCTGCATCACGCCTGAAGAACGATGAATGGCAGCTGTAGTTTTAAATTAATAATTTGAAAAGGAGAGCGATACAGAGTGAGAGAAGAGGGAGATGTGTCCTGTTTTGTTATGGGACAGGGGAAGGCAAGATTACCCATGTGCCAAGGGAATCTAATGCAATTACGAGTGTTTGCTTACACCATGTGTCCCCTTCCGTCTGCGCAGCAGCATTGGGACTGCACCCGTCACCATCCTCCCATTCAGCACTCTTGTTTGTTTTCAGTATTTACACCCCCCCCCTCCCCTCCTCTCCCCCCGCCACCACCACCACCACCCATCCTCATTTGCCCCTGCCTTCAATATCACTAATTAAAGTAAACCAATAAGGTTCGGGGGGTTGGGGAGGGGGAATACGATGTGTTTGAAGACCAGATTGAACTCTAGCGGCAACTCAGAAGTCAAAAGAGACATTGGAGGGTTTTGTGTGTGTGTGTGTGTGTGTGTGTGTGTGTGTGTGTGTGTGTGTGTGTGTGTGTGTGTGTGTGTTTGTTGGGGTGGGGTTGGGGGGGTAACTGGCAAAATATACATTATTTATAATGCAAGAAAGAAAGCCACATTGGGAGCGAGGAGGTTTGTTTAAGAGCTTAGCGATGGCCTGCTTATTAGCTTTAGCTGTCATTCCCAGTCATTTGTCTATTCTTCAACACTCCCAATGCTGTGGACAAAGATTATTGATTAGAATCCATTTTTAATCTTATTATGGCTCAAAGTGAATGCATCTGTCAGTACGACACAGAGTGGAAATCATAATTAGAAGAAGAAACAGATAGATAGATAGATAGATAGATAGATAGATAGATAGATAGATAGATAGATAGATGGCAGCTCTGGTTTGACTTTCTTATTTGGACGCTACCCTGGGACATGAATGACATTTCATTTTGTGTATTTAGTGCCATGGATGATATTAAACTAATCTGTCCATGCTCCTGTTTGCTCTTAGGGATTTGGGAAGTAAAGGCAAACACAGAGCACACCGAGACTTCTGCTAAGTTGAGGGGTGACGGAGGCTTTTGGTAAAGCAATGTAGCTGAGGCGGCAGCAGCGAGCTGTTGGCTCTCTCAGTGTGTGGTTGTGAGAATATTGTCATGTCCAAACCTCCTCGGTTAGGATTACATATTTGATGTTAAATCCATTTGTAAAGTTGAAATGTGTGTGTTTAACTGGTAGTTATGTTGACCTTTGAAAAACCTTAAAAACTAACTTCCCAAAGGCCTTCAGGATTTCTGCTCCTCTGCAAATCTTGAACATTAAGTCTGAACATCTTGCTTGTAATGAAACTGTCTATCACAACATGACAAATAATACTTTCTTGGTTTTGGTACATGTGTCATAGAAGAATGCAACAAAAGTTAATAACAGCAGACGTGCAGGGTGGCCGTGTGATAAAAAAGGATCCTGTTCTCATGTATTATGATTAACATCTCACCATTGATCCATTCGTTTCTATTTTCTGAGAAATATGAAGACAGTTCGTGCTGGCGGGCTGATTTTCATTGCTTTCATTCTCTGTTCACTATAATCTCATTAAAAGAGAACACTTTTTTGCTTTATTAAAAATACACTGTGTATAGACACACCTGTTCCATACAATGCAATGTAACACCTCTACCTGTGTGAAGGTGTTTCAGGCCTTTAAATACAGTGCAGTGTGGTGAAACAGCACCACCAAATAACCACTGACCACCATCTCTGCCTTTCTGTCAACCAAAACCCAACACTATCATTATAAAGGGTTGGATTTAATCATACAGGCGTCCCTAATAAAGTGGCCACTGAGCATATGTGTGTATTTTATAGAAGAGCTTACATTTAAAACCATTTGTATGATATACAATTAAACATTTCTTAAGCCATAGGTCAGATTTCTATAACAAATCAGAAAACAATAAATCCCTTTATTTGTTGCTTTAGTTGTCATTAAATTTGGTATTGATAGAAGGTTTGAATCCTGCGTTTAGCTTTAAGGCAACGGGGCAACGCTGATAGTTTACTTTCGGATTACAGATTCTACCTCTAAGATCACAAATGCTGCCTATTTACGTTCATCCTTGGGGTCAATGGGGTCAATAATTGAAATGAATTGAAATTCAATCAGCCTATGTGTTACTGTGTAGCTATACTACACACCAAACAATGACACTTAATGAATATTTGATTTACTGGATCACTCAAGAGGTTTTTATTCTTTATTTTTCAAATATACAAAAATGTAAATTCAGCATTACTCACTCCTGTCCTGCTGGCCAGAGTATAATTGAATGTTTGGGACTGAGTAATGACACCAGGAGCCTATAATGGATCGTTTCTTTTCTTTTACCAGCCAAAGAAAAATAACATTTCTACTGTAATTCAGTTAGGAGTGTATTTTTTGGGATGTGACCAATGCTTTCGTGGCCTGGCACAGAGCCACGGTGCATTGAATCTGGAACCTCATCCTTGGATAACAGCGGGTTATTGGGAGAAGAAGGAGAAAAGAGAATGATGTGCGTCACTGCGAATGTACAACAAGGTAGAAATGACTCACTGCACACTCAGTTTGATTTGTCGCGTCCCACCGCAACCTTGAGACTCATCTGTGGTAAAGCAGAGCGATGGATCATGCAAGACAGAAATATAACCAACCAAAACAGAAGGAATCATCGGAGCCAGAATCTGAATCACCCTGATCACCAAACAAAACAAGTGCAACACCGAAGGCAGAAAAATTAAAGATTATTTTTACATCGTACAAGTTATTTTACATTTTATACAAAGAGCATAACAGATCTTCGTGTCATGCTGATGTAAAACTGCAGTATTAACAAAGAGTGAGTGACGTGTCTTTGCCTCTGGTGTCACCTCCAACCTGGAAACGAAAACAATTAGAAGCAAATGTGAATTTGTTTTTTGTCTGTTCTTTTGCACAAAATTACACAAAATACAGGTCAATGTAAATCCCTCGATTAATTTTGTAGATTGCTTTCCAGGTATTTATAAAGTATCAGCACCATATTTCATCATATCTTCATTTCCTCTTTGCTGAGCTTTAGTTTATCTCAGTTTCTGTAATCGTCGTGTCTTATCTTACAGCGAGGCTTCTTCTACCACGTGACCCCTTATCTTGTCTCATTTCAGGCTTGTTTGGTTGGGTTGAGCTTATCTTATCTTGTTCTATCATGTTTTCTATTATTTGTATGCTTGCGTTACACTTTGGCTTATCTTAGTTTAGTTTATCTTTTTCTGTCTTTCCTTTGCATGTAGTTTCATCATATTTCCATTGAATACACGTGCAAAAAATGCTGTGTGTTTTATCATAAATGATGTTGAGGATGATGATGATGATCGTGGTTGTTATTTGATACCTAAAAGGAAAATAACAGTACAAGACCGGTGCTGTAATACATGTACATTTTTACATTTAGCCATTTGTATAGAATATTTCTGGTTGTTCTTTAAAACACAACCAGCAATTTCACGACCAATTATATTCTTACAATCACAGAAAATAGCTCCACAAACATTCCCAGAAATGATCCCAGCCCCGTATGCCTGGAAAGCAGGAGCAGGAGCTAAACAGAGCAGGTTTGAGGAGGCTTCTAAAGCTCCCAGTACTTTCCCCACGCTTGTGAACTTCTTCTCTTGGATTAGGAGGTAAACACACTGGGTCTGGGAGAAAAAATATCTCCCCCTACCTCCATCCCATAACCACATGAAATGACTTTGTTAACTCGGGGTTGACATGTGAAAGAAGCGTGCGGTGGAGGAGACAGGGTGGGGAGGGGGGTTGTCTTTGTTCTGTCAAGCACACAAGTGAAATTGTCTGCATAGGAGATGAAGTTATTGAAGCTTCAGTAGTTGTGTGCATTATGACTGATTTTCATTTTTCCATTTTCATTGTGTACAATGGCTGAAGTCATGCGTATGTAAGCAAATTTAGACATGTAAATCAGTTTCTAACGGGTGTTCTCGCTGATTTCATTGTCCGTGCTGTATTTCTGTCTTTCTAATTAGATTTATTACAATTAAAATTACACTTTAAACTGTACATCTCAGCGTAGGACTCCTTCCCATGCATGCCAGTAATATGACCAATGAGGTAGAGACCAAACAAAGGAGTGCCATGATAGCACCTTAGAACTAATCTCTCAATTACTACTTGCTGCTGCTGTCAGACGAAACACAACAAAAGCTTAGAGCTGTCACGCATACAGCTTTGTGTGTGTGTGTGTGTGTGTGTGTGTGTGTGTGTGTGTGTGTGTGTGTGTGTGTGTGTGTGTGTGTGTGTGTGTGTGCGTGCGCGTGCGTGTGTGCGCGTGTGTGCCGCCCCTGTGTGCGTGTGTGTGTGTGTGTGTGTGCGCGCCTTTGGTAATAGCATGTGTGGTCTCTGTAATCTCGTTCTTTGTCTATTTCTGTTGCAACTGAACTATAAAACAGTGACACAGTATGAATGACAGTTACAAAATGCTAAACATATGGCGTCGCACGGCACAATGATTATCCATTAGTTTTGCATCTCACCATATAACCACACTAATTTAAATCCATTATCTTAAAGGCACCGTAGCGTACAGTGTCTCAGGCTCAAATGCAAATTTAAAGTAATCATGTCATAGTTCATGTCTCACTACTTGTGCAAGTAACAGTGATGGACCAGCTACAAGTTTAGGTTGGGTACAGAGTCAGCACTTTATTTTTGGATTTTTGGAACAGGCTGTACTAATACTGGTTATGAAGGATGTTAACATCACAATGATTTACTTGACTGCACATTGTTGTTTGATGATCTTGCAAGTAGACTTTTGAAGAGTAATTTCAGCTGTGAATTATGTTAAAACAGACCAGTATTGCTCTGCAGAAATGAGGTAACTTCAATATTGGCTTTGAGGTAAAAATTCAAAATGCATTATCTAAACTAGAATGTGAGTTTTGTCAGCTGTCAACATCAATATCAACACCTAAATAATCTACAATCCAAAGATTCTCACAAAGCACAAGTTGATTACAAAATGTGTAATATTCTGATAAAACATTATTGTCATTAAGTGTCATTATTGGTATTTTAAAGGCTTGCATACAATAACAGCAGGTATGGGACTGACCCTAATGAGACAAGATGAATTTTAAAAAATGAAAGAAAAATATTCTTAATTTGATGATTTACTAAAAAATGAATGTCAATGTAAAAAAGAAAATCAAATTAATCAAAAATACACACAAATAGACACATTTACGTTGAAAAAAGGCGAAGCGGTGAGCTATGGTTGGATGCTGGTATTGGTTGGCCACCTACTGAAGCTGAGTTTATTCCACTGACACAGAAGTTAAAGCTGACCGTGTCAGGGAAAGACTGGGGATGTCACAGCCAATGCCTGGCATTAGCCGTATAATGGCCAGGATTTGCTGATAAAACAGGGCCTCACATTGGCAGTCTTTAGTGACTTAAGTGGGCCGTTCTTCCATAGCCGTTGGGGCTGTACAGCATGGCCATCCCTCTATATCTCTTTCAGACAGGCTCTCCCTCCTTCACAGGTTCATACAGTAGCGTCTCCGCTGACTAATGTAGTTTTGCGTTCACGTGACCCTCTGTTAAGCAAACACTCCTCCTCATATCGCACACGTAAAACCCTGAGGGATGCTTAAGGTTGAAGTATGACGCATGTAGACCAATAAGTGTGCCACACATTCCTTTATTTCATTGTACACGTGTGCAGAATGGAAGGTTTGTAAAGGAAACCCTGTGATTGGATCAGAATATTTCTGGATCTTGTTGTGTCATCAGGTAGAATTATGCCATTTGCTATAAGATAACTGGAAATGGATCCATATTTAAATAATATTAGTACTTTTACGTGACATTAGACTTATGAATGTTCTTTCTAAAGGTGTGAATCTTACTGTTATGTTGAATTTGTTTCTCCTGTCTGGTCGAAAACATTAATTGTGGCCAAAGAAACACATTAAGTACATACTCTATTCAGTGAACAGATTATTCTGACGCTTATGAAACGTCTCTTTCTGCTTAGCTGTGGAATCACATCTGTTTTGTTTTTGTTTTTTTTACAAGAACAGATGTTTTCACCTCCAGTCAACATGACTAACACCAACAGGTAAAACTAAACAAACAGAAAACAGATGTAAGAAGCCATTTAGGCGGTAATGTGGCGCTGGAGTGCACAAATGTATCTGCTTCATCTCATTTTGTGCACAGAAATAAAGACATTACTGGCAAATTACGCTAAGATATCAAATACAGATGTTTGTCGTGCACTTACTCACACACACACAAGTCAACATACTGATAAACTGATGCTTGGATGCAAGGTTTTCTTCTTTTTGACCACAAAACAGCATCATCTATTTCTTTTAATGTTCCAGTCTTCTTTATTGTAGCTAATGTGTGTGTGTGTGTGTATGTGTGTGTGTGTGTGTGTGTGTGTGTGTGTGTGTGTCTGTGTGCGTGTCTGTGTGTGTGTCTGTGTGTAAATGCACACAGGGATGCTGCTTAATAAAAAGCCTAGATCTCCTGATCCCAATCTAAATACTTTGGAAGACAAGGCAGCACTTTGACATTTTTTTTCCAGATATTCCTTTATTTGTGAGGTGATATTTACTTGCTCTGGCATTTCAGTTGTTTGTCAATTATTTCATCAAGTCTCCTGTCTAAATGTTATTTAGCAGTGAGTGAATGACTAAAAGCTCTATATACAATCCATATGATTTCCTCTTTAGAAATGGTCGCCATCTATATCACTGTTCCAGCTTCATGCCACAGATAGTTTGATTCTAAATTCCTCACCCCTGAGATATTTGCAGGGAAGCTGCGCACGAATATAAAGCGCAGGACAGTTAAGACTTTCAAAAATGTGCACGATGTCATTGAGTAATTCAGATGTGCATGTCCTTGGTGTATCAGTTGCACAGTGCTGTGACAATCCAGGAGGTTGTGGAGTTCAAACAGAGGGAGAAAGAAAGGCAGGAGAGACTTATGGACGTCACTTTGGATAGTTTTTCCATAGATGCAGGAGACATTCAGACACATGTCCCCAAGAAAGCCTTATAAATCTGTGAGCATGTCCAACATTTATAGATGAGGTGCCCAGACGCATAACCACCTGTCAAAACTCGTCTCCCTCTTTTTCTTTTGATCTCTCCCTCCCTCTCTCCTTTCTCTCTCTCTCTCTGCTTTATGATAACTTTCTTATGATTCAAGACTCGGTTGGAGGAGGAAGAGGTGAATCTAAACTTTCTAATCTTTGATTGATAACATAAAGAGAGCAGAGAGAGACACAAGGTGAGAGTCGCTTTAATTTTCCATATTAAATAAAGATGGAAAGTGGGGGGAAACTGCCAAGGGTGTTCATCTGATCTGAATGGAACTTCAATAAAGCAAATTCCTTCGACAGCTATTTCAGTTCATCACAGAGAGGCATTCCCCAAACAACCTTTTGTCTTGCGTTCTGACAGCCCATGACTGTTATTTTAGCCCCTCTCCTTGACTCCCTATTAAATCAATATATAACATTACCAAGGACAAAATTTGGTGAGTCTGACCACATGAAGCAAACACTTCTGTGTGGTTGGTGACTATTTGGTTGATGTCTTTTATATCATCTTCTGTATAAAGATAATATATCTTATCACAACCTGAATCAGTATTACTTATGTACGGAGAGTGTGTTTTGATGATGGGTTATGTATGTAATGATAACATTCTGTACCACGTTATACACGTGTGTGGACATTCTGTGTAGTTTCAGTCATGATAACAATTGTGGAAATTATAGCAAAACTATTATTTAATGCAGAATGTGATAGAAAACCGTTGTACAGTCATCGGGGGGGGGGGGGGGGGGGGGGGGGGGGGGGGAGGAGGAGGAGGAGGAGAAGCTTTACATGACATTCTACTGCCATCTAGTGGACAAAGCAATAATAAAAGCTAAGCCAAACAACAATTACATGGAGTGCTTTTCTCCAAAGTGCTTTACAATGACCTCACATTCACCCATTCATACACTGATCCTGAGCCACGCAGCCCCTAATTAAACAGAATCTTTACTTCACAAATAATAATTACATTCATGCAGTCTTTTTATAGCAAAAGAGCACATGTATCAAAACTGTGTTCTATTGAAACTGCGTCACATTTGGCTTCTTCTTACCACAGACTGATTACAGTGCGGATGCTAGAAGAGAGAAAAAACATGAATGAAACAATTGAATAACATTTAAGTTGAAGAGTTCCAAAGTAACACAGTGGCAGCAGATATAAATTCAGAGCTGTTACCTTTTCTCATTTTTGGAAAGCTGAAGGGCCTCATTGATCTGATACAGTGACAGGTTGCCAGTTACAAACTCATCCAGCTTCAGCTTCTTGTTCATGTAGTCCTCCACCAGTAATGGCACACAATCCACACTCTTCCACCCTGTGGGAAGAAACCTTTTTTTAAGTCACAGAAAAAAACAAAACACTGATGCAGATGAAACACTAAAGCCTGGATTGACCACATTGACTCACACCTTCTACCAATTAACCTTTGCGCAAGGGTTTTAACCTCAACACTCTTCCAATCTTTGAGAGAATATAGTTTCAGCCTATCGACAGTTAGTCAAGTTCTGATAACGACATCCCTTCTTGCTTCCTTTGGTTAGACTGTAGCATAAATGAGGTACACTCTAAAGCATACTGATGTAAAGAATAATGCAATATGGTAAAGGAAATGACACAAGACTACGCTGAAAGAGTGTACATCCAGTCTGTAGCTGCCCTCTCTACACCAATGCAGGAGAAAGTGACGGCAATAACAAGAAAAACACGGAAATGGTGTGAAGGACGGTGCAAGCAGTGCGAGAGAGATGAACAAAAAGTTTATTTTCCAATTGAACCTGTCTGTGGTACAGCTAAAGCCCCAAATCTGCTTTAGAAGCACATTTTAAGGACTTTTTTTTAAAACTCTCATCTTAGCTATCAAGACAGACATCATCCCAGTCGCAACGCTAGAAAAAAAATCAACTTTAATTAAAACATCTGATCACTCTTGTTGTCGCACTCTTCTCCAAAATCCCATCTCCCTTATATTCAAATAACTTCTGATGCATTAATGCTTATATAATGCTGCATTTAAATAAATGTGGCTGTGTGCATGTGCTATAGTGAAACAACTTTAATGTGTATGTGTCAGAGATACTATATCTATGACATCTCTCTACACTGCATGATAGTGGACCAAAGCTTCTCTGTAATCAAACTGGTTCTTTGAATTTCTCTCTGTGCAGCAACTTTGCATCACCATGTTATCTGTGGTCGGATATATTATGTAGATAAGGAAAAGCATGTGAAACGCAAGTGTCAACACTGGATGTCTTCCAGATAACGCATCTCAGCAACAAGCAATAATTATGTTTGTTGCCGAGGGACGCTTTGGTGTGATGCTTATATTTGTTTATAGCTGATGAATTCACCTCCAAAATATGCCCCCTTCAGTGTGCGGCCCATCAGGAGGTCGTTGACTCCGATTGTCATTGCCGTTTCTGTGCCCTTAGTGATGACACAGGTGCCACAGCCCTCTCTGGTAGACTCCAGGGCTGCGGTCTAAGACAAGACAAAGCCTCAGGTGATTTACAATAATGCAGAATAACATTAAAAGTCACTACATGCCCACAACCTGACAAGATTGTGCCACTGCCACTTCATTTATCTAAAAGTATGCAGTCAAACATCCTACCAGACTTGAGTCACCCACCATATCATCTGCCTTTCTGACACACACCACAGCGTAGTCCACCCCTCCATTGGTCATCTCATGAAGAACCTCTTGGATGGACTCCCTGTGGTCATTGGGGTTCACAACATCAGTGGCTCCAAGCTCTTTTGCCTTCTCATGTTTGCAAGAGTTGATGTCAACGCCAATGATCCTCGTTGCTCCAGCAGCCTTGCAGCCCATAATAGCAGCCAATCCAACAGCTCCGAGCCCAATCACGGCGCACAAGGAGCCTCTTTTAACCTGGATACACAGGATTTGATAGTCAGATGGAGGCAGAGGTGTCAGTATAGATGACTGCACTGTTTTAACTTAATACATTACAATACAATCAATGTGAACAAACAGGGTCTTAGGTAAGATAAGTTGTTTTAACATGTCTTGCTTTTTCTGCATTCATTTGTTGGGAGACATTACTAACTTTTACTACATGAGAGCCTATTCACTTCTATATGTTTGAAGACTTTTCAAACAATGTATATTACCAAAATAATTCAATTGTATTTGCAATGCATGTTTTAATTTTCAATGATTTCTCTTTGTTTATCAGGGGCTTGGCTGTGGAAACCTGATTTGAACGTTGCTTAATTTCACTTTACACCTAACTGTATTCATTTAACCCTTAACTGGATTTCCTAGCTTTGTGGCACTTCCTCTTGTTGTTCTCTCCTAACTGGATCCTTGCTTGTGTTGCATTTAAATCTCTATGTACCTCGCTTTGGATAAAACCCTCTGACAAATGAGGAAATGGAAATTGAATGGCTTGTGCTATTTGCTGCCATCTAGTGTGGGATACAAGTATACACTCTGATCACATAAACATT